>NC_137781.1:5421741-5674241 GCF_963455305.1 Plecotus auritus | reverse complement strand
GTGAGGCAGGGAACCCCGGGGAGGCGGGAGGCTTCACTTGATCTCCCTCTGGGGACCCCAGGGCCCTGCCTCCACAGCTGGAAGCCCACCCTGGTCCCATGCCTCTCCAGCTTCCCCTCCGCACCCAGGCCCCAGGCCTCGCCTGCCCCCTGCTGGGGAACGTGGGCTCCCGGACAGCCAAGTCCAGGTGCCCCTCTCCCCACCCAACAGCCCGACTCTGCAATTACCCCTCGCCTGCTAATTGCTCGTTGCTGTCTCTCCCTCTCTGTAGGAATATCACTGCCAGCAATTAGCACACAGATCCTTCCCCACTCTAGTTAAGATCCCGAGCTGCAGTTAAATGCTCCCAGATCCCATTTAAATGATTTCAAATGCAATTCATTCTGGCTCATTAAATAATTCCAGGGCTGGCTTTCGCTGCTTCTACCACCTTAGAAATCTCTCTTTCCAGAAAAGCGGGGGGAGGGGGACGAGGGAGAGTTGATGAAGGAGGACCCGTCTGGCCTGGGAGAGGAAGGAGAGGTTGTCTGCTCCAGACTCACCAGCCCGCCTGGTTTTGCATTTCCCTCCCTCCCTCTGGCTCCCACCCCAGCTCCCCTCAGCTCTCTCCCTCCATCCTTTCCTCTCGGAAATGACTTCACCTGACAGCTATGGATTTAGAGCTTTTTTGCCAATTACTTATGCCCAGTGAGAAAATGGGTTTTTAATGTCTGTCCTTGTTCCGCCCAGCCTGGCTACCTCCCCGTGAAGTGGAGGCCACAGCCTCTCCCCCAGCAGTCTGTGCTCCCTGCCCAAGCTGCCCGGGCTGGAGGGCACAGGGTGAGGGCAGCTGGAAGGGGCGGGGATGTGGGAGGGAGAGGGAGGCTCAGTTCCCAGGGGCAGCACCTAGCAATGGGCCGCTGGGGGTGGACCAGCCCATGGACTCCACACCTCCTCACAGCCCAGTTCCACCCTCATTCATTCATTCTTCATTAATCACTAAGATTTACTGAGCACTTACTATATGCCAGGTACCAGGTAAGCATTTTACGAGTATTAATTTTCTAAATCCTTGAAACAACCCTGTAAGATAGATGCTGTTCTTAAGGCAGTTTTACAGAGAGGGAAATTAAACCTCCAGAGAAGAGTAATAAATCACCCAAAATCACACAACTAGGAAATGCCTGACTTGGGACTTGAACTTGGGCACGGCTGTTCCTGGACACCCATCCCCATTCCAGTGCACTGCCTTGTGCTTGGTGATCTCCAACCTGTGCAGGGCCTGGCTCCCCTGGGGAGCCCTGGGCAGGCAGGGGTCCCTGCCATGTGACCACTCCCATCTACTTGGGGGGCAGTACCGACACTGTTTTCCTATAACACAGTGCATGGTCCGGTGAGGGCCGTGGGGAGGTTTGTGCAGAGTGCTGTGTGACCTTGGGGAGCAGGGCCATCCATTCTGCCTGGGGTAAGAGGAGGCAGCTGCCACCCAGGTTTTGGAGGCCAAGGAGGAAATCAGATGAAGGAATGAGGGAAGGGCATTCCTGGGAGAGGGAACAGCACAAACCAACGCTCAGAGGCTTGAAAGGGCCTAGCATGAGTAGGGAGCATCACCCCTGGCAGGTCACAGCTGAGGGTGGCAGGGGACCTGTGGCGTCAATATTGCTCTAGAACCCGGGGCCAATTGCCCTACCCCTGAGCACTGCCTGGAGACGTGTATGTCCCAGCCGGGTCAAGAAAAGAGGTTTCTAAGGAAGGAAGGAACCCGCATCCTGCTCACCGGGCAATGGGTCCAACGCCTCCCAGCACTCTCGGGAGGTGTTACCATGCCCGCCCAGGTCTTATTCCTACAGAAGCCTCCTCCCCTTCGCTCAGGCCCTGCTGAGCACCGATGCCTGCCCGGAGGACACTGTGCACGAAGCGCCGAGGATGAACTCCCCTGGGAGGAAAGGCAACACCGGCTCAGTTACTCGCTCGGCCACTGAGTTCGGCACGGGGAGACGAACCCCTTTCTGGAACCGTGCTGTGTGAGAAGGCCCTTCTGGGGCCGGCTCCTGAGCGGCCCATTTTCAAGGCTTCAGCCTGTGCCCTTCCATCCCAGAAAGGGCGTCCCATTCCATCTCACTTCTCACTGAGCAACTGCTAAATCCCAAACGCTGTTCTAACCCTGGCTGGAGGGGCTTCACACGCTCACCCCCTGCTGGTGGGAACGGGAAGTGGCACGATGTTCCTGTTCAGCCATTTGGCAAGTGGCATGTCACCCCGATTTCCACTTGTAAGCATGTATTCAGGGACGTGGCGAGGGAGAAAACTCCAAGGATGTTCACCAAACACTATTTATAATATGTAAGAAGTGGAGCCCTAGCCGGCTTGGCTCAGTGGATAGAGCGTCAGTCTGTGGACCGAAGAGTCCCAGGTTCGATTCCGGCCAAGGGCACATGCCTGGGTTGTGGGCTCGATCCCCAATGTGGGGCGTACAGGAGGCAGCCAATCAATGATTCTCTCTCATCATTGATGTTTCTATCTCTCCCTCCTTCTCCCTTCCTCTCTGAAATCAATAAAGAAATATATTTTTTTTAAAAAAGAAGCTAATTTTAAAAAAAAAGAAGTGGAAACCATGTAAATTCTGAAATAGGGTTGATTAAATAAATCATGACAGAATCATGAATGGGTTGCCATGCAACCATTAAAATAAGAAGGTAGGGGAACAGCTAATGACATGGGAAATGTTTGTGAAACATTGTTAAGTTAAAAAGCAGATTACAAGGCAGTCACAGATGATCCTGTTTTGCAGGGTGTGTAAATGTATCCGAAATGTATCTGTACGCAGAGCAAAGGGACTGATAGGATAAACAAAAAGCTGCGAGTGGTTATTTCTGAGTACTAACGTTTCAAAAAGGCTTTCCTGGTTTTGGCTCTTATCTATGGTATTTTCTATATTTACCCGCAATTAGTTTGGATTGCTTTTGTAACGTGGAAAAAAACATATAAGAGTTATATTTTGATGATCTTCCCCTTCTCCTGAGCCATCTTATTTCCTAATCTTGGGCTATGATTTACTCGGGCCCAGCTTTTTAAGAAGCATGGAATATGTCTGTGCCCAGATTCGCCCACTCCGAGATAGCCGGGGAGATTCCCAAAGATCCAGGCGTTTCTTCTTCACCGATCGGTTTCTCCTTCTCTGCTCAAGGGCTAAAGCAACAGGACCCACGTGTTCCTCCCAGTGTGCCACCCGATGAACTTAACACTAAGACAAGTCAGCAAAGCAGCTTGTCGTTAAATGGAACTTAGACAAAGTGACAGAATCCTGCTCCACTCTGGATTTTTTAAAAAATATTTATTCATTTCAGAGAGGAAGGGAGAGGGAATGAGAGATAGAAATATCAATGATGAGAGAGAATTATGGATCGGCTGCCTCCTGCACATCCCATTGGGAACGGAGCCCGAAACCCGGGCATGTGCCCTGACCCGGAATTGAACCATGACCTCCTGGTTCATAGATCGATGCTCAACCGCTGAGCCACACTGGCCGGGCCACCTCTAGACTTGTAAGTTTCATGAGCCCCCCGAGTCTGGCTGTGCTAAGCCAGCTGGGATTGGGGTGGGAACAATTGCCACTAAGAGTCTTGATGCATCTTTACAAATGCTAGGATGGCAATGATGCTAACGATGGCGATCATGACAGCAGCACAAACGCCTCTTAAGAAGTAACTGGATCACACCCCTGGGCATCCACGTCTCAGATATTTATGACAACGGCACCGCCCAAGGAGAGGAAGTTATCAGAAGTGTTCTCCATAGAATTCCACACACGAGGGGCATTCCTCTGGATGCATCACTGCATCCGTTCACCTCAAAGTCAGAAATCTAACCTTAAAGAAGGTGCTTAGAAAGTTGGAGATGTTGCCCGGATGGTGTGGCTCAGTGATTGAGCATCGACCTACGAACCAGGAGGTCACGTTTCAATTCCTGGTCAGGGCACACGCCCAGGTTGTGGGCTCCATCCCCAGGAGGGGGTGTGCAGGAGGCAGCCGACCATGATTCTCCCTCCTCACTGATGTTTCTATCCCACTCTCACCCTCTCCCTTCCTCTCTGAAATCAGTAAGAATAAATAAATAAGTAAATAAAGCACAGATTGTGAATACCGGAGAGGGAGGTGTGCCAGGACTCCCGCATACATTTTACCACAGCAGTGTAACCGGTGGGAACACCGATGAGCACCCCGCACAGCCCAGGGTGGGACAAGCTGAACTGGAGCAATACTCAAGGGAAGTCTTTATTCCCCAGACTGGGACCCAACAGGAAGACGTGACTGAGAACATTGGAACTCACACGCTATGGAAAGCCATTAAGAGAGATTATACTCTGGATTTAACTTAAGTATAATTGAATCCAACAAACGACAGGTTTTTAAAAAAATTCTAATTATGAATATCCAAGTTACAAACTTAAGTAGATGCAAACAAAGCTACAAAACAAAATCACATCAACTCGGCCTCCCGCCGACAGAGGGCGACAGATATAGTAAAGGTCCTTCCACTCTTACCATAGAGTCCTTGCTTAAAAGTGGCGATCTTGCTGGGGTCCTACCTCTTGGGTGGATAGAATGGGAAACCACCAACGTCTCCCATCACCGAGCATCCTATCCACCTACTGCTTGTCCCGCTTCTTGACTTAAACTGTGAGCTCCATGAGGGCAGGGTCTGCACACGTGGATACTAAACACGTGTTTGGTGGGTGGGGCAGTGAGCGAATTCCCCCCTGAAAGTCCTGAACAAGGTAAACATGGCCCTCTGGACCAAAGTGGACAGGAATGTGGGGAGCCAAAGACTGCCCGCCCTCTAAACTCCCATGACCCCTGGCCTCCCTGCCTCCTCCCTCCCTTAGGGACACGGGGCTCCTCTCCCCAATCCTGGAACTGAGCCCGGGTTGGCAAAGGGGGCAGATGCCACCTGGTGGGAGAGAAAGAGGAGTTGCTCGCTGCCCCCATCCCTTCACCCGCCTCCCTTCTGCCTCCCTGCGCCCTCCCCACCTCCTACTCAGAACCAGTGACTAATCGCGGGCGTTTCTCTGACTGGTGTCACCCAGCAGAGCGGGCGGTGGTTTTACAGCTAATTCTTTCAGGGGCTGTAAGTGACATTCTGTAAGTGACATTCTGTAAGTGACATTCCCTGACTTGGAGCAGCACACCCTCCTGACTCTCCCCCTCAATCTTTCCTTCTCGCCCCCTCGCTCATTTCCCACTGCCGGGGCCTGCTGGGGAGACTAGGAGAAGCTTTCGGGCCGCTGACCCCTGGGAGACCCACAGGGGCAGCCCCTCAAAGGTGCCCCGCACCCTGCAAGAGGGCGGCCCCGGCTGCCCAGAAGTGTGGGAGCCACACCTGCCTGCCTCCTCCTTCCCGCCCCTCCTCCCGTTCACCCTTCCTCCCTCCCCTCTATGAACATTCTCTAAACATCAGCCAAGTGCCAGACCCAGTACAAAGCAGCAAGCAACACAAACATAATTTCTGCCCTGGAGGTGATGGGTAGAGAGGGAGGTCCTTTGTTATCACCCGTCAGTGAACTGGCTACTGTGACACGATGGCATTTGCTACAACATGAAAGCCACAGGACCTATTACAGGCCTTGAGTAGGCATGCAGCTCACCTGGGGGAGGAGAGATGATCACCGGCGGTTCTAGGAGCGGGGGTGACCGAATGAGGGTGAGATGTGGTGGGAAGGGGGTAGGGAAGGGACATAAATAAAACCAAAAAGACAACCATGATGGTTAGCATATAACAGGAAAGGGGAAGGAGTGAGACAGCTCCAGCTGAGCCACGGCAACCTTCTGGGGGCCCCAGTTCCCTCCTCCGTAAGTAAGGGAGTTGGGCCAGATCACCTCTAAAATCCCCTCTAGCTATCGACCCACGATGGACATGAAAGTGAATAAGAAATAAATCTTTGCTGTGCTGAGCAACTGAGATTTGGGTGTATTTGTTACTGCAGCGTGGACTTACGCTGACGGATACACGTATGCCACAGGTAAGGAAACCAGGGCTGCGATGAGTGAACTGACTTGCCTTACGGAACAGAAGAGAGTGGCGGACCGGAGTTGGTTTGGGGTGTGCTCTCTGACCCTAAGGTCAATGAATCAAAACTATTTGGAATCTTGAGCTCTGCCTGTTTGGTCCTTGTCGCCAGTCCCGAGGACCCCGGCTTCTGCCAGGAAGGAACGTATTGAACAAGTCAGGCCCTGACTCTTCACTGAGTTGAAACTTTCGGGAGGCTTGAGACATCCCATCACAGTCAAAGCTCGTGCCATCCGTAAGCGGCTAAGCCTCGTACTCTGCCTCAGTTTCCCTGCTAGTGGCAGAACAGAGAAGACTGCTTAGGTCACCAGCCCTTGCGACTTTCCTGTGTAGTGCTGTGAGAGGAGACAAGCCCAGGAATCCCAGAAGGACCAAATGATGGCCCCAGGTCCAGCCCTCAGAGAATCACCCGCCCTTGGCCTCACACCTGACCACCAGCTAGCTCTAGAGAAGCCCCCAAGGCCTGGGAAGGCCGGGAATGATTATCAGAGGAGTCCGTCGTCAGTGACAGGAAGTGGGCTGGGCCTTAGAGATAGGGCCGTGTGCAGCGTAGACTGGTCCCCTTAGGAGAATAGATCCAGCTTCATCGCTGGGAGGTAAAAATAGCCCAGAATCACCGCTCTTGGCTGAGGCTGCTGGTCCGAGACCTAATGGACGGCTTGGGCGCACCACCCAGCAGCCTCACCCTGGCCCAAGCCTGCATAATGGTCTCCTGGGCAGCCTGTCAGACCCGTGGCCACTTAGAAATGTTCTCTGTAGGTGCCTCTGGGTTCACTCAGCCGCACCCAGCCATCCCAGCGTGCCAGAGCGGCGAGATGGCTGTGATCTCCTGCCAATTGGTACCCTGGCTCCCCAAAGGAACACGGGCATGGGCAGGCCAGGCAGGAGCTGGTGTGCAAGTAAACCCAGCATCCACCAGGTGCCAGGCCCTGCCTGGACGCTTTATCCACTTTACTCACTGAGGTGTCACAGCCTCCCTGTTGGGTTGATGCTGTTTTCTTCATTCTGCAGATGAGGAAACTGAGGTTCAGGAGACAAGTAACCTAGCATAGCGCCTGCCAAGTGTGAACGACTCACAAAAAGAGTACATCTTACTATTGTCACTGCCACCATCATCGTCATCATTTGGAAAACCCGGACTTCAAAGGCGTCCACGGTTATCTCCACCTGCCTTCTCGGAGACATCAGCAGACTCCAGACCGGGGTAGGAGCCTTTGCTCTGCCAAGGGCATCTGGATATTGATAACATCATTCGTGGGCCATACGAAATGATCAACTTGAACATGAGCCTGCCACATTTGATTCAACATTTAACTAACTCACCCTAATGCCTTGGCAGGGCTAGACCAAAGGATTCGTGGGCCCTCCAGAAGGGATGTGACCTTGCCATCACCTTGGCTTTGACGCAGGAGACCTATTTCAGACCTCTGGCCGCCGCCCCGTAAGGCGATGATGTGTGTGTTTCCAGCCCGAGTGGGTGGCCGTTGTTACAGCACCACAGGAAACGGACGCCAGCGTGAGGAGGCAGCGAGGGAGGACTTCTCCTGCACTGATGCATTCACGCTGGCCCCTCTGCAGGGAGCCAGGCTTGCGTGAGTACGGTTATTGGGGTGCAGCTATGGGGTTCATGGGAATAAGGAGAAGCCAGATGGAGAAGCTCTGTTTCCGGGCCTCACCGCACTCGCCGGACACCCCGTAGCTGTCCCACGGACGCACGCCACGGACCAGCCCTCCCTGAGAGGGTGCGACTGATTCGGGACGGTGTCCACGCCACTGTTGTCATCTTCAGGGACCAGCCAGGCAGAGAGCTGCCCGCACATCCTCAACGAGCTTCTCTATGGGCATCACACACTCCCATCTCCCCCCCATCATCGGATTCCAGAAGATGAGGCTGGGGCGAGAGGAATGGGCCAGGATCGGGGCCTCCTAGATCTCGGGGCCACGGAGCTTTCCACAGCCGGATTCGACTTGTCTCCACTCAGACACTCCCACCCCGCACCGCCCATAGGTCTCCCTAACTCGAATGCTATTCTATTAAGATTTCCCGCTTTACTTATCTGATCTAATTTTGTTCCCCACCCCGCCCTGCAAATAAATGAAACAAAGGCTCGGGGGAGTTAACTGATTGCAAAGCCAAGGCTAGAATCCAGACTTCCTCGTTCTAGCCCTACAAGCTGTACACCGAACCACACTTGCGCCCACGTCCAGCAGCAGAACTCCAATTCAAACCTAACGGTGAGGGCCCTGAGACAGGCAATGAGCTCGAGGCTGGCCCATGGCAGAACCGCTGTCACGTCCCCATGCCTCGGTGTCCCCATCATAAAAGGAAGGCCTCGTGAGGAAGCGGAGGACAGAGTTCTGCGAGTGTCAGCGAGCTGAGGAGGCATCAGGAACCTCCAGAGTCAGGAGCCACCCCCACTGCGTTCCAGCCTGGGAACCGGCAGGAGGAAACAGGCATCCTCCCAAGTGCTTTCACGCCAAACTCTGCCGAGTGGGATGTGGTGTGAGCATGCTCTCAGGGCTTGTGAGCGGCTCGTGGATCACCTGTCAGGCAGCCGGGAGCCGAGCGCCCGTTTTAATGACCCTGCATCTCTCCCTTTCCTATGCAGAAGCATGATCAATGATCGTATTGAAAGGCGGTGTGGTACGGCGGAGTGTGTGTAACGCGGAGCCATTCCCTGTACTGCATCAGGTCCTACTAATTACAGGAGGATGTTTGGAGCGCGGGTGTCAGCTTGTCATCCGGGTGCCTTGTAATTCAGGATCTGAATTCAGACTGGAAGGGGACTCTGACAGAAACTGCGCAGAGCTGGGCTCGGCGGGCCTCCGCCTCACTGGCTCCGGCAGCGTGCAGAGCGCTGATCACTGCTCCGCCCGTTCCTGTGGGCACTCCCTCCCCTCCCTTCCCCAGGAGAAAGGGCCGTGGGGCAGGGGGGCGGCAGGGGGGCAGCAAACCACACTGGCTGCAAAACTGGAAGCACAAAATCCCCCTTGAGGACCCATCCGCCCTCCTGTTCCATTCCCTCCCTAGTTACTGAGATTCTAAACGTGGTGTTTAAAGAGACTCGGGTTACAAAGAATTGATGATCTTGGGCTTTCTTGGAAATAGCAATCTGCTTTGATTCAAGGCGACAGGTATTTCACGGGTGCCTACTATGTGCTCTGCTTTGATTCAAGGCGACAGGTATTTCATGGGTGCCTACTATGTGCTCTGCTTTGATTCAAGGCGACAGATACTTCACGGGTGCCTACTATGTGCTCTGCTTTGATTCAAGGCGACAGATACTTCACGGGTGCCTACTATGTGCTCTGCTTTGATTCAAGGCGACAGATACTTCATGGGTGCCTACTCTGTGCACGGGCCGGGGATCTGGCCGGAGGCTGGTTAATAGTGTGGGCTATGGAACTTAGCAGACGTGGGCTCTGGGCAACATGCCTGGGCCTCTGACTCCTCCTCTGTAAAATGGGAGCAGTGGGCGCATCACAAGGTTGAGGGAGATGGTATTTGTGAAGGAACTTAGAAGGAGCCTGGCATTGATGGAGCAGCCAATGGTGCTTAGCGGTCATTACGGCCACGAAGCGGACAGTCTGGCGGGCAAAGAGGCATTGGAGGGAGGGCCCCTCGCCTTGCAGGGCAATCACACAGATTCTCCAGTTTCTTATAACTATTTGCTTTATAGCAATGCATTTCACCTCTCACTTTATCCCCCAAAACTCATGAATATGCCCTCTTTCAAGACAGCCCCTCTCTCTGCCAAGGGGAAGCAGGGAACAGCCCATCTGGACAGAAGAGGATCCACATTCAGTGTCTCCTTCCCTTGGCCGAGTCCTCCTCTCGCCAGCCCATCTGCCCAAAGCAAAGGATTTCCTGAGGCTCTGGCCACCAGCAGCAGGCCTTGCCGGGAAGGCGACCCGAGCTGTTACTTCAGCCACATTCTACTTTCCCCCGGAGAAACCTGGGGTGACCACAGTCCTGTGTCCCTAACCTGACTGTCTTCAGTCACTGTTATGGTCTGAATGTTTGTGTCACCCCCAAATTCATGTTGTGAAATCCTGACCCCAACATGATGGCTTTAGGAGGTGGGGTCCTCAGGAGGCGGTTGGGTCGTGAGGGTGGAGCCCTCGTGAATGGGATTAGTGCCCTTCTATGAGCGCTCCCTCGCCCCTCCCACCGTTTGGGGACACAGCAAGAAGACAGCGGTTTATGAAGCAGGAAGCGGACCTCACCAGACACAGAGCCTGGCCGTGCTGGTCCTCTGACCGTCAGCTGCCAGCCGGCTGAGCCCTGGGAGAAAAATGTCTGGTGCTTCCAAGCCACCATCTGTGGTGTTTCCTTACAGCAGCCTGAACAGCTGAAGATAGCTGCCCTCCAGGTTCCAATGGTCCCTGCACCCCAGTGAGTGCCACACCCCTCCAGCCCCGGCCTCCCTCCTGAGCTCCAACCCCAGAGCCAACCGCATCCCTACGGCTCCTTCTCTCACCCACAGTGCGAAGCATCTTCGCCCGGGGCCCGCTCTCGGCCCACCACTCCCTCCCTGCACTGTTTACTCACTCTCCCTCTGGCACCCCCACGGCACCCCTGACTCACACTCTCGCTCGCACCGTCATTCATCAAGGCCTCTGTGTGGGGTTGGAAATGTCTTGCACGTCATTTCTCTCCTCACATCCTACCCCACGCTGTCGCATCTGCGCACGGCGGTACTCAACGCCTTCCTAACCAGCCTCGCTGCAGACTCACTGTGTCCCAGGCACGGTCCCGGGCCCCCGTCCCCGATGCCCCTCCCAAGGGCAAGGTGCCCGTGGTTGGTCCTGTGCTACCCCTGACAACCCCAGGCGCAGAGAAGCCAAGCATTTCCCTTTTCCACTATAAGTAAAGCACCCGAACACGCAGCGCTTTGAAACCATGACGCTTACTCCTCACAGTCCGGGCTTAGAACCCAGGTGGTCCTTCTGTGGGTCGTACCTGGGGTCACGCGTAGGCCGCAGCCGGCCGACAGGTCACCTGCAGCTGGAAGGTCACCTTGCTCGCCCTTCCGGCGGTCGGTGCTGGCCGTGAGGGGGCCCTTGGTCCCTCACAGGGGTTCTCGCCCTCCAGCAGGCTACCCTGGCTTCCATTCACGGCGGTCTCGGGGCAGCATTCCTAGAGAGTGAAAAGAAGAGCCACAGGGCCCCTTAGCACAGACTCACCTGGTGACACCTGCACCATGTTCTGTTGGCCACAGTAAGGCTCAGGCCACCAGTACAGAAGGGAGGGAGGCGCAGTCCGTCCCTTACTGGGAGGAGCGAGCGGCAACATCCAGTGGCAAAAGGGGCCCCGGCAGGCCTGGCTCACGAGGGCCGCCGTGACATGAGCCACCACGCCACGGGCCGGGCCATGCTCATGCCTATGGAACGCCCGGATGTGAGCCAGGTCTTCTGACGCCAGTGTCCGCTCATTCCACACCAGCTGCCAGTCTTGCTTCCCGCCAAGAGAAGCCACCGTGGATGGGTCACCAGGAGCAGTCAGGGTGACACTTCCGCTCGCGCTGTGCCACCCTGGGTGACAGTGGCTGGTGACTGGCCAGCACCACCTCCTCCCAGAAGCTCTGGCTGGGACGGCAGCCGCCAGCCCCCCTTCCCACCGGCAGCGTCCAGCTTGGCTTCGGCTGCAGCGTAATGCAGGGCCCGAGCGCTCCCCCAGGCCCCCGGCTCCATTAAGGAGCTGATTAAAGTTTGATGCTCCCATTTAACACCTATTAGCAAACGCAGGGCCCTCCTGCCAGGAGAGAGGACTTGGAAGAAGGGGCCTCCCCAGCTCCCAGCAGTGCCCTTCCTGCCAAGGTGGCAAACCATTAGACGGAAGGAATGTGGAGCAGAGGTAAACGGGGGAGGGAGGACCAGCCAGCTCCCCGGAGCCCCAAAGTGGGCCTGAGAGCTTGAGTCCTCAAGTTCCAGTGCCCCACCGTGGACCGCGGGACTGGGCCGGGGGTGAGAGATCGCAGCCAGGAACCCGCAGCCCTGAGAAAGGGGAGGGGCCCCGCCTCCCCCCTGCCTCCCACCAGGCAAAGAGCTCCGATGTCCAAGACCAGGAGAGGAGGGGAGAATGTAACCAGGAGATAATACTCCCATGGGAAGACCTGGGTCCCTGTGCCGGGTCAGCCATGGGAACGCCCCTCAAAGACCCCCAAGGGGAAGGGGACCCGAGAGAGAGGGAAAGCCTTCCCGTTCAGCGTCCACAGCACAATGAAACCCCTACTGGAGCCCCGGCCCTCAGGATGTGCTGACTCCCTCGCATGGCTTATAGGGGCTTCCCATCCCACCCGCCTCTCCCCGCCTCACTTCCCCACCGGCACCTACAAGCCAGTCCCTCCACACGTCCCACCTCCCACCATCCTGCTGTCACCCTGGGCTGCACCTCCCTCAGCCTAGAGCCCCGCCTCCCCCCCCCACCCTCCCCAGCAGGTGGTCCCAGTGAAAAGGTCATAGACTCGGCCACTGGGTCCAGCAAAGCCTTCCCTGGTACCCTCATGCATCCACTGCTCCATCCTCTGTGCCGGGGTCTGCGAACTACAGCCCAAATCCAGCCGGCCACCTGCTTTTCTGGGGACCACCAGCTGAGAATGGTTGTTAAGTTTTTTTGAAATATATTTGTATTGATTTCAGAGAGGGAGAGAGAGATAGAAACATCAATGATGAGAGAGAATCACTGATTGGCTGCCTCCTGCACATCCCACACTGGGCATTGAGCCCGCAACCTGGGCATGTGCCCTTGACCGGAATGGAACCTGTGACCCCTCAGTCCACAGGCCGGCGCTTTACCCACTGAGCCAAACTGGCTAGGGCAGTGGTCGGCAAACTCCTTAGTCAACAGAGCCAAATATCAACAGGACAACGATTGACATTTCTTTTGAGAGCCAAATTTTTTAAACTTAAACTTCTTCTAACGCCACTTCTTCAAAAAAAATAGACTCGTCCAGGCCGTGGTATTTTGTGGAAGAGCCACACTCAAGAGGCCAAAGAGCCGCAGGTGGCTCGCAAGTCGCGGTTTGCCGACCACTGGGCTGGGGCTATTGTTACATTTTAAAGGGTTTGTAAAGAATCAAAAGAAGCAGCATTCATTAGGGAACATGAAAATGAGGAGGAATTTCATTCAACTCTGTCCCCTGGGCCTGGCCTGGTCCCGTCCTGAGCAATAGCACACACTCAACGTTCCGCTCCCACCGGAAGGAAACACCTCCTCGCCCATCAGCAGTGGAAGAATCTGCTGGAGACATTTCCCACAGCAGAGAGCTAATCCCACCTACAGACACATAAACCACACGCGAAGGGGGTGAGCTGACTTGCCTCAGGTCATGGGGTTAGAGGGGGCAGAGCAGAGATTCACATCCAGACCCTTCCCTGAAAACGTGACCCTACCCTTCACCTGGTGCAAAGACGCCCCACCACGCGGAGGGGCCCGGGAGCCCGTTGGCGAGGGGAGCTGGGACTCCTCTGCATCAGGGTCCCGGGACCAGGAGCAACTCCGCAAGCATGTTTGTTGCGTGGGGTTTATAAGCAGCACTTGTCTAATAAAGTAATTTCTGAACATCTCACATCCCCTAATTACTTGTCACAATAATGTGAGGCATCTCCGTACGCTTGTTTTTCCCATCACTGGCACACAGCGGGAGCTCCTGGGCCTGGGAGGCGGAGATAAATATAGCCACGCGCTTACTCACCAGTTGGGTTGCCTCAGCGCACAACAGTACACGTCGCCACGCCAACGCACGCCAAGCCCACACACATGCGCACGGGGAGCGGTGCTGTGTGGACCACATGACGTCACTGATACTTCCTGGACCAGCCCTAACTTGGAAAGAAGCTTGGGTCGGTCCAGCACGGAGTCAACTGGCCACAACTGGGACCCTTCATGGAAAGGCAGCATTGGGGGTGACAACGGCAAGGCATCGAATGATCCCAATCCAGGACATTGTCCCCCGGGTGAGGACGGATTCGCTTCTGGGATTGCCATAGGTTCCAAGTGCAAGACATTCTGTACCTGGAAATGCCCCACCCATTTCCTGGGGCCTTCAGGGGCTCGGCTGGGAAGCACAGAGGAGCTGGCGGGGCCGAGGGGTGGAGGGAGGCGCACTCTCACACAGCATTCCCACGGCTGCCCTCACACTCAACCCCTGCCTTTCCTTAGGGGCTGGTGCAGGTTCCGTCCCCATCTCCGCCTCCTGGGAGAACCAGCAGCAGGACCACGAGGTGGTGACATATGTGGTCGCAATTCTTTCCTTTCCGGTGTGCCCCGTGTCGCCCGGTCTCCCTAACTCCCACCACCCTCTATGCAGAGCCTTGACCAGAACCTTCCCCCATCACAGTCTGGAGGCCCCAATATAAAGTGCTCTAGAGAGAACATGTGTGTGTGTGTGTGTGTGTGTGTGTGTGTGTGTGTGTGTGTGTGTGTTTGTGGCCCCAAATTTTCTAGAAAACAACCCCAGCCTAGACCAGCAGGAAAATGCTTGCTCCAGGCAAACTCCCTTGCCCCTCCTGGTCTTGCTCAAAGGGCTCCTCTCCCCTGCAAGGTTCCAGGTGGGCACAGAACTGAAATATCTGGCTGGGTGGTATCTGTCCAGCTCATCCCGGTAGGGATTCATTCATTCATTCATTCACTCACTCACTCACTCACTCACTCACAGGACTCGCGCCCTCCGATGTCATTCTGTGAAACGCCAGGGCTCATGTGTGTGTGGTCACAGCGATGCCCAGGCCCAGCTGTGTTAGGTCACATACCATGGCATTTGCCAAGCCTGGAGGCTGATGGGACGAGGCTTTGGAAACGAGAGCAGCGAGGCCAAGTCTCTCCAGCACAGATGTCCCCCTTACACACCCCTGGTTCCCAGCTCCTCTGCCCGGCCACCGAGGTCCACCTGGCCAGTGGCTTTCTTCCCTGGTTATTCCAGAAGACCATCTTTTCCTTCTCTTCATTCTCTCCCGTTCCCGTCCACTTCCTGACCGAGCGCGTTTCCTACGGTCCCCTGGCAAGCCTGGGAATCAAAGCAGACTATGGAGTGAGCCCAGCTTGGGCTGAAATCGCATCTCTACTGAGTCTGAGCTTATAACTTCTCTCTCCTCGGTGACTTCGTCTGTACTGTGGAGGCCGTGAATCAATCTCTAAGGGACACCTGCCATTTTGGCCAACCCATAAACCATCCTCCTACCTTCTGGTGTCAACATCATGATTTTCCTTTGAGGAAACCCCATCACCCTCACCCCCAGGCCGTGCGGATTACATGGACGGAGGCTCCCTCACCACAGCGTACAGGCAGCCCCGGGCCTGGCCACGGTGCTTGGTTCCGGAAGGGCCATGTGAGCCAGGCCAAGCCGACGACAGTCAGCCCCGGGATTCTGCTGTAAAGGTGGGGTACACGTCAGAGCTGCTGGTGGCCACCTTCGCCTGAGGCATGCCTGAGTGTGAACCAACGCAGCAGAAACCACAACTAAGACCTAGAGGGAAACTGTCTTCGGACATTAAGGACGTGTTGGTGGCCCTGTCTGAAATTCACCCTTGAACTTCCCCATAATACGAGCCAATCCATGGCCTCTGAGCTCGTCTGAGTTGGCTTCTTTCCCCGGCAACTGAAAGTCCTGACTAATACCATGACCGCTGGGCCTTTGTCAGAACCCGGTGAAACAGCATACACAATCACCTCGCTGGCTGCTGGCACGAAATAGGAACTCATTAAATATTAGTCGCCTTCCCAACAAGATGAGGGAGGAAAAGTGCCAGTGGACACAGACTGAGAGCAAGAGAGCTGGATCATCAGCAGGGCCAGAGCCTGGGGGTGCCAAGAAGGGATGAGATCAAAGCCAGGGCCGGCTTCCTGGGAAGCTCAGAAAGGTTGAGGGGGAGGGGGAAGGGCGAGGGACTTCGCAGCAGGCAGCTCGGTCTCCTCGAGCTTGAGTCTGGGGTCCTCTGCTGAGAGGGCAGGTGGGTGGCTCGGGGTCTGGAGGACGGTAGAGAGAGGCCGGGTCAGGCTGTCACGGCCAGGAGAAAGTGGAAGGTCGCTGCCTAGCAGTGCGCCTGTTCCACGCGGACTCGGGCCTTTGCCTGTAACATTTCTTTGGCTCTCGTCTCTCTCTCCAGGGGCCTGGGAAAGAAGGCCCTGCATCTCACTTCCCTGGACAAGAGCTCAGGGACCTGGGCCCAGGTACCACCCACCTCCAGACACGCAGCCCTTGTCTGCAGAGAATTCCTGTTGCCCCTTCCCCCACCCCCCACCTCCGTCCTGCTTCTGCTGGAAGAGAAGAAATGGCTCCACAATAAAAGCCACTCTTCCCCTTAAGCTCTGTCCCTGCTCATGGAGTTCACTTGTCTGCAGCAGCACCCTCCAACCCAACGGCCGCCTCCCGCCCAACTCCTCACCTAACGTCACCCAGGGAAATCCTACTTGGCACTCAAGGCCAGACCCAAGGCAAGTCTTTCCGGATGCTCAGCTCAACCTCCCGCTCCATCCTCTGAGCCGGAAACGGGCACGTATTTTGTAGAGGTCCACGCAGTACGCAGTTTACGTTGGTTGCCGTCACGTGTGGAGCGGAAGCAGCCACAGACAACACGTGAACAAAACAAGCGTGGCCGTATCTAGTAAAACTTTGAGGACAACTAAATGCGCACTTTATATCATGTTCACGTGTCATGAAATCTTCTTCTTTTGATTTTCTCCAACAACTGAAAAACGTAAATCTTTCTTAGCTGGCGGGCAGGCCCACGAGTGGTTATTGGCCAGCCTCCGCTCAACAGAGTGACCGGCAAGGACGGCCGCTCACCAAATCCCTGCTCCACACGAGAGCGCCTGCTTCCTATCCAGTCACTGTCCCCGCCTTATCAGCTCGCAGGATTGTCCTCGTTTTATAAGTCACGAAACGGGAGGTTCAGAGAGATTTAGTGACGTGCCGCAGCACATCCAGCTCCCTGGTTCCGACCCAGCTCAGGCTTCCCCGGGCCTTCACGTCACGCAGCTCTCCCCAGCCTCGCAGCCTCCGGAGCCTCCTGCTGCACTCCGCACCCTCTGATGAGTTGTCTGTAACCTGGCCTTATTCCCTGCGGACCGTCAGCTGCCCGAGGGCAGCACTGTGTCTGGTTTGTACCCTTATGACTGCGAGCCCTAAGCCAGCCCATCTTAGCCACTCAACGAAGCACACCACACAGTGAGGCTGGTGCTCCTTTAAATGCAAGACCCCAGGCCACAAACCACCCTCAGCATGGCCCAGTAGTCCTAGCATGCCTTTCTAGAAATTTCTCTTTCTCTCCAAGGTGATTATTGAATACCTCCTCTTCTCTCCATATCCTTCTCCATCCCCTGCTCCCCAAGTCCCCCCACTGGACCTCTCGCTCTCAGCTGCTGATCTCACTCCATGCTGCATTTAGAAAGAGAGGCCATGCCGGACCGCCCTTAACTGCCATTACCAGATCCACAAACAATTCCCACCCTCTCCCCACACCCACACCAGCCTCACTGCGCCCATGCTGTTCCGTGAACATCCCCAGCTCAGGGCCTTTGCCCTCACCCTCTCCCACACTCCCCGGCGCCTTCATGCCTTCCAGTCTCAGGAAAAGCTCTTCTGTGGCCTCCCTCGCTCGGGGTCCCCCTGGGCCACCTGGCTACACCGTCCTGCCATCTTTCTGTCCCATAGCTTCGGGTCACGTTGCTTCTCCCAGGTCTCACTCCCTGAGGCTGTTACACGTATGCATTTGCACAAGCGCCTCTTGTGTGTCTCCCAGCAGAGTGAGCTCTTTGGGGGTGAGAAAGGACGGGTCTGTTTTGCTCAGGGCTGGATCCCCCCCATCTGGCAGGGGACACAGAGCAGGTGCTCACTACATGTGTTTTGAGGGCACTAAGAACACCCAGAATGCCCAGAAACTTCTGCAAATTCTCTTTCCTTACACTTCCCATCCCTGCAACTCTCTCCCCTGCATCCCAGAGGGCTCCCTCTGGTCCAGGTCCCCAGGGGCCCTGGGAATCCTCCGGGGAAATACCCTCCTCCCTCTGGTCCCAGCCAGGCTCCAGGGACTGCTGGCATCCGAGCCATTTCCGGGCCGCGTGAGTGTTCTTTAACTTGTGAGGCCCGGAGAGGCCCTGGAACCAGCAGGGCGATTACAGGGCTTTTCACGGCTCCATGGCGCTCATCCCCGGGGCCTGCGGGGCCAGGATGGTGTCAGGCCGCAAGGGAGGGCGTGGGAGCGCTCATCTTCGCAGAGCAAGTGAGAGCCTTTCCAGCTAAGGCAGGGCCCGCCAGGGGGCAGCCCAGGCCCAGAGTGGATCCCAGGTTCCACACCCCAAATCAGAACCTGGAACTGGCTGGGGGTGCAGGGTCTCCACCAGGGTCAGCTGGGAGTTGGGTGGGGGGCACTGGCTTCAAAGTGAAGCCCATGTTTGGTGGAGAATCCAGAACCTGCCCTGCTGGTGGCTTACACAGGGAGGCATCGCAGCCCCGCACGCTGTCCGTCAGACGGTCTGAGACGCTGCAAAGCGCCTCTCCGCTCCTGGGCCGGTCTCCTTCCTCTCCTGACTGCCTTTCACATCCAGAGTGGGTGCTCAGCCATGGTTTGCGGAGTGAAGACACGGCCCAGGAGAGGCAGGCGGGGTCTGCAACGCAAGGGCTAGAAAGGGGTCCCCAAAGTCTCCCTCCTGTCTAGCCTGGCATGTCACAGGCTGGTGACTAGGATGGCCATATTGTGCCACCGGAGCTCAGCACCCGAGGGCAGAGCTGAGGTGCCATTCCTCCATCGCGGAGCTCCTCTCCTGAAAGCATGGAGTGTCGGAGCTGGAAGGGACTTCTGGGGTCTCCCAGGCCAACTCCCTAAACTAAAACTGCAGGAAGCAGGTCCCCAGAGCTCCGGGGCGGCCTCCGCTACCCCAGCAGGATGCACGAACAAAGGGCTCTCCACCCCCGGCTCCACTCTCCTCACTGCAGGAGCAGCGCTGACCCCTGGGCGCGGGGCGGGCGCAGCATCTGCATTTTTCAGCAGCCCTCAGGAGCTGCTGAGACAGCCTTCCACCGCGGCGGGAAGAGGCGGCTGGATGTGCTCCTTTCCCCATAAATGATTAACAGCCTAGAAACGCAGCTGAGAACCCGTCCTTCCTCAGCCCTTCCCTGGCGTCAGGTGTGGATGGCTCTGCAAGTTGAGCGGGGGCAGAGGCCCCCCTCGAGTTCTCCATGGCTGGGAAGGCGATGTCCCTCCGATGGGGCAGGAGCCTCGGAAGCCACGGCCCACCAGGTGAATGTGCCCCAGCTTCAATGCCTGGGACGATGCCCTCTGCAGCTCACAGCCCCACACGGTGAGGAGGGCGGAACCCAAGGCCCCAAGGCGAGGCGCTGTGCCGGGCAGGGGGAGGAGGGGAAGCCCCTAGCAGGCCCTTGCAAACCAGGTCTCAGTGAATTCCCATGACCCTCCCGTGGGGTGGCTACTCCCGCCCCATTTCACAGATGAGGAAACTGGGGTTCTGAGAGATGCAGTGGCTCCCCCAGGTCATCCCTTTGGTACACAGCAATGTCCAGAGTTCTTGACCCAGGGCTGGTATCCTCAGCTCCTCCCCCCACTCCCCCCGAGGCCCGAGTCAGTGGTCACCATTCTGAATGATGAGGCTACACACTGTACGTTTCCCTCCCAGGGCGTCAGCACAGAGGCTGAGGCAGCCAAGACGGGGGGAGGAAGACTATGGGTGCTGATCCCAGGGGAGCCTGGAGGGCAGCATCTAGATCACCCTTCCGCCACGCCCTGCCCGCCCCCCCCATATCCGGCTATGAACCAGGACAGACATAGCCTCAACCCTAAAGTGATAGATGAAAGCCCATTAATAACCCTCCTGGCAAGGCCCGACCTGGGCAGCGCGGGGTGTGCGGTCATAAATCTCTGCTCGGCGCTCAGCTCTGCTCCACCGCCCGCTGAGGGGTGACTGGGCTCCAGCAGCCACAGAAGAGGCCTGGGGTGGAGCGGGGGTGTCCTGACCCCTCGGCACCCTAGCTCTTCTCTCCAGACTCAGCAGTACAAACCAGGAAGGACACCTGGGCTGTTCGTACCCAGGGCGCTTGGGGAAGCCACACACCTCAGTTAAGGACCGTCCCAGAGGGACTTCAGGCAGGTGCTGGGCTGGCCTCATCCAGAAACGGACTGGTGACAGCTCAGATCGCTCCCCGTCCACCATTCTGGGAGACCTACGACAGCCTATTCGCGAGACTCAAGTGTCCCTTTTGGGAGCAACTAACATTTCTAGAGTCACCGCCGAGATCCAGGCACCCTGCGTGCTCCACTCCAGTGAATCCCTTAATGACCCGGCAAGGCCAGTCCTGTCACGATCCCCATGTTGCAGAGGGGAGAGCTGAGGCCCGCCAAAGTGAAACAACTTTCCCGGAATTGCAGCTCCGTTAACCACAGACTTAGCTATCCAGATCCCTTTCGAAACAGGACGGAATGTAAGTAAGGAGACGTAACACAGACAGAGGTAGATTCAAATCAGAGCTGTCCCCCACTTCCTTCCTCCTCTCCACCGGTTCTCAGAGGGCACGGGGGCAGCATCTGGAGGCATTTGGGCTGGCACCGCTGGGGGAGTGGGATGCAGCTGGCTTCGAGCTGCCAGCATTCCACACAGTGAACAGGAGGCGAGATGATCTGGCCCACGATGTAAACTGCACCCCAGCGGAGAAGTGCTGACTTCCAGCCCCTGAAAGCAGACGCACGGTTCCCGGCCCTCACTGCGTCCCGGCCCTCACTGACAGCGCTCACTGCACAGCCTCTGTGACAGGGCCAGCGTGGGCCAGCGAACCCCAAAGTGTCCTGTGGGTACACGGGGTGTGAATGGCTATTGTGGAGGGGTAGGAGGTGGGGTGGTTCTCATTCACGGGAGTTTGGGAAACCGTGGGCTTCACCAACCAAGATGGCTTCAGTGCGGGACTTCGCAGTGTGTGGGTGAGGTCAGTGTTTGTAAGTCAGCCTGCCTGGACGAGTCCCCAGGTGTCCAATCCAGCGCTAATCTGGTGTGCACGTGTGGCTACGACAGAGATTAGAACACACAGTCGGTTCCATTCGGTGCGAGACATGATCCAGCGCAATCCTGGTGGGCGTGGTTGGGTCAGTCCTGAGGCCTTCAGAGCAGAGCTGGGCCTCCGGGAAGAAGGAACTGGGCCGTGGACGGAGCTTCCCCCGGGCCAAGAGCGCCAGCCTGCTCTCCCTGACGCCTGCCCTCAAGACTGACCTGCCTGGCCCGCCCCCAGATGCAGACGCTCCTGGCGATCCATCTCTATCTGTCCTCCCGGCTCTGCTTCTCTGGTTGAGCTCTGCCTGACACAATTTGTGTCATGGTCACAACTCCACAGGACTCCATCTTCAGACAGTTCCCCACAGACCTGGCCAGCGGGACTCCATCTTCAGACAGTTCCCCACAGACCTGGCCAGCGGGACTCGATCTTCAGACAGTTCCCCACAGACCTGGCCAGCGGGACTCGATCTTCAGACAGTTCCCCACAGACCTGGCCAGCGGGACTCGATCTTCAGACAGTTCCCCACAGACCTGGCCAGCGGGACTCGATCTTCAGACAGTTCCCCACAGACCTGGCCAGCGGGACTCGATCTTCAGACAGTTCCCCACAGACCTGGCCAGCGGGACTCGATCTTCAGACAGTTCCCCACAGACCTGGCCAGCGGGGCCTTGCAGTCGAGGAGCACCTTTTGGGGTTCCTGTTGGGCTGCTCTCATGCTCCCCGCCCCCCGCCCCCGCCCTCAGACTTTGATTCGGGCAAGCTGAGCATAAGGGAGCTGAGCGCCTTAGGACGGTGAGCGTGACCGTGTGCTCCCACGAGGGTGGAGTGCCCTCACCCCTGCGGTGCCAGCGCCACCAGCGCCAGCTGCCGTCTTGGCGGCTCGCATCAGGTCAGGTTGGGCCCGGATGTTTGGTCTCAGTCAACACCTAGTCCGTAAGGCAGAGCTAACAGCCTGGCCCCTGGGGCGGAGAGGGATCCTGCAGATGCCTGCCCAGAGGGTGGTGGGCGACCAGTCGGCGCCAGCCCGCCCCTGCCCCCATGACGAGCTGGGCTAGAAGAGGCCTCCTACTATATAAGGTTTGAGCAGAGTTGCAAACCACTCAAAATGTTCAGCTGTTGCCAAAAGTGCCAGGCGCTCTCCTAGGCCCGTGGCCACCCGACATGGAACAGGCCCGCGTTTACAAACCCCAGACCTGCATCGCCCAGGCTCCCGCCCGTGGCCCAGCTGTCCTTCCCAAGAGCGCCGTTTGGAGAGTCGCTGGCACAGTCACCGCCAGCTGGTGCCTCTCAGGGTGTTCCTGACACGCAGCCTGGGCCCAGGCAGCCCCTCCTGGGTGGGAGGGGGACAGGAGACCCTGTGCTACCTAAGGACCACGGGGGCCCAAGGGGAGGCTCACGGAGGGCTGAAACCAGGACCTGTGGGAAACTCGGCAGCTAAGGAGCATCAGACAGGTCTGTCTCTCTCTGGTCCGTGGCTTTTCTGTCTTTCTACCCCTCACTCTCTCCTTCTGCACACACACACCTTCCTGGGCTCAGCTCTCTGTAACAATGCCCTCACACTGGACCACAGCCGAGGACCAAGAAGAAACACAAGCCCCTTCAAGGGACAGAACGTAGACCGTGGCTGACCCCGTAAAGCGCAGGCAGTTTGCACGTGAAAGGGCCCCTCGGCCCCACTCGGATCCTCCTTGTCCTTCCTCACAGCGCTGGTTCTCAAACACTGGGGACACTGGGACACCAGGACAGCCGGTTAACACAGAGCTGCCCAGCCCCCCTCCCCCCTGAGTTTCAGGTCAGCGAGCATTTGCATTTCCAGTAAGCACCCGCCCGGGGAGGGGTGCTGCTGCTGGTCCAGGGGCCTCGCGTCACTGCTGAGATGAGTGACTGGCCCCGCAGCCAGCCCTGATCAGAACGCAGTGAGGGGGTGTGTGTTGGGCGAGGCAGATGCCGATGGAGAGCCTGCCAGTGCCAGGTCTCTGACAGCTGCAGGAAGTGACAGTTGACAGCCGGAGAGCAAAGAGACAGCAAACTATAAAAAGCAGACAGGGCACTCAACGAGCAAAGCCGTCTGCAGCCACCTCAGTGGGATTCGGTTAGGAGAGCCCCTCCAGGAACCCAAGGACTCTCCGGAAGTCGCGGAGAGGCCTGATAGCCACAGCGAAGGCCCTGAAATCCGAAGGCGGCCATAATGAGCCTGCTTAAGAGGGCAGGGAGACAGAAAATTAATTTCGTAAAAACAATCGACACCTAATTGGTTGGCAATAAAGTCATCTGGTGCTCAATGGATTATAAACTTGACAATCTGGAAAATTTTGCTCTGTGTACTAATTCATTTACCTCATTACCCAGGGTTTCAATGTGCAACCACATGTAGGCACACGTATAAATCTCATATAAATACTACACCTCACACCAACTGCTCCTATGCTCGGCTCTCACCTTAAACATCATTTCCTTCTCAACCCTCAAGGTTAAGTCCCCAGTGAAAGCCCCCTTAGACGCGCCTCTGACATCTTTAATTGTCCAAAGTCTGATTCCTCGCCAGAATGGGGCTCTGCGAGGGAGCTGGGCTGTGACTGCCTTTTTCCTAGGTGTTCCACTGCCTAATGGAGTCAAGCATAGTAGGTGCTCAGTTAACGGGTGCTGACTGCACGAATACCACATACACGGCGCTTTTCCTTCATGCTCTCGCACAGCCCACCCCCACTACCTCCTTTACAAGAAGAAAATGTAGGTCGAGGAGCACAGAGCACATGCCTCCAGGCAGCCCCACATTCTGGAAGCTTGTGTAACGTGTGCTTATTCCCGCTGGCGAGGGAGCACAGACGTCCTCCGGAGGGAGAGAGCGTGGTCCCTCCCAGCTCCAGGTTTTAATCAGTTGCATATTCTGGGTGGAGGGCGATGCAAACTCAATTAGCTCCTTCCCCTCCAAGTCTGCGCCCCTGACTGTTCCTAATGAAGACGTCCTCTACCCCTCCGCCGTCCCAGACCAACACACAAGCCCCGTCCTCTGCTCCAAACGACCCCCCCGTGGAGGCCAGGCCCGGCACTGCGGCCCAGAACACGGGCACGTAGAAATGGAGCACAACGCTGCCGACTGACGGCACAGAGAAACCTCTTTCCACGACTGATTCATTTGCCTGTAAATAAAGAGAACTATGCGAGTCAGCCTGGGCTATTAGCTTCCTTTAGCAGCAACCCCCTAATGCGGGGGGGGGGGGGGGGGGAGGAGAGAACCGCTCCCTCCCCATCGGCCAAGCCGAGCTCCAGGCCATCGGCCGCACTGCACATCCCCTGCCTGACCGCCCAGCCTCCTCTCCCTCCAACGCCACCACAGCCCTGAGCACGGGACTCCACCTCTTGCCAACCCTGCAGGACCCCGGGGCTCGGGAGAACCCCACAAATACAGACCTGCAGGCGGGGAAAGGCCTGGCAGCTGCCTCAGCCCATGACGATGGTCTTTCTCATCTCTTTCTGGGCCAGACCCTAACGGGTTCTGATTCTCCCCAAACTCCTACCCCGAAGGCTTTTCCCAGGGCATCGCTCTCTGCGAGGCGGCAGTGTGTCCTCCTTACCACTCGTATCCCAGAGGCACCCTTCCTTCCTCCCGTGTAAGTCAGGGTGTCCTACATTACGCCACGGTAACAAACCCTAGAACCTTGTTGGCTCTCAGCCACGAAAGAGTACTTCCCGCTCGCTCGTGTTGCATGCGGGCCACAGGTCAGGTGCGGCCCTGCTCCGAGAAGCCGCGGAAGGAGGGGCCCCTGCCAGGGACCGCCAGTCCTCGCGGCAGAAGGGCAGCGAACTGGCACGAGCACACACTGGCTTTTACAGCTTCTTTATGGGCTAAAGCAAGTCACGTGGCCATGCTCAGGTTCAAAAGTACAGGGATATGTCATCCTTCCCCGGCAAGAGTGCTACAGAGAAGAACTCCAAGACTGGGGAGTGCTCTCGGGAAAACACAGGTAAATACGATCTCACCCACGGTGTTTCCCTCATTTCATGGGGGGCAGCCCCTCCAGTTTCTGCCTGCTAATGACCGCTCTACAGTGCCTTTTTGCATTTTGCCAAGAACTTGAAAGTATCGTCACTGGGAAAGTTAGTCTGATATAAGGTCCTCTGCCATCATCTGAAACCAGAAGGCTCTTGAAATATTTTGGTTATTCAAACTGAGCAGCATCCTCGTCAGCTTTCCATGTACCTCAGCACTCGAAACCCAGCACTCCAGATTTCTAGTATTTATCTGGTGAGCAACTGGATATCCTTCCAGGTAAATCCATTTGGGTTTGGACTAGCCGCGGCAGGACTGTTGTGTATAACCAAGGGCTGGGACTAATACCTCGGGTTTAGATTGACTGTCTGCTGCTCAACGTGTGACCACATGCGCAGCTTCAAAGACCTCTCACTGGCCATCCGCGGCTCTCCCTGGATGGAAACATCACCCACATCACAGCCGCCTTTCATTTTCCACTTTTTCAATGAACCATTTGACTTCCAATATTCTATTTCATAACGATCATATGGCTGCACATAGCTAAGTGTATTCCTTCCTGACACCACTAAGGGATTTTCCCCCCTCGCCTGGGTCCTGCTACCCTAGCCTCTTCACTATGCACCCTATCAACCGGCCAGCATTCCTCTCCTCTGCATCAGTTCTGAGAATCTGCAACACCCTCACCAAACCACCGCCTTATTCTCCATCCGTGCGTGCACACCCCGTGCCCACTCACAGACACACACTCCTTCCATAGCTAGCCAAGGCAGCTGTTCCCAACTTTTACACGCGTTCCTCCCAGCGACAGGCAGAGGAGAATTCCAGACCATTAGTAAAGGAGAGAAGGCGATGTACACTTGGAACAGGGTGTACAGGGTGTCTGACACCAGACAGCACAAGAGAGAACACTGTGAAAGCAGGAAAGCTGATCTGGGGATTTCAGGAAGTCCCTATGAGCTCATTTGGCTGTACAATGCCCAATCGTTTTCAAATTCCAAACCAAGTGCTATACTTGTTAATGAGCATCTTAGTGACCCTTTCATTTACTCGGTGAAGACCAATTCATAAAACATTCATATTCCATTATGCGGGATTTCCTCTGTCTCTCAGATGCGAACCTTTCTCTCCTGGGAGAGACTAAGAATGGGAGTGGACAAAGGTTTTTTTTTTTTAACTGGGTTCCTGGATCACTCCTCCTGCGAAAGTCATGGGTTTTGATAGTAGACAGACCTAAAGTTAGGTCTCCACTCAGCTTCTTACTAATTTTGTGGCTTTGGGCAAGTCACTCGTGAATAACAATAGCTAACGCAGCTAGAGCATTAAGAGCTGTGTGTTACTCAAATACGTTAAATGTTTTCTCTCACTTAATCCTTATAACCACCTACTGGGGGAGTACTATTATTCCTATTTCACAGATGAGGAAACAACATCATCACGTTAGCCGAGTCCTGCCATGGAGAACAGCCTTTCTTCATGGTGTCTGGTCCTTGGTTTATGCACGCGGCGCATCAGATGAAAGCAGCAGCGGTTTGCAGCTGTACGTCTCACTGTATGGTTGGACAGATCTCCTGGCGGCATCAGTTCTGGCTTTTACTAGTAAGCTTGGGCCCTGGACCTTCTGGAAATCCGGCAAACTTGTGAGTTTGTTAGTATGCTGTATTCGCTTTCTGTTGCTGTGCAATGCATTGCCACAAACTTAGTGGCTTAAAATAGCACACATTTATGATCTCATCATTTCCAGGGGTCAAGAGCCACCATATTTCAGCGAGGTCCTCTGCTCAGGGCCTCATGGAAATCAAGGTGTCAGCCCGCGGTGACCTCTTCAGGAGGCTCGACTCGGGACAGATCCACTTCCGATCTCTCTCGGGTTGTTGGCAGAGTTAATTTCCCTGTAGTCATGTGAGGAAGGCCCCTGTTTTATTAGCTGTGAGCTGGGGACCACTACTATCTCCTAGAGACTGCTCTGGGTCCTTGCCACATGGCCCTCTCTACAGGATGGCAGTGTGCTCCTTCAAGGCCAGCAGGAGGGCATCTGCTATTTATTCTTATATTTTTAAGGGGTAATCTGATTAGGTCAGGCCCACCCATAATAATTTCAGTTTTGATTAACTCAAAGTCAACTGATTAGAGATCTTAATTACAGCAGCAAGATCCATTCTGCCATATAATGTAACCTAATCACATGAGTAATATCCTGTCATAGTCAAAGTTTCCTCCCACACGCAGACAGGGGGTTACACAAGGCATGCACACCAAGCAAACAGAATCTTGGGGACCATCTTAGAATTCTGCCTACCACGTTGCCAAAGACTGATGTTTGTGTCCCCCAAAAATTCATATGTTGAAAACCTATGAAACCTAATCCCTAATGTGAGGGTATGAGGAGGTGGGACTTTGGGGAGGTGATTAGGTCAAGAGGGTGGAGCCCTCATAACTGGGATTAGTGCCTTTATGAAAGAGAGGACACAGTGAAAAGGTATCAGTCTATGAACCAGAAAGCAGGTCCCCACTAGGTACCGAATCTGCAGGTGCCTTCATCCTTGGACTTTCCAGATGCAGATCTAGAAGAAATACATTTCTGGTTTTTATAAGCTGCTAATCTATGGTATTTGTGTTGTAGCAGCCCGAACGGACCAAGACACACATACTATTTTAACTGATCCAGTTATCAAGAAAGGATGTGGCACTGCTAGTTTACAATGCTTAGTGACAAGATGATTTCTTGGTGTTCCTGTTCCCAGCGCTGCCTTCCCTTCTCTGATACCCACGCCATGTGCGCCCCGAGCTCCCTGGACGCATTCTCTGTGCGCCGGCTGGCCAGGGGGAGCCCGGAGCCTGGGTTTCCCCGTGGGGCAAGGTGCAGCTCATGAGAGTGTGGCCTCGCTCTGAGGCACCAAGGTCTGGGACTACACCCAGGCCAACGAGCGGCAGCAGCGCCTTGGGCCCCGGGGCCCGGTCCTGCTGGACTTCCCATGTAACCGGTTTAGGATCAGAAGAACACCAGGAATGAGGAGATCCTGAATTCCCTCGAGTACATCAGGCCTGGTGGCGGGCTCAAGCCCAACTTCACGCTCTTCGAGAAGGTCAAGGTGAGCGGCGCGGAGGTGCACCCTCTGTCTTCCTGCGGGAGGCTCTGCCCACACCCAGTGCGGTGCCTGTGTGCTCGTGACCCACCCCAAGTTCACCGCCTGGTCCTGGTACGCCGCGATGATGTCACCTGTGGGCGTGGACCGTGTGCCTGTGTA
The DNA here is from genome assembly GCF_963455305.1 of Plecotus auritus. NCBI lineage: Eukaryota > Metazoa > Chordata > Mammalia > Chiroptera > Vespertilionidae > Plecotus > Plecotus auritus. Next base: position 5,645,957 of record NC_137781.1, on the reverse strand, counting down.
CAGGTACAGCCGCCACTTTCCGGCCATTGACATGGAGCCCCACATCAAAGCCCAGCAGTGCCTAGGGTCCCCGCCCCAGCCCTCCTGCTTGGCGGTCACAGCGTTCCCTCTGGTGGTTTTATCCCTGACAGTGCTTCCCCTAAACCTGATGGACGAATGCCTGATGTCCAGCTGAATCCCCCCAGATGGGCCCTGGTCCCGTCCCTCCCAGCCTCCCCTCCCACATCATGGCTTTTCACAATACACTGTCCTGTGTCAGCAGGAAAAAAATGAGTCTTCAATACAACCTGTGTCTACCTGAACTGAGAGAATGAATGAAAACCTTGGTGGTCGGACTGGCAGCTACAATGAAGCATTATCAGTGGCGTGAGCAATACAAAAGCTGTGGAGGAGACGAGGTTTATAACTGCACTGGTAGACTTAGAGCATAAAAATGAAAAGGCTGGGGTTTTCAGCTTTCCACTCCAAGCATGTCAGAGAACCAGGAAGTTTCTATGACTACCCAGAAAGAATGACTCTCTTATCTCTAGCAGGGCCGGCGTAACTGAAATGAAACTCCGGGTCTGCTATGGTTTGTTTAATTACATTAGAGCTTGAACTCAAAGCCCTATCACGTCTGCTGAAAGGGCAGTTGTTAGAATGGAGTAAGATCTCAAGAACTAGAAAAGCAAGAGGTGCCCACCTGCAGAAACAAGAAAGCTCATACACACCACAATGGGAATGAATCTCAAATGCATTTTGATGAGTGGGAAAAAGCAAGTTTCAAAAGGCTCCACACTGTATGGTTCCATGTATGTGACATTCTCAAAAACACACCCACCTACAGTGATGGAGAACAGACCATGGTTTCTGGGACTTGGGAGTGGGGAAGGGGTGTGACTACAAAGGGTATTATAAGGAAGATTTGGGGGTGATGCAATTGTACTGCAACTTGATTGTGGTGGTAATTACATGAATCTGCGTGGGTTAGCACTCATGGAACTGTAAGCCAAAAAAAGTCCATTTCGCTGTATGTTCATTTAACTATTTTATGAGGAACCTGTGTGGGGAGGGAATCTCGTGGACCCGGGGCAGGGAGAGAGGAGCGTCACTTTAGATCAGGTCAAATTTTCCATGTGTCAACACCTCGCAGAGATTCTGGGTACAGAACATTGACTCAAGCCACTGGGAAGAATTTCAGTTATTTGCTTGGTTGAGAACTAAAACTAGAGTCAACAGTAACCTACATGAACTTGAAATGCCAGGAACAACTTGAGATGATACAGAGGCAAGAACCCAAAATGCTGGGGAGATAAGAACCTAAGAGCACAGTTATCATGAGTTCACAACTTCCACCCAAAAGTAACCCACGCGAGAGTTCCGGGGACAAGCTCGTCCCGACAGCCTGGAGAAGCACGCTGGCGGTGTGGCAGCACCGGCACCCTGGGGAGTCGCGTCCGCAGCAGGAGGAAATGCTGCCAGCATAACGAGCTCCTTGGCTGAAGTGACAGTGATTGAAACTTAGGCGGACCAAGGTCGAGCAGAGGGACGCAACTACCCGAGAGGAAGCAGAGGTGCTCCCCAGAACAGGCAGCGGAGTCAGGCCAACAAACACAGCGGCTGTACCTACAGGGATCCTGGGAGGTAATTAGGCCTCTATGACTGAAATGAGTGGGCTACTCCCTAAGGCTTCACCTGATGTGCGTGACCAAAGGGAAAATCGTTCGGCTTGGGAAGCAGCGGAGATTGATGTGAGCCACAATTACAGGGACCCGCTGCCTCTCACCCAATTCCCAGGCCTGCGTTAGTTCGAGGAGCCACAGCCTCATGACTGAAAGGAGGCTGGGTCCCTTAAAAAAGAATCATGTAGCAACATCACAAACACGTACTTCCACCTGGCTGTTACCAAAGGAACCCAAAATACAGGTCCGGGTACGTGTACCCAAGGGGGAAAGGGGTCCCTAGAACGCTGGGATTAGTTGACACTGGCCACAGCTCACTGTGCCCACTGAGGAGGCTGCGGAAGCAGGGTTCAGGGAGGGGAGGAGAGTCTCTCCCGGCTACTTCACAGTTCATGACTGTATAGTTGAACTAGGTAACATTCACCACCAGGCTGCCAGCTCAGTGCGGGTGCCAAGCTCAGCCCCCAGGACCCCAGGACTGGGTGGAGCTGTGGTGAGCAGCCACGCGGAGCCTGGCCCGCCCCAGTGTGAGAGCCACAGCTGAGACATATGGGGCTCTGAAATCGGGGAAGCCCTCCGTGGATCATCTTTATTGCTCCAAGGAAACCGGGATCGACCTGAGCCTAGTCAGGGTGGGCAAACTTTTTGACTCGAGGGCCACAATGGGTTCTTAAACTGGACCGGAGGGCCGGAACAAAAGCATGGATGGAGTGTTTGTGTGAACGAATATAAATTCAAAGTAAAGGAGCGGAGGGGAGAGCAAGAGAACCCTCCGCTCTTTCGGCTCCGCAGGCCGGATAGAACAGCCGAACGGGCCGGATCTGGCCCGCGGGCCGTAGCTTGCCCATGGCTGGCTAGCTCCTCCCACTTGCAAATGACAGGAAACTGAGGTAGAGGAAAGCTACGGCAAACAGAAAGTTTAGAGCCCTCATCGCATGCCCCTCACCACCCAGCGAGCCCACTCGACCTCTCTGCGGGCTGCTGGTCAGTTTTCTGAGCCCGTCCCCTCCCGGGGTGAGAGTGAGCACAGCAGGTGGCCTGCGACCAAAGGCTTAAACTATAAGCATGTCTGACACAGGATTCCTCATCGGGAACGTTTCCTCTAGGGAAAGGAATTGGACAGAAAAGCAAAGATTCCTCCTGAAGGGAATTATCGGAGCAATTCTTAGAATAACAACAGTTTGAAAGCAAATGCCGTGCAATGAAGGATTGATTATATAATTACACAAATTATGGCATTTATCTCTTCAGTGGCATACCAGGAGGTCATGTGAAATGATGATATGGATATTATAGAGAATGATGTGCAGGGTGTAATCGCTGGGAAGAGCATATACAGTATGATCCTGTTTTTATCAAACAATCAATCACATGGATGTATTCACATGCACAGACAAAGGCGGAGAAGGTACACAAGGCGGCCGCATCAGGCATGCATTTCCCTCCTCTGAATTCAACTCTACGCACTCTGCAAGGTGGGGTGGGGTGGGGGGGTGGGGGGGACAACTGCAATGGTGCAGATCTGACACGATGCTGCTGTCTGTCCCTCCCAGTCCGCATTTGCCTTCTAGAATGCGAGCACCCTCCCGTGCTGAGTGTGACTCTAATGTTCCAAAATGTGTGTTTGTCATACCACCTGTCCCCTACATGCGAGCCAACTACTTGTCCTGGGGCTCAACCAACAAAACGGTGACCTGGTCCATCGCAGTGGGGAAGGGGCGTGTGGATGGTGGGTGGTGTGTCTGCTCCCAGCGTGACACATTCCTGGGGAGCTGTCCAGGGTAGTGTTTCTCCTTATGGATGACTTGACAGCCTGGCGTCCATGGTCAGGGCCCACCCGATAACATGTGTGCAGTGGGGATCTATCTCCAAGTGAAAAGCTGTTTCTTTCTTTCTTGATGATAATCTATATCTCCATATTGTTCCTAAAATGAACAAGTGTTTATGTAATACATTTCGAAAGGACTGGGAGGGCCCCTGTCCCAGCAAGCACCCCACCGACACCCTCCCAGAAGCTGCCCTGGGCGCACTGCCGGCCTCAGAGGCAGCCTCCCGCAGGGTGTGCCGAGCTGCTCCCTCTCATCCTTATCAGCGAGGATCTCCGTGGGCGATAGCATTAGGCCGGGCTGGGCCGCTGGATGGCTGCGGGGCCCGGGGTGCCAGGCAGCTCGGGGCCATCTCAGCCCATTGCTCCCGGGCTCCATCAAGCCTTGTTAGTCCTCATTACCAGCCCAAGCCCAGACAGGCTGCCTCCACGCTGGGTCCTTGATTTTTCTATTTTGAGAGGGTGACTCGGGCCAAATCGTCAAATCAAGTTATGCCCCTGATGTCTTAGACTCACAGCACTCTGACAGCACCCTTCCCAGTTCCCAGAGGCTGGGGGTGCCCCCGCTGCACAGACACCCTCTCTCACCAACACACCGCCCGCAGGCTCACAAACACACCCCTTCCCCCACACTCGCATGGATAAGCAGCCTTGATCACAGACACATAAACACCCACACTCAGGGCTCCTCAGAGGTCACGAGGGACCCGGCCCTCCTGCAGCCTCGAAGCTTCCAGAATATTAAAGAATGACAAATTGCTACAACCAAGTCCCCATATTTGTTGCTGTTCTCAATGTTTACATTGAACAAATTATCATCGTGGGTTTCAAATGCAATTATAATTGTGTTATCCACAAAATAATGATAGGATTTATGAACTGTTAATTCTTAGGGCACCGGAGGCAGCACGCGTCCGTAATGCGATGTGCTTAGAGGCCTGTGATGAATGTCTTTTCTTCTCCCTCTTGTCAGTGCATCTCAGCCTGCGTGTGTAACTGCATTTGGAGATAACATCGAGAGCCCATTGTGAGTGCCCGGCCCGGCCTAATGGCTCCTGTCAGTTCCTGAAGGCAAATCCCAACGCCCGCAGCACCGCCCACACCTGCAGGGGGAAATCCAAAGCCCAGTGGCTTGCTGGTCACCTTGATTCCCTGCTGACCCTCCTGGGAATGCTCCGAGCCGAGAGGGGTCCTCTGGGCCATCGGATCCAGCCCCTCTCAGGGCAGAGGCTCCGCCAGCTGGATGGTTGGCCACTCGACCTCCCTCCGGCTCTCTGAGCTCACTGCTGACGCGGCTGCCTGGACCAGCTCTACTGGGAAGGAATGTGACGCCGGCCACCCTGAGCTTCCTGGCATCAGCATCCTCATCCTCATCTTCTTCCATCAGGAAGCCCCGGGACATTAATCACTCCAGCTAGGGCTTCAGCTCCGTCCCGTGTCTGGGAAAATGTTGCACGCCACACACACACACACACACACACACACGTTCACACCCATACATGCAGACACACACTTTAAAAGACAGTGTGGCCCAGCCGGTGCGGTTCAGTGGTTGAGCACTGACCTATGAACCGGGAGATCAGGGTTGGATTCCGGGTCAGGGCACATGCCCTGGTTGCAGGCTCCATGCCCAGTAAGGGGCATGCAGGAGGCAGCCGATCGATGATTCTCTCTCATCATTGGTGTTTCTATCTCTCTCCCGCTCTCTTCTTCTCTGGTATCAATAAAAATATATATAAAAACAACAACAACAAAACACAACTCTATTCAAAATGGGGCTGTGGTGGCCGCGTCATTAACCAGCATTTCCAATGGCTTTGCTCGATGCGGCTCTTAGGAAAGGACTGAGATTTTCAGAACTATCTGAAAGCTCTGTTCAACTGAAGTGATTCCGTTTTTAAAGGTGTTTGGCCCTCATGAAGGCAAAGCCCTACTTTTCTGGTTAAAAGCCGGCTCTCTGCCAATATGCCTGTCTTGCTGCTTTCAGCACGAGGCAGAGGGAGGGGAGGCGCGGTGGCTGTGCTGGGACTCCCAAGAGTACCTTCTCGCCCTGCTCCCTCGAGGCCCTGCATAGTGAAGCTTGCACCTAGAGTCTTCATTCTTCAGCAGCAGAGACTTTAAATACCTGTGGGCTGCACCACAGCACTGCCCTGCTTACCACCCTTCGCAGGCTCCCACCGCGTGGGATACACACGGGATTGTTAGTGAGACCCGGGAGGACTAATAGGTCCCTCCCCATCTCTCCAGCCTCATCTCCTGGGACTAGCGCCCTGACGTGGGGGCCAGCCACACTGGGTCCTCTCTGTGAGTTCCTCTAGCACCGGGTCTTTTCCTGCCTCAGGGCCCTTGCACATGCTATTCCCTCCTCATGAAAGACCCTTCCAGCCTCAGCTGCATTACCTCCTCACATTGACCTTCCCTGATCACTCCTCCCTCCGTCTGTTTTTCCTTTAGAGCAGCTATCAATAAAACAGATGTCAGATTCCAGAAATACATCCACATTTCAGTGAAAATACAGCACATGGTCCGCATGACAGTTCAAATCAGCAGAACAAAGGATGCGGTGTTCGATAAATGATATTGGGGTAAACTATGTTTCTACCTGGGAAAAAGTGGGTCTCGACCTTATTCCTTACACTGGAATACAGTTCTGATGGAAGAAAGATTCAAATGTATACAATAAAACCACAGAAGTACTGGTCTTGGAGTGGGAAAAGGCCTTTTTCAAAATCTGACACAGATGCAGAAACTATGATAGAAGAAATTGATTATACTAACTTCACAAAGAAGAAAAAGATTCTTTATGAAAAACAAAGATAGAGTCATAAGAAGAGCAACAAATGGAGGGAAATGTTTGCAACATATATCCTAGAAGGCTAGCTTCCCTGATATATAAAGAGTTTCAACAACTCAGTAAAGTCAACAGTCCAATAGGAAAATATTGACAAGATAAAATAGTTAATAGCAACTGAAATAAAATGGATTTCAAACATTAAAAAGAAGATACAGTACCATCTTTACTTATCAGGTTAGCCAGTTGACAAAGCTTAATGACAGATTGTTGGGGAAACTGACACTCATTCTATGCGCTGTCAATGCACGCGGCCTTCACAGAGGCAACAAACCATACTATTTAAAATGTGCATCTTCAATCCAGCTATTCCACTTCCAGAGAATTATCCCACGGATACACTGGTGCATGTACGACATGACACTTATGTAAGAATATCTGCTGCCGCATTGTTAAAAATTCAAAATACTGGAAACAAACTAAATACCCTTCAATGTCAGGCTGGGTAAGTAAATTATGGTAACATGAGTGAGGCTCAGCTCCCACAAACCAACGTGGAGCATTCTCCAGGACACATTACTCTGTGGAAAAGCAAGTTGTTGGAGAGGGCGCATCCCACACGAGAACCCGTGTATAAAAATAAAGGGTGTGCATGCATATACTTCTATGTGCATTGATTCACTTTGGAAGCAAACACGAGGAGCTGGTAACCAAGGCCGCCTTCCAGGAAAGGAACTGGGAGGGGAGGGGCCTTATTTTCATTGCGGAACCCTCTGTAACTTGTGAATTTTGTATGTACTATGTAGCAGAATGAAATTTTGATGAAGAATCAATGAATTAAGAGCCATTTCACAGTGGCAAAATACCAAAACCAAAATAAATAAATAAAGGCAGAAACACAGTGTTACCGGTGACTGTGTGATGGTACTAGGAGTCCCTTTCTCTTGTTCTCTGTATTTTTCTATATTTAACCCGATTTCCTTAATGAGCATGTACTGATTTAAAAGGGGAAAAGATTCCTTTCTAAAAAGCCTTGGCAGAGAACGAGCCGCCATCCTCCCGGTGAGCCGCGTGTGTTCCCAGCTGGATCTGGCGTGGGCTCCCTGGCACATCTGCTCCTCCTGCGCATCCTTGTAAAGACCCCCGGCGCCTCTGCGTGAGGCCCTGGGAAACAGGTCATCCAGCTGCTTCCCTGGTCCCACGCCAAGCAGCGTGGAGGTGGGACCTGAGCTTAAATGACAGCAGAGCTCCATCTGCAGGAGTCACAGCGGGCCCGGCAAACTTGGAAAGACCACCAAAAACAGCGAACGATTGAATGGCGCTCTGGACTTTGCCAGAAACATCGACGACATCTTATTTGATTCTCACAGTGGCCATGCGATGTAGCTCTGATGGCTTTCCCCTTTGGGAAGCTAGCAAAACGGGTGCTCTGGGAGAGAAAGTGATTCGCCCGGGCTCACACGGTTCCAGATCTCAGGGCCAGCAGTTCCTGCCTCCTAACGCCAGAATGTAAGCTCTTTCCACCGAATTAAGTTGCTGTGGCAGACACTGCATGTGCTCAACAAAACTGACCTCTTTTTCCTGGGCACTCAGCTCCATCACGTTTCCCTGCCTTTCCCACATTTCCGTGTCGCCAGTGAATTAAGCATGCCTTTTTATTCTGGTGTTTGGACAGCTGGGGCTTTATGACCCTGGCAAGACCGCCCTCCCCAAGTGAGATTTCTAGAGATAGAAACTGTCCGAAGAGCAGCCTTCCATGTGCAAACCAACCCGCCCAAGCCCCACCCCATCCCACTTTCTTGCTCTTACACTGCGGGACACTGTTCTGTCCTGGTCATCACAGGCCCAGGCGTCAGACCACTAGAGGCAGCCCCTGCACCCTGAGCCCCCTGCAATTATTCAAACCCGCCAATTCTAGACCAGCTCCCCCTGCCTCACCCTTCCTTCCCACGGGAAGCACAGAAACCCCGCCCAAGTTGCTTTAATCTAAAATAAAAATAAAAAATTAGCTGAAAAGTTCGGCAATAGGGCTGACTTCAGGCATAGCTGGTCCAGGCGCACCAGCATCACCAAATTTAGCTCTTCATCTCTAAGGCCTGCTTTCTCTCGCTGGGTTCCATTCTCAGAAAGGCTCCCTAACAGAACCACACGATGACTACACTGGCTCCAACATCACACACTTCCAGGCTCCAGTTCTGACAGTGGGGGAGTCAGCTTCCCCAGTGCCCAACCAAAAATCCAGGAGTTCAGGCTCAGTGGCTCTGACTGGCCCGGCTGAGCTGTGTGCTATTCCTGAAGCAATCCCTGTCCGCAGAGGAACCCAAGGCACTGACTGAGCCTTGCACTCCACCCCTGGGGCCAGGGATGAGGTCCACTTAAACCCCATGGCTGAGGGGGCGGGGGGGCTGGACCCTCAGATGAAAATGGGGATTGGATGCTAGAGAGACAAATAGCGCATGACCGCCACAACGAGTTATTCTAAACCGGGCACACTGCTAAAAGTGTGTTTCCACCGCAGATGTAAATACCCAGGAAGAGAATTCCATCACAGCCACTTCTTTAAAAATATTTTTTTATTGATTTCAGAGAGGAAGGGAGAGGGAGACAGAAACACCACCAATGAGAGAGGCCACAGCTGATTTGGCTCAGTGGATAGAATCATGGATTGGCTGTCTCCTGCACACCACCTACTGGGGGATCCAGCCACAACCTGGAACTTCTCAGCCTAAAGTATAGGCTTTTTCCTCTCCGAGGTGGTCACCCATGGGAGCAAGGAGGACATCTGCATCACAGTTGGGGTCCCTGCTGCCCCAGCCCAAAGAGACTTGGCCATAATAAGCCACTTCCCACCCACCCAGTGGCCAGCAGTCTCCCTCCCTGCACATCTGGGTAATTCTGCTGCCATGTCAGGGCCTGCAGGCAGGAGAGTGTCCTGACCACCTCCTGCCACCCTTCAGGCTCATTTACTGACATACAAAACCCAGGGGTTTGGCCCAGCCAGCGTGGCTCAGTGGTCGAGTGTCAATCTATGATCCAAGAGGTCACGGTTCCATTCCCGGTCAGGGCACATGCCCAGGTTGTGGGCTCGATCCCCAGCAGGGGCTGTGCAGGAAGCAGCCGATCAATGATTCTCATCACTGATGTGTCTCTCTCTCTCTCTCCCTTTCCCTTTCTCTCTGAAATCAGTAAAAATGCATTTTTTTAAACCCAGAGATTTGTTTCCCCAATCTCCTGGTGTTTTCTAATAAGGGCGATGCCTCTGAAGGAGCTGACATGCTCTGAGCACTTGTTTACTTCATGCTCCCAAATTAAACGTAGAATCTGTACAGCACTGATATGAAATATGTGTCACCTATTTTGACCTGTATGTAAAAGTGTTTATAAGAACTGTAGGCACTTCTGGGTATTTACTTACTCTCCTAAATTAACCTTGGGATTTCTGCAAAGTGCCTCATTAAGCATGTCACTTCTTTTTCTCTTAACGCAGTAAAATAAAAATATTTACAAGAATTGTGTTGTTTCTGAGCATTTATCTGTTTAATCAAAAATTCGCATACATTTGTGCATTTACTTCATTGATTGAAGGTTTCGAGCTTTCAAGAAGGCCAAAGATAGCTCACCAAATGTAAGGGCTCAGAAACCACAAAGGAACCACTTATTGGGCCTTAGAATGATGTGCTCTGTCGAGAGTTTCATCATAGGGCTCATTAAGTGTTATATTTGAGAAGAATGAGATTAACTTTCACAATGAGAGAGATGAAAATGTGTGATTTTGTTAACGGCAAGTGAGATCTGCTGGGATGAAGTGTGATTGCTACACGGGGTACGGCTCATTTCCCATCAGCCCCTGGGGCTTTTCTTTACTTTTGGGGCCTTCTGACAGACTTCCTGATCCCTGTGTCACTGGACTTGGAGAAAGGGCAGGCTTTGCATTCTGTCCAAATCCTTGGGATTACACTTGGTGATGTGGACTACTAGTTAGACCTACCCAGTTAGTTAGTTTCCCGAAGTGAGACACACACACACACACACACACACACACACACACACACACACACAAACACACAACCATAGCATCCTTGGTTCCTTATCTTCTCCCCACCAGAGATCCCAGCCTGTAGGCACTCAAGGTGGGCCTGCTACAATCCAAGGACTTAAGTGGTTGGAGGACTATCGCTATGAGCACCAATGGCCTTATCAAGCAGATTCTTACATTTTCTCCCATCATAGCACTCACGAGAGAGGTGAAAACCTAAGCATGATAGGCATCCTAAGTACAAGCAGATTTTAACAGAAGCCACCAACTATTTTCAGGGAAGTAAGATATTACAATGTCACAGTTATCCATTAATAACTATTTATTAGTAAATAACTTTAGGTCCATCAGGGGCTACAAGCTTACGGCCCACAAGCTACGAGGAGTCTAGCCCACAGCAGCATTTCTTTTGGTCTGCATAACGTTTTTTAAACATTGGAATTTTTTGCTACCTTGAAAATGAGATGATTTCACACGAAAAGAACAAACATCTGGGCTTCCAGTCACTCTTACCATAACAATGAGAAAACATCAATAAACCACAAAATCATATTTTGTAAACTCAACAAAGAGCTGAGGATGTAGAGAAATCTAAATGCACTAAATTCTAGAGGGACAAGGCTTAACAAATGAATAGAGAACAGTGGCTGCTTTTGTTCCTGGGTCATGAGCAGGCAGAGAAGTAAGTCTGCAATAGATCAGGGCACTTTGCTGAATTAGGAGGAAACCAGATCCTATCTAATAAAAGAGTAATATGCAAATTAACCATCACTCTGCCACACCCGCAAGCCACACCCACCAGCCAATCAGGAGCCAGTATGCAAATTAACCCAACCAAGATGGCTGTGGCCACAGAGAGAGCAGGAGAGAGGCTTGGGTTTCCCCAGCAATGGAGGAAACCAACCTTTCTGCACACCTTGGCCAACCCAGGCCTCCACTCCAGGCTACAAAGTTTCAATTACAGAAGATAAATAAATCCCAACAAAAATGGCAGCAGCCATGGAGCTGGAGAGAGCAGGAGGCTAGGGTTGCCCCTGGCGATGGAGGAAGCCAACCTTCTGCAGCCCTGGCCTGTCTGGCCTCCGCTTAAGGCTACAAAGTTTCAATTATAGAAGATAAATAAATCACAACAGAAATGGCTGCCACCACAGAGTGAGCAGAAGGTTTGGCTCTGCTCCAGGCTACAAAGTTTCAATTGTAAAAGATAAATAAATCCCAGATACCAGGGCTTCCACTTGGGTCGCCGGGGGGCATGGCCGGCCTGCAAACCACCACAGGCCCCTCACCCAGGCCGCCCCATGCCCCAAGGGAACCCCCACCCTGATCCAGGACACCCTTCAGGGCAAACCAGCTGGCCCCCACCCAAGCACCAGGCCTCTATCCTATCTAATAAAAGAGTAATATGCAGATTGACCATCACTCCAACACACAATATGGCTGCCCCCATATGGTCAAAGATCCTTCCCCCATGTGGACACAAGATGGCCACCACAAGATGGTCAGCAGGGGAGGGCAGTTGGGAGGGACCAGGCCTGCAAGGGAGGGCAGTTGTGTGTAATCAGGCCAGCAGGGGAGGGCAGTTGGGAGGGAACAGGCCTGCAAGGGAGGGCAGCTGGGGGCAATCAAGCCTGCAGAGGAGGGCAGTTAGGGGTGATCAGGCCGGCAGAGGAGGGAAGTTGGGGGTGACCGGGCCTGCAGGGAAGAGCAGTTGGGGGTACCCAGGCCTGCAGGGGAGAGCAGTTAGGGGTGACCAGGCTGGCAGGGGAGCAGTTAGGCATCAATCAGGCTGGCAGGTGAGTGGTTAGGGGGTGATCAGGCTGGCAGGCAGAAGCGGTTAGGAGCAATCAGGAAGGCAGGCAGGCGAGCAGTTGGGAGTCAGCAGTCCTGGATTGTGAAAGGGTTGTCCGACTGCCCTCAAGGGTTCCCAGATTGGAGAGGGTGCAGGCTGGGCTGAGTGACACCCCCCCCCCCAGCTGTACGAATTTCGTGCACCGGGCCTCTAGTTAACTTATAATGACCATAGGATGGCATGATGGACTGGATTCTGATTGAGCCCTCGGGGAGAGGAGGCCAATTCCCCCCACGGGATGTTTATCAAATACACAGCTGCATGAGGACCTGGGCTGGAAAGCTGAGCATGAGAACTCCCACAGAATGAAGATCGGAAAGCAGGAAAGAAAATCCGAGAAAGTTCTTATAACTATTTACCATTTAGATCCCAGGGGAAGCCTGATCCCATCCTCAAGGCATTTGAAGCCAGAGATGATGAAGCCACTATTTCACCACTGAGAAAAGAAAGGACATCATCTTTCTGGGAATAAATATTACCTGCTTCAGGTTCTGCCATTCTTTTTTACACACAACATCTAGTTTTTCATCCAAAATTACAATAAATGCAATGAAGAATGACAGCTCTAATCAAGAGAAAAATGGTCAGTAGAAAAAGACCTACAGGTGATCCAGATAATGAAATTAACAGACAAGAACTTTGAAATGACAATTATAAGTATTTTTAATTGGTGGAAAGTATAAATATAATGGCTAAAAAATGGAGATTTTTCATCAAAGAAACAAAAACTCTAAAGAAAAATCAAATGGAAATTTCAGACCTAAAACAATGAATAACTGAAATGAAGAATTAACTTAATGATGGATTGGACAAAGCAGAGGAGTTGGTAAAATAAAAAACAGGTTTGGCTCAGTAGTTGGCATTGACCTGTGAACCAGGAGGTCATGGTTCAATTCCCAGTTAGGGCATATGACCAGTTGCAGGCTCGATTCTCAGTGTGGGGCATGTAGGAGGCAGTCCATCAATTATTCTCTCTCATCATTGATGTTTCTCTCTCTCTCTCTCTCTCTCTATCTATCTATCTATCTATCTCTCTCTCTCCCTTCCTCTCTGATATCAATAAAAATATATATTAAAAAAAAACAGGTCAATAAGAAAAATAACAAAACTGAAACACAAAGAGAATAAAAGAACTGAAATAAAGAGAATGTGGCATCAGAGTGGTGTGGAGGGGAGGGGGGAATCAAGGAGTATATATAAATGCAATTGGAGTCCAAAAAGAAGAGGAAAGAGAATTGGGGCAAGAGAAGTATTTGAACGGATAGTGACCAGAATTTTCAAAACTTTGGGAAACATATCAACCCACAGATCCAAAAAGCTAAATGAATCCCAAGTTGGGAAAATACAAAGAATAGCCTATCTAAGCACATTATAGAAAAACCACTGAAAAACAAAGATGGAGTGAAGAGTTTAAAGCAGCCAGAGAAAAGAGGGATATTAAATTTAAAGGAATAACCTTAAGATTTTGATCAAACATCTCAACAATGAAAATACTGTTAGTTAAAAGGCATCTATTAGGAAAGAATAAAATATTTTAAACATCAATAGCCAAAAATTCTACCTCAAGAAGCTAACAAAAGAACAAATTTAACCCAAAGTAGAACAAATAAAAGAGAAAAAAATCAATGAAATAGAAAAGAGAGAAATACAACAAAGAAAAAAATTGTCTTATTTAAGGATTAAAAAAATTGGCTAATGTCTAATAAGAATAATCATGGCAAAAGAGATAAAACATAATACTAATATTAGAAATAAAAATAAGAATATTTATTATTATAAATCCTAAGGACATGGATAAGATAATAGGGAGGCAACATGAAAAACTATAAGTTAATACATTTGACAACTTAGAGGAAATAAAAAATACCCCATGAAAAACTCCACTTTCTGAAACTGATCCATGAAGAAAGCGGAAATTCTATTTTTGTTAATTGAATTTGTAGTTAAAACCTTATACAAATTAGACTTCAGACCCAGATGGCTTAACTGATGGGTTCTACCAAACATTTAAGGAAAAATAATAGCACCCGCAAGAGAAAAGGCAAGCCACACACTGGGAGAAAATAACCATAGCACACACATCTGACAGAGGACTTGTGCTCAGAATATACAAAGAATAGAGACTATACATATATTACATGTGAAAAATAGAAAGGCACCCCAATTTAAAAAGAGGGCAAGGAATTGAAAGTAATAGTGCAAGTAAATACTGAACTGCCAATAGATATATGTAAAGGGGCTCCATGTCTCTATTCATCACCAAAATGCAAATTCAAGCCAGAATGAGGTACCACTACAGACCCAACAGAATGGCCAAAAGTGCTGGTGAGGATGTGGAGCCGCTAGAATTCTCGTGCATTGCTCATGGGAATATAAACGAACATAACCTTTATGAAAAACTGTTTCTAATAAAGTTTCATCGACCTATTTTATGGCCCAGTAATAACCACTCCAATGTCTATACAGGATGGGGCAAAAGTAGGTTTACAGTTGTTCATATGGGAAATACAATAATTAATAAATAATAATACAAGAATGAACTCTGTGTTTTACATGCTCACAATTGTAAACCTACTTTGCCCCACCCTCTATGTACCCAAGAGAAATGAATGTCTAGGTCCAGAAAAAAAGACTTATACATGAAGGCTCACAATTAATTATATTCACAATAGCCAAGAGGTAAACTATCCAAAAATCCCTCAACAAGAACACAGGTAAACAAATTGTGATATTTATCAGCAGTAAAAAGGAATGAACTATTGGCAATGTACAAGATGTATCATCTTGAGAGTATTATATCAAACAACCACACATAAATGAATACATATTTTAAGATTTTATTCGTAGGAAGTTCAAGATCTGACAAGCTGACTTATGGATATAGACGTCAGTGGTGACCTTTGGTGAGGGAGGGGTAGCTACTGCCTTGAAAAGGAGCAGAAGGGAAATGTCTGAGAGATGGAAATGTTCATAGCTTTTTATAGATGGTGGCTGCAGACATGAAATGTATACATATGTAAAAATTCATTAGGATTTGTACATCTTATTACATGCAATTTTTTTCCTCAAAAATACAACCCTAACTATATCTTGTTTCTTCTGAAAGTATGAGCAGATCCAGAAACAGAGGGCCCACACTGGGCCACAGCTGGCGGGGGGAATGCACATGCCAACTTACCACAGACCACACCACTCTCTATTGTCGCCCCCGACCCATCACACTGATTTCTGCTACCTGCCTGTCTCCCTCCTGCCCCAGGTCCAACCACATGGGTCGGCCGGGAGTCCTGAGTGAGGTCACCACCACAGCCACCAACCCAGACCACCAGCTAGCAGACTGATCAGACTCTAGTTGGTTTTCTGCCTGGCATTTGGAAGCCAGTTACTTCCTTCGCGCTGAGCCAACAACCCAATGTGGCAGGAAGCCTCAAAAGAGGGATACTGAACTTCTGAGTGATAAAGACTGCTCAAGCAATTAATTGAAGAAATTTTTTAAAGAGTGACAGTATTTGCATTCCAACCTGATGAAACAGGTCATACCGATGACATTTTTTAATCATTGAAGTAAATCTTGTGCAAACTCTATTTTAACAGAGACGTACACTCTCCGTTGCCCCAGTTCAACCTCCAGATACAGGGCTCCCCCTCCTCTGTCCACAGCTGTTCTGGGGAGCACTATGAGGATGGGGCCGCACAAGGCAGCTGACAGTGGGCCTCACAAGGGCAGCTGACAGCTCCCATCCACAAGCCAGAATCACTCAGCCTATTGGCCTGGAACCTCTAGGCCACAGACCTGTGATACCCAAATAATGTATTTATTGGTCTGGCCCAGCCTTGACCAGTCACAACTGATACTGGCCAGGTCACGGGATCAGGGTCTCCACAACTCTCCTAGTTAAAGGACCATGGGAGGTCTGGGAGGATCACCCGAGGAAAGGCCGAGGCTAACCAAGTAGTAGGAGAACTCTTGAGACAGTGGCTATTAGCAACCTACATAAAAATATTCCAGTACTTGTTAAGTAGCCTCACCATCCAGTGTAGCTGGGCCAGAGCTGAGCGGACTCAGCTCACACCGACTCTCGAGAGCCAGCTGTGAGTGCCTTTTCCCGATTCACTTAGTAACACCACAGCGATGGCTCACAGCCAGCCTTAGTGGGAGCATTGACACCATGGAAATTGGCAAGAGCTACAAAACCCCGCTCTCTCCCCACCGCCCACCTCCGATCCTGACGAAATACCAGCCACAGCCCCACACTCAGGACAGCCTCTGGACACGAGAACCTGGTGCCAGGCAACCTTCACACTCATTTAAACCTCACAACAGCCCACGTGTATGTCCTATGTGTATCCCCATTATGCAGATGAGGAACGGAGGCACCCCGAGGTCAGGTGATTTGCCCAAGGCCAAGCTATTAAGAGCTAAGTTCCAACCTGGCCAGAGACCAATGAAATGCTTCACCCCGATATGACACTGCCCTTCTCCCCTTCCCCTTCGAACGCTTCAGGGGGCTCTGGGCTTTCTGTCAGTCACAAAAGCAGAGCCCAAACTCCCCGCTACAGAAAGCCTGACTCCCTTCCTCTCCCGGGAGGCGGGGAGGCCCAGGGCTTCAGCAGCCAGCTCCGACTTCTCAAGGGAGCGGGAGACCTTTGCATCTGATCTTGAGACAAACCTCCCTCCCACCACCCCACCCCAGCAATGTGCCTAATGATGCCTTCTAAAATGCAAGGCTGCGTTTTCATTCCAAAACCGGGTGGACCGTCCTGTCGGTAATGAATGGGTTTCCCCCTCCCTGCTCAGGCTGCAACTGCCCTGCCTTGCCCGCCTTCCCCTCTGGGGCCCTGGGGGCAGAAACCACTCGGTCCCTTGGAAAATCCTGGCCTGGCCCCAGGCACAAAGAGCATGCCCCGCCCTGGCCCCCGCCCTGCTCAGGGGCAGAGGCCTCTGGGAGGTCCTGGCTAGAGTGCCAAGAGCAGATGGCCCGGGAGAGGACGGCAATGCGATTTCCACATAATCCATAAACTTGGATGAGCTGGCGTTCCCTCACATGCATTACCTTGTAATCCCAGGGAAAGCCGTGCTGAGCAGAGCCGGCTCTCCCGCCCCACACGCCCCCGTGAGCTGGGCGAGCCCTGCTCTGCTGAGCTGGGTTGGGAGGGCCAAGGAGCCCTGCCAGGGGGCCGAGCAGAGGCTTCCACCAGGGCTATGCTGGCTCTGACATTTGTGAGCAGGAAGGAAGGCCCGTAAGATCCCAGAGACTTCCAGAAGCACCAGCTCTCACGCTGGGACCAGGCGAACCCCATGTGGCAAAAGCCAGCGGCTAGGAGTCAGGACTCCCAGGGTCTCCCACCTTTTTTTAAATATATTTTATTGATTTTTACAGAGAGGAAGGGAGAGGGATAGAGCGTTAGAAACATCGATGAGAGAGAAATACTGGGGATGTGCAGGCAACCAAGGTACATGACCTTGACCCGAATCGAACCTGGAATCCTTGATTCCGCAGGCCCACGCTCTACCCACTGAGCCAAACCGGCCAGGGCGCGTCTCCCACCTTTGCCTCTGGTTCTGCGTGAGGCCTGAGACAAGAGACTTCCTCTCTGGGCCTCTTCACTCCAGATGCAGAGAGGACGTGCAAGCACAGTGATTTCGGGAGCTCCCCTGCTTGCCTGGCACGCCAGGTGCTGCTCGCCAGATAAAATCACCCAAGGCCACCCGGAGGCAGGTGGCCACCCTACTGACTGTTTCGGGTACCCAGGGATGTCCTTCCTGGCTCATTAGACCTGGACTGAAGTCCCAGCTCTGCCGCTGACGAGGCGTGTGACCAGGACGAAGCCACTTCACTCCCCCAGCTCTTGGCTCCCCTTGTCTGTCAATTAGAACACTGCCACCACCCTGCTTTCCTCGGGCATATTATACAGATCACACCAATTCAGGACACGGGCCTACGGGAGACTCTGGCATCGTCGGTCTGCTCAGAGTACAATATATTAAACTGAATCAAATATGTGTGAAAATCCTTGGATGTTGGTGTTATCACTTTTTCCCTGGCTCTGTCTTCCCTGCCAAACTGCACGTCTCCTGCGTTCCCACACCCTCTTCATGATTCTGCGTAACCCTGGGAGCTCAAGCTCATGTGCTAATGACTCGGTTAGTGACTGGTGCCCGCCATGCACCCGCACACAGGGAGGCTCTGGGGACGGGACGCTGGGCTTTCTGACCCCTGGGGCAGCGCAGCTTCTGGCCTGCAGTTCCCCGGGCGGGAATGCATGTGTGTGGTGCCTCCCTGTGGACACCACGCGTACGGCCTGGGACCCACCCTGATCACAGACCCATCCCAGCCCTCACTGGCATTGCTGAGGAAACCGAGGCCCACGGGGGGACACATTGCTTGTCCAGACCAAACAGCTCCTTAGACATTTTACAAACAGAAATAAATGGCGGGTAATAGTCCCCCATGATTCTACACTGAGTGGCCAGATGATGATGATCTCTGAATGCATAATAATCTGGCCACTCAGTGTGTGTGTGTGTGTGTGTGTGTGTGTGTGTGTGCGTGCGTGTGTATTAGAGGCCCGGTGCATGAATTCTGAATTCTGGCCACTCAGTGTGTGTGTGTGTGTGTGTGTGTGTGTGTGTGTGTGTGTGTGTTAGAGGCCCGGTGTATGAATTCTGGCCACTCAGTGTGTGTGTGTGTGTGTGTGTGTGTGTGTGTGTGTGTGAGTGTGTATTAGAGGCCCGGTGCATAAATTCGTGCATAAGTGGGGTCTGGCCAGCCTGGTCAGGGGGAGGGGACATGGGCGGTTGGCCAGCCTGCCTGCTGGTCGAACTCCTGGTCAAGAGGACAATTTTCATGTTAGCCCTTTATTATATAGGATATACTCTGAGTGGCCAGATTAGTATGCGTTCAGAGATCATCATCATCTGGCCACTCAGCGTATAAGCACGAATATTGAAACAAAGAACCGAGTGCCCGAGTCCATTTTAGAACCAAATTTGGGGGCTGGTGTTCAGACCACAGGTGCCCCCGAATCTTTAGGCAAAGAGGAGCACCCCATTCTTTCCTGTTTATCTCAGGCTCTGTGAGTCTCTTGCTTCTGAAACCACATCTGGCTACTGAGGCTCCGTGACAGTCTCCCCGACTCAGGTGAGGCCGCTCACTCTCCACTGCCCAGTGGCTCTGGCTGGGGTGACCCGGCCCTCCCCGAGGCTGGGCTCACTGTTGTCACTGTGACCCATCTAGAGGGGATGGAGGATGCCCCCGAGCCACCCAGTTCAAGGATACAAGCTCCGCCCCAGGAAAATCCCGGAACAGCGAGGGGGCACTGTCATCATTCATTCAGCAAACACTGACCGAAAACCTACTCTGCACCAGGACTGGAGCCAGCAGAGGTCCCAGCAGTGGATAGAGGTGTCGGTCTGGGAGGAGAATATCCTGAGCAGCAGCCAGGGTCCAGTTAGGGAAAGTCGCCCATGCCAGGTATTTCAGAAGAGGGAATTTAAATACAGGGAACTGGCTGCAAAAAGTATTGAAAAGACTGAAAACACAAAAACGGGGGGGTGGGAAGCGACCCCGAGATTAGCAGGAGAAGCCACTACCACCCCTGGAGCTGGAGGGGCATAGGGAGGAGGCGGTGCTGCCAGGAGCCTGACCACCAGCGGGGACTGGCATCATGAAGAAGCCTGGCAGCAGGCGGGCAACAGGACCAGAGGGGATGGATGCGAAGAATGAGGAGATATACCCCGCTTCTCCCTTCATCCCCCCCTCTCTCACCAGCACCTCCTACTGGCCAAACCCAACTGGAATCCAGTAGCAAGAAAGCTTGGAAAAGGTAATTTTCAGGGCTCAGCACCCCCCTCAACACATGTGCACACGCAGGCACACACACACATTGCAGAGCTCAGTGGGAAAGGGAGGGCGCAGATCTGAGAGCAACAGGCAAATGACCTGAACCGTACGTGAGGGGAATATTCAAGCGTCTGTGTGACGTGAATGCTCAAGGATGTTCGGTGTGGTAGGGCATCAGTGTCAAAGGTGTGAGTGTGTGTGGTGAGTGTGTGTGTGTGTGTGTGTGTGTGTGTGTAGAATGTGCAGGTGTGTGTATTGGTGTATGTATGTATCAGATGCACTTCCAGGGACTGTATAAATGTGTGGAAGGAGCAAGCATTCAAGGGTGTGTGTGTATGTGATGAGAATATCGGCAGCTCTTGGTGTGTGTGTGATGTGAATATTCAAAGCCGTGTGACAAGATGTTCAAGGATGTGGGGGGAGGCTGTGTGTGGGGCTGTGAGTCGGAGATCGGGGAGAAACGGGGATGGGAGAAAGGGAGTGCAGGGATGTTCTCCATGGATGTGGTAGGAAACATAGTCGCGGGTCTTTGTTGGAAGACAGATACGTATAAAACACTTCTCACTCTCACATATGCACAATAATGGCTAGGAGGATGCTGTTCAAAAGCGTTGTGCACCAGGTCTGACTACAATATCCTTTTAACACACACACTTTTCCATCCAAATGAGTGCCATTTGCTTCAAAGGAGTCATCTTAAAAAGTCAAACTCTCATTTTATTGAGGGTGAACGAAGTTTGTGGACCTGCTTTCAGTCGATTTACATGCCATCTACGAAATCCACAGCCATTACTACAAGCATCATATATTCTTAGTGGCTAAGGCCAGAATTACCCAACTTAATCACTTCATCACTGGCTTGACTTAAGAACTTTGCCAACACCCGGATCTCTCCCCTTTAAAAAAGAAAATGCTAATGTCACCTGTGGGCCCAGCCTCCTTTGGGTATATGGGTTAAAGCAGAAGCGTTACTGCTTTGATGATTCGCTGCTGCGGGTGGGAGGGTGCAGGCAGCTACCACGGAGTCACATCACGTGCACACTGGACTTTCATGAATGCAAAGTGTTGTCCTGGGATTTCTACAGGAGAGACTAATAATCTGTTTTTGGGCTTTCCCTTCCACTGGGTACAAGCTCGCTGCCCTCAGGCCCAGCTCTCAGGTGAGTGGGGCACTCCACCCTGGATCCCCAATGCCTATCTTTGTGTGAGCAGCTCATGGTGCTGAGGTCACGTGATTTGGAATCCCCTTCATCTTCTCCCAAACTGCCCTCATTTGGGCCTTTCCTCGGGGGGCAGAGACCTGCAGTCAGTCAATGACCCCTGAGAGGTATGGGCATCCTAATATTTTATACTGCATGGCCCCTCCACGGGGTAATCTTGTGCTCAACCAAATACCCCAGGTTTGGTCCCACCCCTGGAGGAAACTGGCCATGTTCGATTCTCCCAACAGGCCTGCGCCAGTCACCGAGGCGATGCCTTTCTAAGACACAGCACAATGGTAACTGTGAACGTGAGCTGTGACTTACGCATGGGCTTTTATTGTATTTTATCATTTTTATTGATTTTTAGAGAGGAAAGGAGAGGAAAAAAATTGACTTGTTTTATTTATTTACTTATTTATTTTTGTTGAGACAAAGCCACCAAAAATTTTGGCTGCCTCCCCCCGCAAAAAAAAAAAATTGGGAGAGAAAGAGATTGTTCTGCTTGTTTATGCGTCCCTGTGTGCGCCCTAACCGGGGATGGAACCCACCATCTTGGTGTACGGGGACGATGCTCTCACCACTGAACTACCAGGCCAGGGCTGCGCGGGCTTTAGAATCCAGCCCCCCGGCAAGATTGGGCTCCACTGTAACAAGAGACCACAGAACTCACGGTCTTGCCTTCAAAGAAAACAACTCCTGGGCTGTCTTGGACAATGAAGAACTTAGAACTGCGCTGGCCGCTGTGGCTCAGTTGGTTGAGCGTCATCCAATGCACCGAAAGGTTGCCGGTTTGATTCCCAGTCAGGGCACATGCCCAGGTTGTGGGTTCCGTCTCTGCAGGAGGCAGCCAACAGATGATTCTCTTTTACATCAATACTTCTCTCTCCCTTTCTCCCTAAAATCAATAATCAATAAACACAAACATATGTGTGTGTGTGTGTGTGTGTTTTAAAAACCTTACAACACTGTAAAATTCCCACAGGCAGTCCACTCCAGCCCCACAGAACTTCCTTCAGGCCTCTGGGGGCACATACTCCTCCCCCGGCTCACTCCCCTATTCCTCAGGCCTCAGCTCAGCCCTGACCAGCCCTCCCTGACCCGCTGCCTGGGTTGGGTGCACAGCACATGTCCCTATGGCATAGTTTGCCTTTCCTGATTGGTGGGTCTGTTTCTTGCCCCGCCATCATGAGGATATTGGCAGGAGTTTTTATTATCATTATTATTTTTTTTTAATTCTGACCCGAGGTTATTTTTTCCATTGCTCTTTAGAGAGACTGAAAGGGAAGGAGGGAGGGGGGGAGAAACATCGATGTGAGAGAGACACATCGATGGGTTGCCTCCTGAATGCACCCCCAACTGAAGCCAGGGATTGAACCTGCAACCCAGGTACATGGCCTTGAGCAGGAACCCCCGACCCTTTATTCCGAGGGACGACACTCTAACCACTGAGCAAAACTGGCCAGGGCCGGCCAGGAGCATTTTGATGACCATTTCCTCACAAATTCTTGTTGAATGGTAACTGCAATGTCTGAGAACGTCACTTAAATGCTGAATAGTCCTCAATGTCAAAGAATTCTTCCCATGTGGCAATTTCCCAGGGTTCCTCCTACTGCATTTCAAGCTCCTGCCCGTCACTGACAGGAGACTGGCCAGCACGCCCTGTGTAAGTAAGGTCCACACTTGGAGACTCCGTCTCTCTTCATTCCTGTCTCCAAATTCAGTAACTTCAGTCTCATTGCTGTCTCCTCCAGATCCTCTTCATATTCTCCCCAAGTGCTCCAGCTCGGCCTTTCAGGGGTCCGTGACCCTGCAGCAGGTTACCTGGAGGGCAGGTGTGCAAACTCGATGATTCAAAGGTGATCGCCCAGACAGCAGGGGGGCAGTGGGTGGCTTTAGTGTCACACAGCTCAGTCCAAACCCATAAGCCTAAATCCAGAGTCCCTTCACCGCCCTGATCAGCACGTGGCAAGAGGAAGTCTCCACACACGGCTGACTTGAGAATCACGGGAGGCGGAGTAAGGGGACGGGCCCACGGATGTCCTGGCTGGCTACACGTCAGCTTCGGGCCGCCCCTCCGGCCCACGGAGCAGGGCACAGGGGGGCTCTTCTCCAAGGCAGGGACCTCAGGCCAGGTGCGGCGAGGCTGCGAGGAACCTGGTTGTCAGGCAAAGCCTGCCACCTTGTGGCGCTCATGCATATGAGCCCAGCCCACCAGCCCTGCAGCCCTGCCTAACCCCCTCCACCTCCTCCAGGCTTCTTCGTCTGGGGTATCCTCTCTGAGCCCTGAAAACCCCAAGGCTCCCTAGCCTGGAGGTGCCCTCCCGAACCCCGTTCTCAGGGTGTTCCCCATTTTGTCTTCCCTACTAGCATTGGGGCTATTTTTCGAATGGTGAACCTGGAGGTCTCTCCCTCCCACCTCAGTCCCTTCTCAGCCGCTCAGCAGTGACTTGGGGCCTGGGTAGCCAGGTTTTCAGGAATCGGTGGTGTTCACGCACTGCCAAACCCTCAACAAACCTGCCGCCGGCTTCTCTGGCCCCTTTGAGGATGACTTGGGGCAGAGTGGCTACTGTGCGCGTGTGTGCATACATGCCAGGTACACACACGCACCTATTCCTGGCTGTCCCCACCCCGGACTCACAGGGGCCCGCCCTCAGCTGCAGCAGCGCTGGCTGCCTGGGCCTACGCCTGCACCTTTACAGCCACACCTGCTCAGGACCCCGCTCCTGGGAGCAGGGGGCAGAGCAGTTTCTTCCTTCACTTCCTGTGGTGTTGGACTTCCCAAGGCAAGTGGAAGGTGACAGACAGCCATGATGACTGGCTCCAATCCAGGCTTCCAGGGAATAAAGCCGAGAAGGGGGGGAACGGGGCTGCCCTAAGGTTTCCAGCACACGGGCTTCGTCTTGCTCTGCACGCCTGCAGCTTAGCGCTCTTAGTGACTGGATTGGCAACCTTTCTGCTGTTTCTTTCTCCCCTGCTGGTGTAATAGAATGGGTCAGTGGGTCTACTCTGGCTTTAGTGCCCCATAAGCCTGTGCTAACAGTGGCTCCGGATTTCCTGGCCCGGGGTGGGGCGGGGCTGACATGCCCAACCCGCTGGCTGTGATGATGGGGCTGGCCTGCCACCCACGCATTTTGAGATTGGCTGTGGAATGAACACACTAATGTCCAAATTACCCATGTCCCTTATCAGACAAGTCAGACAGAAACTCTTCGTTAACATAAAGCCTGGAAAAGGAAAGAATGGGAGAAGAAAAGCGGAAGGTACAGCTGAATCCAGAACGTAGGACTCTAAAGCCTCTGGAAGGAGGAACCACTCGCTGAGTGTGTCTCACAAGCCGCACACAGCGCTAAGTACCTTCACATAAATTCCCACATCCTCTGAGAGTCTCATCAGCGTCTTCCAGATGAGAGGGAAAGCTAAGAATGGCTAAGAACTAGCTTTGCACACAGATCGGGGTTCACTTTGGCCCTGCTACTTGCGAGTTACCCTAACCAGGTTAGCGCCTCCCTCCGAGTCTATGTTCTCATCTTTTACACGGGACGACGGCGTGATGATGCCGGCCTCGCTGGTTTGAATGGAAATGTGTGTTGCAGGTATGAGCCTAGCACTCAGGGTCACACCACTGTTGCTAACAGTGAGAGTAGCTGTAACCTGCTGAAGGTCAGGCTTTCTGACTCCCAAGTTCAGTACTCATGGGGAAAGAAGCCAATTCAGGGCCGGCTGGTGTAGCTCAGTGGTTGAGCATTGACCTATGAACCAGGAGGTCAGGGTTTCCCACTCAGGGCACATGCCCAAGTTGCCAGCTCCATACCCACTGGGGGGCGTGCAGGAGGCAGCTGATCAATGATTCTCTCTCATCACTGATGTTTCTCTCTCTCCCCCTTTCCTTTCCTCTCTGAAATCAATAAAAAAAAAAAAATTAAAATAAAAAATAATGAATAGCCCTGACCGGTGTGGCTCAGTGGAGAGAGCGTCGGCCTGCGGACTGAAAGGTCCCAGGTTCGATCCCGGTCAAAGGCATGTACCTTGGTTGCGGGCACATCCCCAGTAGAAGGTGTACAGGAGGCAGCTGATCGATGTTTCTCTCTCATCGATGTTTCTAACTCTCTATCCCTCTCCCTTCCTCTCTGTAAAAAAATCAATAAAATATATTTTAATAATAATAATAATAATAATAATGAATAAAACAAGAGAAACAGAAAAGAGTGAATGAATTATTCCCTAGGCTAGACTGATACTTCCATCTACCAAGTAGAAAGGGAGAAAATAACCAAAGGGGAAATGGTTAAAAGAAAACTATACAGATTTTGTCCCCACGCGCGCACACACGTGCCTAGAAGCTGTCACAGAACACAAGCCTTTTGGATTCATTTCCTTGTTTTCTCCCTGGCCCAGGAAGCCAGCTGATTCACTACAGCAATGTGACACCCAACCACCAGCTGGGAGAGAAAAGGGAAAGGCACCCTCGGAGCTGGCCCTCTATTCACAGGGAGAGAAGCCAGTCCTTCTCCAAGGACAAACCAGCCAAGACCACACAATGATCAACTCATTTATTTCTCAGAATTGTTTGCTTCTTGAGATCCCCTGCAAAGATGGGGAACCACAAAACGTCCTTGAGGCCCCAGTTGCAGCCTTGTCCGAGCATCATCCACAGGCAGCCGAGTCCATCAGAGGTCCAACAGGAACCTCCTCACCTGGACCAGGTATTTGGGCTGCAAATAGTCACCCAGCTCCTCCTTGCTGACCCACACATGCTGGCCCTTCTTCTCGGCCTGGGAAAAGTCTCCAGTGAGGAGTAGCGCTTTGAAGAAGAATACTTTGGCCCCGAGGCTACTTTCTGTCCGCACTGCCTGGGGGAACTTGAACTTGTAGTGGCCACAGGGTGCGTTTCCCAGGAACTTGGCTTCCATGTTGTGTTCTGAGGGAGGGGGAAAACAGAATCGCAAGATGAGGACACACCCACCTGTTGATTCCGGCCAAGGTCAGAGTAAGAGAAATCCCGGGGAGTGCGGAATCCCCGCGGTCATTCCTCAAGAGCCGATTCACTGGGTCCACTCCATGTGCCAAGCCTCTGCTTTCAGACTGAAGCCAGCAATGCAGCTCCAATACCACTGCTGGGAGTCACGGCGCTGAGCTTCTAGACTCAGCCCCGTCACCGTCTGCTGGTGAAGGACCAAGTCACTTGGTATCTGGAAAGCAAAACTCATCAGCCTTTTAAAGGAGTGTCTCACGGAAAGCATGAAAAGGACCTGATTTGACTTCTGTAGGGTGAACACACCATAACCAAAGTTAAAAGACAAAGGTAGGTAGATAAGTCCTGCAATGTATAACAAAGGGCTTAATAACCCCATCCCAGTATTTCCCCAAAGGATGGGGAAATGATGGGTTACTGAAAGGCATGTGGAGAACTGGCGAGCTAAACAAGAAATAGAAAGCTGGATCTCAGCCCTCATGTCAAAATTGATACCGCACAGACAAAAGATTTAACAACAGAGACTTAAATGTTTCATTAGATTTTTATTCATTTTTGATGGTTTCATGGATATTTAATATTTTCTGAATGTTGCCATATTTTTAAATTTTTCATTTAAAAAAAAAAAGAGACCATAAGAGTACTTTATTTTCTGCATCATTTTTAAGAGAGGAAGGTCTAAACAAAATACAAAATTCAAAAAGACATTTACATAAAAATTAAACCTTTCTTCAAGGAAAAAAACACACCACCATAAAAAAGTCAAAGACAAAATGACAAACTAGAAAAAATATTTCAACACATTCAAAGAGAAATACCTTAAGGTATAAGAAGTATTCAGAAATCAATGAGGAAAAAAAAAACAAATCTAAAAGAAAAATGAACAAAGCATATGAACAGGAAGTTCACATGGAAGTCAGTATCAAACTCATTAAAGTAGGCTCAATCTTATTATTAAACAGAAATTAAAATAACCTATTATTACTAAAGTTCAAAAACTGAGCGGTACACAGCTTGTCGAGGTTAAGAAAACATGGGTACTCGGCAATGGATGTAAATGAGTATGATTGCTCTGTTTGTCAAGGTATCAATTTTACTTACACAGCCCCTGTGATCTAGCAACTCTGCCTGCCCGTGTGAGCAAAGATGAGTGTATAAGGATGTTCACTGCCCCTTTATTTGTAAAAGCGACAGACTGGTTAAACAAATGACAGTACGTGCACATGTGAAATAGCACGCTGGTGTTAAAGTGCGAGCTATGTCTTCGTGTACTGATATAGACAACTAAAGGCTCTATATGAGAGGAGAAAAAAAGTATGTAACTGTATAAATATGCTCTGTGTGGGTAAAAGAAACAGATACCATATGTGCAATTCTAAAAACATACCAAAACTGCTGATGGTGGTTGCCTCTGAGAAGGGAAAACTACTTCTTACCCTGTGATCCGTTTACTAGACACTGTTTGATAAATTTTTCACCATCTACAATGAATTGTCATTCTCCATATTAAAAAACAGTAACACTATATACAAAATGTCAATAGTGGGTATCTGTGAGTGGTGAGATTATATCTGTATGTTTCTTTGTATCTTTCTGAAATTGCCACTTAATTTCTATAACCTGGGGAAAATGGATTAAAAAGTAATCAAATCAAGAAAATAAAAAAGAAACAGTTCGTTACAAACATGAACAAAGAATCTGAATAGGTAGTTCATGGAAGAAGAAATACAAACAGCCAATAAACATGAAAGGATGGTCACTCTCACCAGCAATTAGGAAAATGCCAATCCAAAAGCAGTCATTTTTACTGACTGGATAGGCAACAATTAAAACGGGACTATTTTATGTTGGCGAGGCCTAGGCAAACAGGCACTTCTTTACAACACTCCTGAAAACTGCAAATGTTAGGCTCATTCTGCAGGACCACTGGGCACAGCAAAGTACCCCCACCCCCCGCCCCTTCTATCTGCGTGCTCCCTCTCCTGCAGGCCACACAGGCCCCTCGAGGGAAAGGGTACTTAAGATGGTGGCAGGGCCCGTAAAGAGGCTGTGCACTGATCCTGCCAAATCCACTTTCTCAGAAACACTCAGGAGATATCTCCTCGGGCCAGATACTCTGCTGAAAGCTGGAGGATGGAGAGGAATAGATACTGCACGTACCTTCAAGGCAGTCAGAACTCTGGCTGGGGAGGGAAACGTGTTAATAAACAATCACAGGGCAATGGGATAAGTGAAAGAGCATACCCTCCACCAGCACAGAAGCTCCCAGGGAGCAGGAGTAATGTCCTGTGATGTCATCAGGGTGACCCCACTGCCTGCACAGGGCCAGCAAATGGAAGGCAGAGTGTTTGCTGTACACACTGAGTAAGGCACACGCAGTGCTACGGAGCCCTCAGGGAGGCGTAGCTCTCCCTCCCCGGAGGCCAGGACAAACCTCCACCACAGCATGTTTAACCAACGAGCTGAGACTTAAAAACTGAGCAGTCAGACCAGAGGAGTAAAAGCAGCCAATCGGGGACCAGCATGCGTCAAAGCAGAGGTGCATGAAAGACCACATTATTCAAGGAACGCAAAAGGTTTGCTAGGTTAGAACTTAGACTACACATTAATGAGGTGAGACGGAAGACTGATGAGCTCGCGATCAGAACAGAAAGGATTTGCAGGCCATGCTTGAATGTCCGAACTTCTATGGGAAACCCTGTAAGGATTCTAGGGAGAGAAGCCACAGGGATCTGTTTGAGCAAGCTCATTCCGGCAGCACGGAAGGGTGTGACACAAAGGGGGAACGCATTCGGAATCTACTTCACCCGTCCAGCGCAGCAGTTCTCACGCACCGTGATTTCGCTCCCCGGCTATTACCTGGCAACGTCTAGATCAGTGGTTCTCAACCTTCCTAATGCCGCGACCCTTTAAACCAGTTCCTCATGTTGTGGGGACCCCCAACCATAACATTATTTTCGTTGCTACTTCATAACTGTAATTTTGCTGCTGTTATGAATCGTAATGTAAATATTTGTGTTTTCCAATGGTCTTAGGCGACCTGTAGCGACCCACATGTTGAGAACCGCTATTGTAGAGCCTAAGACCATCGGAAAACACAGATATTTACATTACGATTCATTAACAGCAAAATTACAGTTATGAAGTAGCAACGAAAATAATGTTATGGTTGGGGGTCCCCACAACATGAGGAACTGTATTAAAGGGTCACGGCATAGGAAGGTTGAGAACCACTGCTCCAGATGGTTCTGGCTATCATTTTGGTTGTCACACTACAGGGGGTGGGGATGGGTTAGTGCCACTGGCATCTAATGGGCACAGGCCACAGATGCTGCTAAACATGCCACAGGGCACATCACAGTGCCCACAAAGAATACTCTTGCCCCAAACACCAACAGGGCAAGGCTGAGAAACCCTGGGGAGAAGTCACGGTATCAAAGCCCAAGCTGTGGGAATGAGAATACTTAGAGCAGCCCAGGTAGGTCTCAAGAGTTTATGGACGTCGGAATGCGCTCAAGGATCACTCTGAGGCTTCTAGTTGGGTGAACAGGACAGTGGCGGTGCCAAAGAGCAAGGATACGAAGATAAGCAGGCTGAGAAAATGGCAGGAACAACAACGTTGAATGTACAGTTGATCCTTGAACAAAGTGGTACCCCCCAGGCAGCCACAGTCCACATATAACTTTGACCCCTCCCAAATTTAATTATAAAAGCCTACTGTTGGCAAGAAGCCTTACCAATAACAGTCAATTAGCACATATTCCGTATGTGTGTGGATTATATACCGTATTTTTACAATAAAGTAGACTAGAGAAAACGTTATTAAGAAAACAATACATTTATACATACTTGTTCAAGAAAACCAGCATATACGTGAACCTGCACAGTTCAAACCCATGTTGTTCAAGAATCAATGTACTAAGTTTAAAAATCTCAGTGGGACAAAGACACACTCTCACCTGATCTAAGGAAAATCCTTACCTTTAAACCGTCCTCGGTCAGCCTTTAAATCCTCTGGCTGAGTCCAAAGTGCACCTCATGGGGTTGAGAGGGTGGCGAGAACTCACCTGCCAGCGTGGCCAGGGTTCGCTCAGCTGTTGCTCGGAGGGTCTCCCCCGGCTGCCACTCTGCCTGGGGCAGCACCCAAACATCCTGGTCGCCAAACTTCTCTTTAACCAAGAGAACAAGGTTCCTGTCTAGCTTCCGGTGCAGTGAGGTCCGGTCGTTCTTTTCATCGGCATCTGCGAAGAAATGGGGGTCAGAGGAGACGAGATCATGTGATCTGCCAGAACCAAGGAGATTAGAGCTTTACAGTCTTCCTTTAAGGTAGAGCCACAACGCTTGCTCTCAACAAAACTTAGAGTCCCTCTCCATCTGTGGTTGTGCTTTCTGCCATTTCAGTCACCCGCAATCAAATCATAAATGGAAAATTCCAGAAATAAACCAGTCAAAAGTTTTACATTGCACCGCATTCCTAACAGCAAGATGAAATTGGGTGCCATCTTGCTCCATCCCTCCAGGGATATGAACCATCCCTTTGTCCAGCGTCTCCAGGCTGTATGCTCTCCTGGCCCGTCAGTCACTCAGCCATTTCAGTTATCAGATCAACTGTCACAGTGCTTGTGTTCCAGTAACCCCTATTTTACTTAATCCTAGCCCCAAAGTGCAAGAGTAGTAATGCTAGCCGTTCAGATATGCCAAAGAGAAGCCATGCAGTGCTTCCTATACGTGAAATGGTGAGTACAACACAACAAGGTATTTTGAGAAAGACACACCACATCCACAACTTCTATTACAGTATATTGCTATAATTATCCTGTTTTATTATTAGCTGTTG
The DNA here is from genome assembly GCF_963455305.1 of Plecotus auritus. Taxonomy (NCBI): domain Eukaryota; kingdom Metazoa; phylum Chordata; class Mammalia; order Chiroptera; family Vespertilionidae; genus Plecotus; species Plecotus auritus. The sequence goes on along the minus strand of NC_137781.1, from coordinate 5,614,940 downwards.
TTAATCTCCTACTGTGCCTAATTTATAAATTAAATTTTACCACAGGTGTATATGTATAGGGGAAAACACAGTATATACAGGATTTGGTACTATACAGTTTCAAGCACTCACTGAGGGCGGGGGGGGGGGGGGGGGTCTTGAAATGTATTCCCTGAGGATGAGGGGGACTACTGTAATTAAATTACAATCCTGTCCTGACCCATCTCTCTAACTCTGGCCTCGGCCAAGGTAAAGCCTCACAATCTTGAGGAAACTAAAATATAAGAAGAGGAACCCAAAAGCTGAACTTCTCCTTTAGAGAGCAAACCACGAAGTACTTTCAGCTTCTGAAAAACAGGCAAATACCCACACTAATGCAAACCCTGCTCCACTGGTGTTGACGCTGTTTCTGACTTCACTAGCCCCTTTCTCTGTGGCACCCCTCTGTGAAACAGGACAGGAGAACTCACCCCGTGCTTCAGGAGGGTTTCAGATCAAGCACGGGGAGCTAGTGGAAAAGGCTTAATTTCCCCCCTCTCAGTCCACACTAGGAGATAAATTCAGAAGACATTTCTAACGTTTAATTGAGAAAGAAGACTATCCCAACGTCCTTATCTCGTATTCAAAAATACTATAGGCCTTAAAAAATTATAGTAGGGGCAGATGTGAGGAACTGGGGGCAAAATTGTTTTTCTCCCACCGGAAAGACGGATGATTTGTCATTTGCGATTATCTGTTATTTAACACACTGAGCAGGGCTAAGCAATTGTCTTTGTTTGGGAACCGGAACACGCTTCTTCTACTCCTCTGTCCCTTTTCTCCTGAAGAGACCACAAACCTGTTATGCGAGCTCCAGGTTTGAACTGTAGGAATTTCTGCTCCCACATTTCTTCCAAATCCTGTACCAGCAATATATTCCGTTCATCTTCATCGTCATCGAGGTCAGCTTTCCTCTTTGCCAGGCGCTGGGCTTCATCCAAAGCACGAAGCTCGTGGTCTGAATACCGGCTTCTCTCTATCTCGATCTGGGGAAATTAAAAGAGGCAAAATAAAACAGAGTTACAGCATACCTGACAGACTCAGAAGTTTACCACCCAACACAACCAGACATACAATCAAAACACCACGGCGGGGGGCGGGGGGGGGGGGAGGAACGGACAGAGAAAGCACTGCGGGCTTGAGTTACATTTGCTAAAATGTGATCATGGGATTGGAGGTCAAGATGGTGAACAACAGCCTGGCCAGCGTGGCTCAGTGGTTGAGCGTTGACCTATAAACCTGGAGGTCACAGTTCGATTCCTGGTCAGGGCACATGCCCGGGTTTGTGGGCTTAATACCCAGTGCGGGGTGTGCAGGAGGCAGCTGATCCATGGTGCTCTCTCATCACTGATGTTTCTATTTCTCTCCCTCTCTGAAATCAATAACAATACAGTTAAAAAAAAAAAAAAAAAAAAGATGGCGAGTAACAGAGGCCACGCTGCAGTCATGTCAGTCTTTGATGGAAGCCTCACTCACCAGGGACTTCCCTGGCCCATGGAGTTTACAGACGCCGCTCTTTCTTCCTAGTTTTCCCTCCAGGGAGATTTCCTACTCCTCCTTCCGATCTCAGTTTAAATACCACTTTCTTGGAGAGCGATGCCTTGACACCTCTCATAAGATTAAAATTAGGCGTCCCTGTTAAACTCTCTTACAGCACTGTGCATTTTCCTTCCCAACACTTCCCTGCCTCTGCGATTACTAGGTGTACCGGTTAATAATGCAGGTTTTTTCCAAAAGATGGAGTGGCACATATGTTGATATACAGTATATGCGATTTGATATGTATACTATTTTGTTGTATTGACAGCAAGCTTCAAAACTTCATATGTCAAATTTTCTGAAGGTGCTAACATCATAGATATTTTTACGCTTAAAAATGTCGAATTTCATGCCCAAAAAAAAGAGCATTTGCGGGAAGTTTTAATTCATTATTTTGAAGAAAAGTGCTGCTGAAAGTGATCGTATACTTCGGGAAGCTTATGGTGAACATGCTCCATCTCAAGATCCCTGTGAACGCTGGTTTAAACGCATTAAAAGTGATGATTGCGATGTGAAAGACAAAGAACGTCCAGGTCAACCGAAAAAGTTTGAAGACCAACAATGACAAGCATTATTGGATGAAGATGCGTGTCAAACTCAAAAACAACTTGCAGAAAGATTACACGTTGCTCAGCAAACAATTTCCAATCGATTACCAGCAATGGGAAAGATTTTAAAGGAAGGAAAACAGGTACCATATCAACTGAACGGAAGACAAATGGAAAACCAAAAAGCCATCAGTAATATGTTGCTTCAACGGCACAAAAGAAAGTCTTTTTTGCATCGAATTGTGACTGGCGATGAAAAGTGGATTTATTTTGAGAATGCCAAACACACAAAATCATGGGTTGATGCAGGTCAACCATCAACATCGACTGCAAGGTCAAATCGCTTCGGAAAGAAGACCATGCTCTGCGTTTGGTGGGATCAGGAAGGTGTGGTGTATTATGAGCTTCTAAAACCAGGTGAAACCGTTAATACTGATCACTACCGACAACAAATAATCAACTTGGACCACGCTTTGATCATGAAACCACCAGAATGGGCCAGAAGACACGGCAAAGTAATTTTGCTTCACGATGACGCACCATCACACACTTCAACACCAGTTAAAGACACGTTAAAAGATCCTGCCTGGGAAGTGTTAACCCACCTGCTGTATTCACCAGACCTCGCTCCTTCAGATGACCACCTGTTCCGATCGATGGCACACGCACTTTCTGAGCAGCCCTTCAAAACGTACGAAGAAGTGGAAAATGGGGTCTCTGAATGGTCTGCCTCAAAACAAGTCAAGTTCTATTGGGACAGTATCCACAAATTACCCGAAAGATGGGGGAAATGTGTAGCTAGCGATGGACAGTACTTTGAATAAAGCACTTTTGATGTTTCTCTTGAAATTATCGTGTTTTCTTTGATTACAAAATTCTCATTTAACCGGTTGAGACTCAATCCACATTTTTAACCGGTTAACAGTCAATCCGCATTACTAACCGGTACACCCAGTATACAGTCGTGGGATTGATCATCTGGTTCCTGACTGGCCCTCCCCGCCAGCGTGAAGCGCTGTGTCTGTGCACAGGAAGTGCTCCGTGCTTCTCTGTGACTAATGTCTCACTTGGAGAGGAAAGGCGTACACCGAGTACAACGCACTGAACGGAAGCTTTAGCTCTCAGCGGCGAAGACGAAAACCATTTCCGGTTCTGGAGAAACAGGCCACTCCTCGGCCCCCATCTGTGGGGACTGGAGACCCTCGCCGCCTCTACACCCAGTTCCTGCCCACGGCTCCTCACTTGCCTCTCACGTCAACAGTCCTGGGAGGACAACGGCTGGCTCTCTCACGGGCATCTCACGGATGGGCCGCTGCCTTCTCCTAACACGCCTCATAGAGACTTTCTCCTCAAAAAAAAAAAAAAATCCCAAACAAAGACCGTCTCCTCTCCGAACTGCCAACTCTGCTAGCGACCGAGTCCGTCTTGTTCACCACCGCTTCCGTCGTGTGCTGAACGCAAACCAAAAGAAGCGTCTCTAAAGAGCTGCCTAAGGAGACAATAAAGAAGACCGAGGAAAACAAACTACCTTTTACTGAACGCCTGCTATGCACCAAACCAACCACAAAAGGTAGGTGCCATTTGGCGGGTGAAGTACACTGAAGGTCCGAGTGGGGAGGTAACCGGCCCAAGGTCACACAGACTCATTGGTGCCAGAGTCGGGATCGAACCCGAGCCCGCGCGTCTCTGTTGGTTCCCTGAAGGCACCCCGGGGCCCTGACCCCGCGCCTCAAATCTACCTGCTGTAATAGAGCCGCCATCTCCTCCTGCAAAGGGGTCAGCGCCTTGGAGACCACCGGTGGCCGCTGCAGGCACAGTGCACCCCACAGACGCCATGGGGACTCGCCGCTCGAGGGGGCGGCCGCCAGGGTCAGGCTGCGAGAACCCGGGCCGCCGGCCCACAGCGGGCGCCGCCAGCCCCTCGCCAGCCCTAGCAGCGCGCGCGCTCCCGGCGCCGCCATCCCTGCCCTCCCGCGATGCACCGCGGCCGCCGCCTGGCCAATCCCGTGTTCCCACAAGGCAGCGCGGGGACGGCGCATCCGGAAGGGTCAGGATGAACCATTTCCATGCGGAGGGGGAGCGAAGGGCTCCTGTTAGAATTTAGGGGAAAGGAAAGAAATCCCCAGCTGAAAACCACAGCGATGGTTACTATGGAGCACATAAACGCGGATAAGAGACTTCAACGGTCCCGGCGAAGAGGAATCAGGTGACTTTCCCTCGGGGCTCTCCCCCACGGGCGCTCATGGTGCTGGCGCCGCGGACGGGAACTCGTTGGGGTCAATTCAAGTCATGCAGGCGGTAAAGAACGCGGGGTCTCGGCTCCTGTGGTCATGGGCTTGGCCGCCCACGAGCAGGTAAGAGTGATCGCCCCTCCGAACCCACGGCCACCTCCAGGGTACGCTCCTGCCCTCGTCCCGTGAGTCATGGGGACTCCGGTGGGCGGTAGGCCTGGGGACCTCAGTGAGCTGTCCGTCCCCGCAGGATTGTGGCCCGGGTGCCGGCCGCCACCATCCACACGGGCGCCCAGCAGCTGCAGGACGCGGCGGCCAAGCAGAAGGTGGAGGAGAAGACGGCGGTCCCGGCTCCGGCGGCGACCCCGGCTCCGAGCAGCAGCAGTTTCAGGTGAGGGCCGCTTCGGTCCAGCCCTCCCGAGACCAGCACCACCCTCCAGAGCCTGGGAACCAGTGAATTCCCAACTCTGTCTCTTGCCATCTGTGCCACTTTATGAAAATTAACCTCTAAGCCTCCGTTTTCTCGACTAAAAATGGATAAAGTGCCGACAGAGATTGTGAGAATCAAAAGAGATGCTTCTTGAGCATTTGATGAATGAGTGGATGTCAGAGGCGCACAGTAAGATCAGCTCTCTCCCCCTCTGAGAGGGGCGCAGGTCGCACAGACTAAGCAGACGCAAAATGGGACGAGAGAGGGCGCTACACTATGGTATTGATTATTTTACACTTTGGTCTAAGATCTAGGGAGATTTCGTGCTCAGCCCTAGGGACTGGCATCTTGCTTGCCACCACCCCGTGAGCTAGGTGTACTTCACATCCATTTAACGAACATTTACTGAGAACCTACTGTGTGCCACGCACCCATACAAATACAAAACATCGCTCCTCCCCACAGTAGGGAAGGACAAACCTGCAAACATCTTCACCGGAATCTGATGAGGGATAGACTGGAGGTAAGAGCTGGCTGCGGGGAAGTGTGAAGGAATGCGTGTCTAACTCCAGAGTGTATCAGGTGAGACTGCAGAGAAGAAAGTGTGGAGCTGACACCTGTACCGAATGGGAGTTCAGCTGGACAAGATGAAAGGGGTTGTTTTAGGCAAAGCTAACAGGGCATGTGTGTAAAGGCATGTGGTGTGAAAGAACATGGGATACTCAGGTGTGTGTGTGTGATGGCAGATGAGGTCAGCAGGACAAGAAGGAATCAGAATACCAAGGGTACTGTCTGTAATTGGGGCTTTTGGGAGCCTCTAAAGGAGTTTTAAGTCAGGATTCTGTTCTGGTCATTCAACATTGCCAGACACTGTTCAAGGCGTTAGAGACACATTGGTGACCAAACACACAGAAATCCCTGTCCCCGCAGAACTTAAATTATAGGGGATAGGGGACAAGAAACATAAAACAAGTAAAACACGGGAGTATGACAGACAGCAGGAGTGTCTCTAGTGTTTATAAGCAGTAAGGCCAACATGGAGTGAGGAGTAAAAATAGGAGGTGGAAGCAGAGAGGCCAGCAGTGTAGTAGGTACACAGGGCGACATGAGGTCATCGTCCGGACTTCAGCTTTTATTCTGATGGGATGGGAAGCCACTGGAGAGTTGTGAAGAGGGTTGACACAATCATGCTTACATTTTTTAAAGAGTCCCTTTGGCTGTTGTGTTGACATTGAACTGTAGGGAAGCAAGAAGTCTTTTAAGCAGTTAGAAGACCATTGAAATAATCCAGGCAAGAGATGATGGTGGCTTGGACCAGAGTGACAGCTGTGCAGATTGTATAAATGGTTGGACTGATACATTTAGAAAGTAGAAACAATGTGATTTATTAATGTAAGGTGTAAAAAAAGGAGAGGAATGGAGGAACACTCAAATTTGGGGCCTACACAACTAGAAAAATGGAGTTAAGATGGGGAAGACTATAGGAGCTTGGGATTGGGTGGCTAAGTTGGAGATGCTTAATTAACATCCAAGTGGAGATACGATGTTGGCTATTAGACATGGAGTTCGGGGGACAGATCTGGGCCACACATGCATGTGGAAGACGCACCAGAGATGATGATGAGACTACAAGATCATCAAGAGAAGAAGAGAAGCTCAAGAGAAGTCCAAGGACTGAACCCTGGAGCCCTTTGACATTTAGAGATTTGGCAGATGAGGAAGAATCAGCAAGAGAGACAGAAAAGAGGTAGTGGAGGCAGCTGATCAATGATCTCATCATTGATGTTTCTATCTCTCTCCTCCCTTCCTCTCTAAAATCAATAAATATATTTAAAGAGAGAGAGGTAGTGGGGGGAAAACCTGGAGAGATTTTTTTTGTGTGGTTCAAGTGCAAAGGTCAGTTATGTCAAATGCTGCTGATATGACAGTTTGATAGGCTGAAGACCGACTTGCTCCTTGCATTAAACTTTGTAAGTTGGTCAGTGACCTTGAGCACAGCATTTTTGGTGGGGTGGTGGGGGCTGAAGTCTGACTGGAGTGGGTTCAAGGAGCATAGAAGACGGGAAGAAACAGCAGGCACAGTCAGTTCTTTAAGGGGGACGTGCTGTAAGGGTCACAGAGAAATGGCAGTAGCTCAAGGAGGCTTGGGGAGCGAGAGGTCTTTGTTTGCTTTTTGGTTGGGGGAAGGCAGCCTCTTCTGCTGATGGGAGTGATGCAGCAGAGGGGAGAGAGCGATGAAGCCGGGGCGGAACACTGCCGGAGAGATGTCCTTGAGGGGCGCACACACAAGCGAAGGATCAAAACAGGAGAGAATGCGAAGCTCGTGGGCACAGATGTTCGGTAGCGGGAGCTGGAGGGAGCTCCGAGTGCTTCCATTTCTCTGAAGGCCATCAGCTGGCAGTGAGGAAGCAGGTTTGAGGAGACAAAAGAAGGTATGAAACAGTCATCTGGGAGACTGGAGGGACGATTGAGGGGGAGATGTGCTGTGTGATTGCCAAGCAGTGCTGAGGGCCCACTTGATGTTAGAAGCCATTAAAATGAAGAATGGCTCTCAACCTGGGGCGATTTTGCCTCCAAGGGGACTTTTAGCAATGTCTGCAGACATTTTTGATTGTCACAGCCTGGGGGACATGAGGTAGTGGGTAGAGGCCACGGTATGCAGGACAGCCCCCCACAACAATGAATTATCTTATTCAAAATGTCAGTAGTGCTGAGGCTAAGAAACATGATATAGGAAGACCAGTCAGCATTGCCGTCTATTTTTTTTTTTCCAGCCAACTGTGCACGCACAGGCTCAGAGTGGCTGGAGAGATGGCTTTAACCAGGGTTAGGGGTTTGCCCGGAGAGTGCCATGAAGTGGGTAGGGGTGAGGGTGGGGATGGAGGGTGTGTGCAAGGGAGTGATTGATAATGACTGGCCATATAATTCACTTAAGGTCAGGGAAGAACAGAAAGCATCAGGGGTGTCAGGGAAAGGGAGAAGCTGGTAGGATGAGTGGGATTGAAGAGTTCCCAGTAGAGAGAGCCAGTGGGTGCGCCAGGAGGTAGTGGGTGCGCTAGGAGGTGGTGGCCAGCGTGTGATGCTAGGAACCGAGGTTGTGATGGGGTTGCAGGAATGGTAAAGGCAGGGCTAGTTCCCGCGGGAGTAAGTAGCCAGGGTAGGATAGAGGACACAGGATCACGGGAGAAAGGGAAGTCAAGGAACAGAAGCCCAGGGTTAGAAGGCTCTTACTGAAAACATACATAATTATGATGGGGGTAGTGGGCCACGAGCTCGGATCACTGCATCTTTCTACACGTATCTCCGTCTCTAAAGTGCCTAGAGCCGCAGGTAGGAAATAGGCGAAGACCCTGAGGCAGGGCCTCCGCCTTCGGGGCGCAGAGCTGCAGCGTACCCAGAGGAGATTCCAGCACCTGCCACATGTGTCAGGGCCCCTGGGGCTGGATTGGCCCGGGGCTCAGCAAGTTCTCACTCCTGAGGGACAGCAGCAGGAGTCGGCCCTCCTCGCGGACCCTCAGCGGGGAAAGGCGGCTGATGTCCGTCCATCCGCAGCCGTGCAGAAGCGGTGCCATGGGTGGGTCCCCGGTCCACGTGTCCGTGCTCTGAGGATGGCTGTGAAGAGGCGGCAGCCCGTTGCTGCTTCTGTGGGGTGAACCACGGGTTCATTTGTACTGGTCCTGGGAGGTTTCCAGGCCGACCTTATCCGTGCCTTCACTTAAATGACTCGAGTTCCAAGTCCTTGCTGGTTCACAAACCTGTCTTTCTGCATAAGGCCGTGGTCGGCAAACTGCGGCTCGCGAGCCACCTGCGGCTCTTTGGCCCCTGGAGTGTGGCTCTTCTACAAAATACCACGGCCTGGGCGAGTCTGTTTTGAAGAAGTGGCGTTAGAAGAAGTTTTAAGTTTAAAAAATTTGTCTCTCCAAAGAAATTTCAATCGTCCTGTTGATATTTGGCTCTGTTGACTAATGAGTTTGTCGACGACTGGATAAGGCATTGCACTGGTCCATTCAGACTTTAGTCGGCTTAATCATCTTCACTCCCACGTCCATGGGGGAAGCTATCAATTGGGAAGCGGTGATGTTTTAAACATGAATGTCATCTCGGCCTCATCCGTGTGTGTGGGCTGATAAGCCAGAAACCTGCTGAGGTGCTCAATCATCTCTTAGATCAGGCCTAGCAGGAAGGAATACACTTGTAACGCTTGTATCACTGTTTGGTTTTTTAAAAATGTCTCTAGGAAAGTAGGTAGGGCTGAGGGGAGGACTGTTCTCAGATAAGCGTGTCTTTTCTGAACCTCAGTCTGTTGAATTTCATGACGGGAGCAGGTACAGACACAGACCTCATTTGCACGTGTAGGCGGGGGGGGGGGGGGAACAGCGGGTTTGCTCACATCTCAAGGGCTTAATGACAGCTGCGAGTGCGTGAATAAAAGAGCACAGCATGGCCGAAACCGGTTTGGCTCAGTGGATAGAGCGTCGGCCTGCGGACTGAAAGGTCCCAGGTTCGATTCCGGTCAAAGGGCATGTACCTTGGTTGCGGGCACATCCTCAGTGGGAGGTGTGCAGGAGGCAGCTGATCGATGTTTCTCTCTCATCGATGTTTCTAGCTCTCTATCCCTCTCCCTTCCTCTCTGTGAAATATCAATAAAATATATTAAAAAAAAAAAAAAAGAGCACAGCATGGTAAGCAAAGCTCTGACCAGTTCCCAGCTAGCCCTGTGTCCCTGTTCCCACCTCAGTTTCTCCAGCTGAAGATGACGAGTGCTGACCTAGGGCAGCCAGAGAACAGGCTGGGCTGAGGTTGCAGAAGGTCATGAACTCATTGCAGTGTCTGGGCCAGTGTTCTCAGCCCTGGGTTCACCTGGGACTGGCCTGGGGCGTCGTGGAGATAAGATTCCCAGGCCTACCTATCACAGTAACAGGTGCTTCTGCTGTTCAGAGAGCGAACCATTGGTCTAGGGCAGTGGTCGGCAAACCACGGCTCGCGAGCCACATGTGGCTCTTTGGCCCCTTGAGTGTGGCTCTTCCACAAAATACCATGGCCTGGGCGAGTCTGTTTTGAAGAAGTGGCGTTAGAAGAAGTTTAAGTTGAAAAAATTTGGCTCTCCAAAGAAATTTCAATCGTTGTACTGTTGGTATTTGGCTCTGTTGACTAATGAGTTTGCTGACCACCGGTCTAGGGTAGGGGTTGCAAACTACATTCCATGGGCCAGATCTGGCCAGTTGCAATAAAGTTTTATTGGGACAGCGACGTACATTGATTTACTGTTGTTTACAGCCTGCCGTTTTTGCGCTACAAAACCTCATGGCCAACACAGCCTACAATATTTACTTTACGGAAAACGTCTGCTGACCTCTATTCTAAGGGATACTGGATTTTGTTATAGTCATGATAAGTATTATTAAAGTTTCGTTGCCCTTTCTTTATAGAGTCGAATGCCATCTGCAGGTGATGAGATAATAGGGGTTGAACTGCATTTTTAAGTTGCAGAAAGCGGATCCTACAAAGGATTGAAAGTACTGATCTGGTTGCACCAGAAGGGACAAGACGGGTGGAGGCTGGGCTGTATCTCTCCTCTCCTCGCAGAGAGCAGCTCCCTGCGCCTGGTCAACGAGGCGCTCAGACAGGGCGGCAGCCCCAGGACGGAAAGGGAACGCCGGGCGGCCACCTCGGGGGCAGGTCGGGGCTGCTGTTTTCGTTGAGTTTGTCTGTACTGCTGGGTTATTTTCAACCCGGATGGATTTCTTTGATTTTTAAAAATAGGACAACTTTACATTAAATGTTCTCATTGCAGCATTTACCCGCCAGTTCCAGGCCAGGAGAGCCCCCTGAGGTGGGCAGGAAAGAAATTTGAGGAGATCCCCATCGCACACATTAAGGCCTCCTACAACAAGTGAGTGGGGAGGGGGCACCTGGGCAGGTCTGGGTGGGTTCCTCTCCCCTCCACAGGGAGGGCAAGGTGGTGCCCATGCACGTGTCCCCCAGGCCCCCTCCTCTTTATGACGTTCACTCAGATTTCATGAAAATGTCAGCTGGGTGGGGCATATCCTATTGCTGAGATTTGCTTTCCTACACACGGGTCCAAGGTCAGGGTGCCAGCATGGTGGGTCGGTGAGGGCCCTCTTCAGGGTTGCAGATGGCCGGCTTCTCGTGCCCTCACACGGTGGGAGGGGCGAGAGAGCGCTCTGGAGTCCCTCGTATAAGGGCACTGATCCCATTCATGAGGGCGCCACCTCACAACCTAATCACCTCCTAAAGGCCCCACCTCCAAACACCATACTATTTGGGGTTAGGAATTCAACGTGAATTTGGGGGACACAAACATTCAGTCCATAACAGAGCTCTCTAGATTACATGACCTGTCAGTTTTCAGTGTGGCTTAGGCCCTAAGTGGTCGGCAAACTCATTAGTCAACAGAGCCAAATATCAACAGTACAATGATTGACATTTCTTTTGAGAGCCAAATTTTTTAAACTTAAACTTCTTCTAACGCCACTTCTTCAAAATAGACTCGCCCAGGCCGTGGTATTTTGTGGAAGAGCCACACTCAAGGGGCCAAAGAGCCGCATGTGGCTCCCGAGCCGCAGTTTGCCGACCACGGGCTTAGGGGATTGACTCTGACCCTCCCTGGCGCCTCCTATAAGAGTTCAAAAAGCATTTTACTGGTTAAGTTCAGAGGAAAAGCAGCTGACGTGCTTTCTCACTGGGGCTTGTAAGGACTTCAGCTAGCGCTCCCTAACGCCCCTGAATAGTCCCTTTTCTCTTCTGTGCCTCCCCTGCTCTCCTAGCACCCAGATCCAGGTCGTCTCTGCCGCCAACCAGCCCCTCGCCCGCACCTCCTGCGGCACCGAGGGGTTTAAGAACGCCAAGAAGGGCACGGGCATCGCGGCGCAGACAGCAGGCATAGCTGCCGCAGCGGTAAGTATGCGGGGGTGGGGGCGGGTGAGAGTCGTCCCCGGGAAGACGTGGCGTGGTGGATCCCTCACGCAGGGCGCGTCTGAGTGTGAACGTGGCAGACCTTTCTAGACGCAGACTGGCAGTGTGCGCTACTGGCACGTTTATGACCATCTATGGTACTAGGACTGCAGACACTGGACGCTCATTATCTGGAGTCTTCGGAAGACGCCGGTGCTGTCCATGTTTTGAGCCAGTTCACACACACACTGCGACATGCTCAGAGCCACGCAGTCGCTGTAGCTCCCAGGTGTGGTCTGGGACCAAAGCTTGTGCCCAGGTGCAGTGGCACAGGCCTCCAGAGGGTCACACGCTTCTGCCAAAACACGGTGTTTCCTGAAGGAAAACCCTGGCCTGCACACACCGCTCAGTGCCCCAAGCCATCGGCTGCTCTGCACTAATGATCCTCACCGTGTGCTCACGTCCACCCAGGGGCAGGTTAGACCTTGAAAGACGCGTGTCAGTGTTAACAGGGCTTCTGCGGGGCGGGTTCGGTGACATCTGCGTGTTTCCCGGCTTTCCATCACAATGCCTTTGTAATCAGTGAAGAAAAATGTAACTTTCCCTAAATTTGTAAAATGGTAAGAGGACGCTGGCTTAGTGGGTATTGAAGCTCTGCCTGCAGGTCCCGGGCTCCTGGCGGTCTGAGATTCTGCGTCCACCCTCCTGAGGCCCATGGGAGCGATGGTTAGAAACTCCACTAGGTGGCAGTGCTGTCCTGGGCGAAAGGCGGTCGTGGCTGACTCGCAGTCTGTGATTCGAGTGCTGTGCTCCCCCCTGTCTGCCCGCACCGAGGCATCTGTCCCATGTCCTTGCTGCCTTCTGCCTGCTTACATTTGGGGGTGCCTTCCCCCGGGAGCTCCAGGGGCAGGAGCTAGAGGCGTGGATGGAGCAGCTCCCGCTGAGCACTAACCACTTGTTGCTCCTCTCCAGAAAGCCACAGCGAAGGGCGTGACCCACATCCGCGTGGTGGTGAAGGGCCTGGGGCCAGGGCGCTTGGTAAGTGGCAGTGACTGTCCACACTGGTGCACGTGCTTCTGTAGACAAGTGGGCTGGAGCGCGGGTGGGCGAGCGGAAGGGCCTTGCGGTGGATCTCCATGAGGGCTTGGCTTTCTGTCGTTACAACCTACTGAGCTGAAAGCAAGCCCAGGCCACTTAGGAGTTCCGCAGACATTCACTGGGTACCTGCTGTGTGCCAGGCCCGGGGAACAGAAAGGGGGTCCCTGGGGACCATCACAAACGGGACTCTCAGTACAGACTAGTGGGTGCACTGGTAAAGCTGGTGCCCCGGGTGCTGGGAGCCCATCGGGGATGATCAGGAAAGCCCCCCAAGGAGGTGACAGTTCTGACTTTTCAAGAGTAGCGTGGCATTGTCCAGGTGAGGGGGCATTCCAGGCAGAGGAAACAACTTGGTTATAAAGCTGCAGCAGTGTGAGCCTGAGGTGTGCGGGTCACAGGCAGCCTTCATACGTAGGTGGTAGAGCGCACGCAGGTGGAAGTGACAGGTGTGACTACAGTGGGCGGCACTGAGCACCTGGTAAGGGGCTTGGTCGGGAGACCTTTGTGAGTAGGAATCAAAGCCAGGGAACCTCTCCACTCACCCCCACCCCCACCCCCTCCTCCCACGCCCCTTCTCGCTGTCCGGGCCCTGCCTGGACACACGAGGCCATCACTTCCGGCACCAAGCCATCCTCCCGTTCCTCCGCTCCTCCCAGTCTGCCATCCAGGGCCTGACCATGGGGGGCCTGGAAGTGATCTCCATCACAGACAACACCCCCATCCCGCACAACGGCTGCCGCCCCAGGAAGGCTCGCAGGCTCTGATGGGAAGGAACCTGCACCTGAACCTGACCGTGAGGCCCACCTCCAGACCTGCAGAAAGCACCCCCTCGGAGCTCCCTGCAGGGGGCTGTTGGCGGCGCTCAGCAGGAAGGGACAGCTCTGCCTCCTGGCGTGGCACCTGCTTCTGACTGGAGACCCGCGTGCCCAGAGTGAGGCCATCTTCTCTTGGACACATGGGGGCTGTGGCCCAGACCCCAACCAGTAACTGCTGCTCTGCCTAAACCAATAAAAGATCTCTACCATCTGAAGTGACTGTCAGACTTCTGCTTCCAGACTGGCAAACAGTAACCCCCACGTGCTCCTGTAAAAGGTTACGAATTGAGCTGAAACCCTAGGTTGGAGGGTTGAAATATAAACCAGACACCACTCAGGGAGACAGGCCCGCCACGCAGGCTGACCATTACGCAGTCTTGTTTACCTGAAAGCCAGCTGCCGCCCGCTGCCTCTGCCCCTCTCAGCAGCAGCCGGGGTCCCGAGAACACAGGTGGGCCGTGTGCTCGCACTTCCCGCGGGCAGAGAAGAGGCAGAGCCGAGCATCGGGCCCGAACATGGGCACGAGCCAAGTGTTGGCACAGCTTGTGTGGCACGCTTCCTTGTTTCCTGGCAGCGGGTTCTGGATTACTTCTAAGTGCATCTGCAGTTTTGCTTCTGGCGGCTCAAAGCTGGTGGCACAGGCCTGGCTGCATAAGGGAAGCTTTTCTCCCTCCCCTCCCCTCCCCTCCCCCCTCCTCCCCTCCTCAGGCAAAAAGACAAATACAGTGTCTTCCCTTCTTTCAGCCAAGCCATCACCTGACATCAGGTGCCAAACACGCCTGTTGAACACTCTCCCTGGGCGCAGGCAGAATGTCACTCGGCATGTCAAGGGAAACCATTTCCAATTGCCCCAGCTGACATGTCCATGGCTCAGTGGTTGAGTGTCAGCCTATGAACCAGGAGGTCCCAGCTCGATTCCCCATCAGGGTACATGTCTGGGTTACAGGCTTGATCCCCAGTAGGGGGCGTGCAGGAGGCAGCCGATCCATGATTCTCTCTCATCATGGATGTTTCTCTCTCTCTCTCTCTCCCTCTCCCTTCCTCTCTGAAATCAATAAAAATATATTAAAGAAAAAAAAAAGCATGGATCCCTTTCCCTGGGCTCCCTTATTGTTTTCCTCTATTCATTTTTCCTCTATTCTGGATACACACATTGTTTCTGAAACCTGGTATTATCAGCCCAAAGAGATAGAGCAGTCACTGCCACAGCAGAAATTGCCCATTCGACCAGACCGAGCAAACAGGGGGACTGAGCAAACAGGCCGGGCTCCGGGGAACAAGCAGCTGTGACTGTCCCTGCTCCCCCCAGGCCCACGGTCTAAGGGAGCTGGACATGCCTGTGGCGGGCCAATGAGAAGGTCCATGAAGGAGGCATGAGTGCTCCCGGTGTCAGTGAAAGGTGCTCCCCGCAGCTGAAGGGATGGAAGGGAAGCTTTGTGGAGGAGGTGGAGGCGAGACAACCAAATGGGCCAATGGGTGTCCTTAGGGTTGGAAATGCAAACCATGAAGATGCCCATCTGATCAGGGAATTAAGATGCATGACCATCGGTCCCCAAACAGTGCTCACGAATCGAAGCCATGGTGGGGGCGAGATGGCTCGGAAGAAAGCAGACCGCAAGGAAAAGAAGATGGAGTTGTAAATGCTGCCAGGACGAGACTGCAAAGGACGAGGGGTGGAGCGGTTAGACTGCAGGTGCAGTTCGAGAAGGAAGGGGCAGCCCTAGCCGGTTTGGCTCAGTGGATAGAGCGGCGGCCTGCGGCCTGAAGGGTCTCAGGTTCGATTCCACTCGGCACATGCCCAGGTTTCAGGCTCGATCCCCAGTGGGGGGCATGCAGGAGGCAGCCGATCCATGCTTCTCTCATTGATAGTTCTATCTCGCTCCCCCTCTCCCTTCCTCTCTGAAATCAATAAAAATATATCTTAAAAAAAAGAAGGAAGGGGCACAGTGCAGAATGCACCAAGAGGAGGACCGGGCAGTGCCCGAGGGATCTGGCGATCTGGATGTCACTTCACCAAAGGGAGGGAAGGGGGAGAGGGTGGGAAGTGAGGAGATGGAGACTGGCTGTGTCAGGGTGACAGGGAACGCACGAGGAGACAGCACTCTCCCCCGACAGGGTGGACATGAGCCAGGGTGTGGAGGGGCCCTGGACCTGGGGGAGGAGAGGCTGTGAACGAGCGGGGGAGGGGGGGGGGCGGGAGGCAGGCCTCGGACACAGCGGTGCGGGGCTCCCTGAGACAGGTGTGCCCCTTGTAAGCTGAGAACAGCCGTGTCTGCCTGAACAGCACAGTGTGGGCTGCGACTGCAGAAACACAATGTCCCTGCATCAGTACTCACAGACCGCTTCTTTCCTCTCCTCCCCCACTCCCCCCCCCTCCCCCATTCCACGTAATTGTTTGGGCTTGAAAGTGCTCTCCCTGTCTGAGCCCTGCCTGGGGCCTATAAACAGCGAGGGCCTCTTCACAGGGAGAGCTGGCAGCTGTCCACACCCAGGATGTGCAGGCCTCTGGCTCCCGATTCCCTCCTGGGAGCGCGGCGTGCAGAGCGCGTTCAGCAGAACCCTGCCCCGCGGCCGTGCTCAGTCCTGTGACCCCCGCACTTGAGTTGAGGACCTGGACTTGCGGTTTCATTCATTCGAGTTCATTTAGACGCAAACACCGGCATGTGGCTGGCGGCCGGCAGCCAGCTATTCCTTCCCGTGTGCAGCAAGTACGCAGAGATGTGTGCTCACTGAGAACTGCCGTAAACAATGGGAACCCAAATGTCCGTCAGCGGGGGCTGGTTAAAGGAATGACGCTCCAACCATATAATGGAATGTCAGCCCGGACACAAGTCAAGACGTACTGCTAAGTAAAAATAGAAGCGGGAGGGGTGCCTTGGCTGGGTGGCTCGGTTGGAGCATCGTCCCACCCACCAAAAGGTTGTGGGTCCGATTCCCAGCCTGTGCATCCAGGAAGCAAGTGACCAATGTTTCTCCCTCTCCCTCTGCCCCCCTCCTCTCTCTCTAAAAATCAAAAGGGGAAAAAAATCCTTAAGTGAGGATTAAAAAGGGAAGGGAAAAAAATGTAAAAAGGGCGGGAGGACAGTGTGCACAGTACAGCCACCGGTGTTTGCAGGGAAGGACAGGATATATGTGCCTAAATGTACGTGCATTAAGACTCTGGGAAGACATTCCCCACGTGGTAGCGTTCTCTCCAGGGAGAGAAAATGAACGAGTGGGAAACGGGCGGAAAGAAGGCGTAACTTAAGCCTTTTTAACTTTCAGGAGAGGGTGCTGAGGACATTGTTGCTTAGTCAGATTAATTAATGAACCACTTAACTACAATAAAAACAGGAAAAAAGAGCTGGCTTGTGAACCCGTACAGAAGCTGCAGTCAGGCATTATGGAAATTACGGAAGCGTGCACCTAGCATTGTGACAGCCGTCTGACCACACGGACCCTGTACGTGCCCCCACCGCCCCAAGGGCGGGCCACTGTTTGGGGGCCGACTCCGACTTGGCTCGGAAACGGGCTCTGGCAGTTCATCCGGCTCCCCCCGCGCCCACCCAGGTTAAAGTTGAATTGCGCACATGCTCTGCGGTTTAGCACAGCCAGCCTTGCCAGGAAGGCCAGCCTCGGTGTCACGACTGCTGGCGGCAGGGAGGGGAGGGAGGGGCGGACAGCACTGTGCTGTTTCCATAGAGCCCTGAGCAGCTTAGCCGCCTTGGATTTGTGTAATCCCCTTGAACCGGAGGAAATGTCAACGGAGGGTCAGCGTGGTGTCCCGGGCCTGGCCGGCACCACACCTGCTGTCTAGACCCAGCTGAGCACAGACTCGGGGCGCAGGCTGCCGCGGGCCACACGCCCCTCCCAAACTGGGCCTCAGTTTCCCCTCAGGACAGAGGCAGCTGGGTGGGATGGGGCTCTGGCACTCAGGAATGAGGGGCGTGCGGTGCAGCTCATTCACGGCTGGGAGGACAGTCCAGGTCCTCACGTACGAGTGACTGCAGCAGGCGAGACCCTCAGGGGGGGACGGAGGTCTGATCGGGTGCCCCGGAAATGCAGTCAGCTCTCCTCTGTGCCCTTGCCACGGCTCCCCGGCCGCCCCTTCCTTCCAGTCTGCTTGGGGGTGAGGGCTGGGGTGGAGACACGGCCTGGGTTGGTATCCCAGCTCTGCATCAACCTGAACCTCAGCCACGCCCACCTCCACGGCCCGTTAGTCATTTGTTAAGATAACTGTGTACTCTGCTGTATACAGCTGGCGCTCATCCAGGGTGCCTCTCACACTGCTCCTCAGACTCCGGTGGGGACAGAGTGTGAATGCAGATGCACAACCATCTTGCTGCTATTGTTGTTGTTATTATTATTACTATTACTACTACTATTAAACCTCATTTTCCCTGTGATTTTAATCAGGAAATGTTATGTAAGAAAAAGAGAAAATGTTATGTAGAAGCCCATCACCCATCCTCCGACATCTTTTGGCCAGCCAACTGTAGATTAAGCCAGATGGTTAAAATCTGCAGCCAAAAATGAAGTTAAAAAGCCAAATGACTCAAGAATCGTTCCTCAGGAGTCTTTCTCGCCTTCCTCCTTCCTCAAAAATCTATTGACACTCAAATAAAATATGTCCAAAACCTGGTAACTGCCCTGAGTATCTTCGAGGCGAATGGGGAGAGAGAAATTTTTTAAACTCCATTTGAATACTACCAGTGCTAACACAGAACAAGGCCGTGTGTGTGTGTGTGTGTGTGTGTGTGTGTATGTAAGAAAAATAAAGAGAAGGTGGTGAGAAGAGGTATCCAGGAGCCCTTCCCAGAGGAAGTGACACCTGAGCTCAAAATAAGAGGGAGTGTTGAAGTAGCAGTGAGGGCCCAGGGCGATGGGGGCCGTTTCCAGCGAGGGGGTGGCGTGGACAAAGGGCAGATGCAGAAACGGCACAGACGGTGCAGCGACGTGCAGACGGCATGATGTGAAGCGAGGTGGCTGCACAGACAGGGTAACGGCCCCCAAGGATGTCAGACCCTAACCTGGAACCTGGACACGTCGCCCTCCGTGCAAACAGGGTCTCTGCAGGTGTGTTGCAGGCCACATCCTTAAAATGGGGAGGTTATCCTGGATCACCTGGGGGGACCCTAAAGGAGATCACACACGTCCTTACGAAGTGGAGGCAGCGGGTCTGACCACACTGACAGAGGGGGAGGCCATGTGACCACGTGGGCAGGGATGAAGTGATGGAGCCACAAGCCCAGGGCCGCCTGCAGCTGCCAGAAGCTGCAGAGACATGAACAGAGATGATGAGACGAGGGAGGAGAGGCAGGCGGAGAACAGCAGCAGGCGGGACTGTGGGGCAGGGCCAACCTAGGAGAGGTTTAGGAGGCGAAACGGCTCTATTTTGTTGTTGTTTTTGTTTGCAACTGCTTTTTGGTTGAAGAGGGACAAGAATCACCGAGGCTGCCACAGGGACGTCTAACAGAAGGGGCGTCACAGGCGCCCTGGCTGGGTGTGCCCTGCCTCTGGGGGGGCCGATGGGCCCCTTCCCTGGCTTGGCATACTGGCCCTCAGTCGTCGCAAGGACCCCACCCCAGCCGTGAGGCTGTGGAGCTGGGCACAAAGCTAGTTCCGGGAAAGGACACTGGGGATCCTGACCGCACGTCCCTAGGAGCAGGCAAGAGACGTGTTTTGTGCTGGTGGGGGTTGGGATAATTGGGGCACTGACAAGAAAGCATTTCTCGCCGTTGTCTGTCTGATGAAAAAGTACGTGGCGGGGATTTAGAGCCCTCACAGCCCTATCCTCAGAGCTCACATCGCCCAGACAGCGGCAGGAGACTAACTGGGTCACCACGTGGGCTCACAGCCAAGACACAGCGAGCAGAGGGCAGGCCCTCGGCCTCCTGCGCCCCCCGCTCCCAGGACATAGGCAGCCCCCTGCGTGAGGGACAAGTTCCGGAAACATGCTGACCTTGGAGCACTAACAGCATCCAACTTTATTTTTCTCCTGTCACTGCCTCAGATCAACTATGTCTGATCGCCCTTTTTTTTTTTTTTTTTTTTAAATATATTTTATTGATTTTTTACAGAGAGGAAGGGAGAGGGAGAGAGTTAGAAACATCGATGAGAGAGAAACATCGATCAGCTGCCTCCTGCACACCCCCCACTGGGGATGTGACCACAACCAAGGTACATGCCCTTGACCGGAATCGAACCTGGGACCCTTGAGTCCATAGGCTGACGCTCTATCCACTGAGCCAAATCGGTTAGGGCTGATCGCCCTTTCTATCTCCCCGAACCTCCATCTCAGGAAGAGTCCACGGCAGGAAACAGAATAAGATGAAACCCTGAGCCCCAAATCCTGGGGGGACAGAAGCCATGAGGGAAGTGCCAGGAGAACACCCCAGTTGCAGGCTCGGTGCCCAGCACCCTAGTCTCACACCTTCCTTCCCAGGAGGCCGAGGTCCTCAGCATCTGGAAGCAGCTCATGGGCCATGGGCCATGGGAGGTGGGAGATTCCAGAGCCTGGGATGGCCCTTCACCGCCTGCTGCCATGGGGACGGAGATTAACAAGCACTAAGCGGGCTGGGAGGGCCCGTCAGAAGGGCCCACTGTGTGTCTCCACCCAATGGTCACTGCGGTTGCTAAGTACACCTAATCCAGCTGTCACCAGGCACCCACCCTCCTCTGCAAACAACAGCTGGTCAGGGCTGGGCCCGCGGCTGCCCATCTGCCACCAGCCCTCCCTGGCCAGAGCTGTGCTGTCTCTAAGACAGCCCTTATCCCACGGACCATCTCCCCTCGTTCCCGCCGGTGTGGCTCAGATGGGGATTTTCCACCCCACCCACCTGGCCGCTGCGGGCACTGAGTCCCAGATATGCCATCTGTCCTCCTCTGTGCCCGGTCCCTCCCCGGGCCCCGCACCAGGCTGAGTGACAGGCTCTGACGTCCGGTTTGGATTCCGGCACCGATTTTGTGACCCTTGGCAGGCTGGTCTCTCTGTGCCCAAGCTCCTTCTCATGTATCATGTATAAGGTGGAGACAACACGGGCCGGCGACTTTCAACCTTTTCCTTCTCATGGCACACATAAATTACTAAAATGCTGCAGCACGTCAAAAATGTATTTTTTGCTGATCTGACAAGAAAAGGGGTATGATTTTGATTCACTCACTGGGTGCCTATGGCTGCGCTGGCCATGGCCCCTCGTTTATTTCCCAGCCTGAGGGGAAGAGCTCCGTGTTCCTGATGAAAGGCACCTGTTGCACGTTTTAGCCACGCTGTGGCACACCAGGGGCAATCGCTGACCGAGCACGGCAGAGCCTGGGAGGCTCAGCCAGGTCACAGGCACAGAGCATCTTACGGGGTCTGGCTCACGGGCCCAGGAAACACAAGCTCTTTTTCGCCACCTGCAGGCCCTCTGCCCCTCCGGAGGTACCCCGGCAGCAGACCTCCCTTAACTCAAACAGGGCCTTCACCTCCGTCTGTTTGCACTCAGATAAGGAGAGCAAGACGCAGTTTTACAACGCTCCTCAGAAAGTGCCTGAAAACTACGAATGGACCTTAGGAATCGAGTGGAGCCTGGACTGTGTGGCTTAGTGGTTGAATGAGGAGGTCACGGTTCAATTCCCGGTCAGGGCGCATGCCCGGGTTGAGGGCTCGATCCCCAGGAGGGGGCGTGCGGGAGGCAGCCGATCCAGGATTCTCTCTCATCATTAATGTTTCTCTCTCTCTCTCTCCCTTCCTCTCTGAAATCGATAAAAATATATTTTTTTTAAAAAAAAACACTCACAAAATGTAGAATCCACAAACCCTGAAAGAGGTCCGAATGCTGGGAGACTGAACAAATGACAGTGTCACTCGGGGGTATGAAAAGGAGAGCCTGGGGGTGGGCCCACTCATGTCATTGTTTAGGTGGACGAAGGCATGAACTTGACACTGTGGGGAGCCTCTTGACGCGGGTGGCCTCACTGTGTGGTGCTGCCGTGTGAGACGCCCTCGGTCCCGGGCCCCGGCAGCACCGAGTGGCCCGAGCACAGCCACACCCTGTGCTTCCAAGAGACGGTGTGGGGAGGACACGGCCTCCCACGGCCTCCCCCGGTACGGCTCCCTGTGGCGCGGCTCCCGCAGTGTGGAACGCACACCTGGAGGGCAGGTGTCTGCAGGCTGAGGCACGGCGGCCTTTGCCTGCACAGCGGGGACCTGAGAGGTGGTGGCTTCCTATTCTCACCTCATCGATAAGCAGCAGCTGGAAGGGGAGCCAGAGCAGGGGTCTTCATTTCCCATGGCTCACGAGAAAGGGGGAAAGCGAGTCCCTCTCACCACGGGGAGACGGACTTGAAAATGCCAGGTTAACCCTTCAGACACTCACTTGCATCTGCCCAGACCCAGGGAGAAGCCGTGTGGCCCTGAGAGAGCAATGCCTGGCCCAGCGGACCAGCACTTTCTACCCATGTGTCAGGGGCCAGACGTGCAGCCTGTGTGTGTGTGTGTGTGTGTGTGTGTGTGTGTGTACACACATGGAGAGGGGGAGAGAGAGAGAGAGAGAAACATCAACGATGAGAGCATCTCTGCCAGAAGCCTTCCTGGGCCCCACCGTCAGGGCCGGTGCTCTGGCCTCCTGTGTACTGCCCGGCACCTCCTCTCAGTGAATCCCCAGCCCGCCTCCTTGTCCGCTCCCCCATCCTGTCCATAACCAGGGACTTGCAGAGACACACCTTTCAAAAGCTCAGCCTCTGCTCCTCAGAAGCACCTCAAGAGATGCTTGTGGACCAAATGAAGGAGGAAATACCAGGGGACCCCGCAGACGCAGCCCCACTCACCACGGCGGGTGGAGGGGGTGCAGGGGCCACCCCTGAGACAGGCCGCTGGATGGGCGGTGGGCTGTGCAAGCCGGAGGCTCACATGCTCAGTCCGAAGGGGCCCCACGTGGGACGGTGGCCGCCAGACGGCAACATGAAGCAGCAGCTGCCCGACAGTCTTCACAAGTGAGAACACCGCGTATGCCGAACGCAGCGTCACTGAGCGGCACCTCCTCTGAGGCTCCAGCTGCAGCCTCTGCAGAGGCACCTGGGGAGAGTGGGGTCTGAAGTCTGTCCCTGAGCAGCCATCGCTCAGATGCCCTGAGGACTGGCAAGTCCAAGGGCCACTGCGGACATTGCCCTTCCCGCTCCCTCTTTCCAAAGCCCCTGCAGCTCACAGCAGTTGAAGTAAGGCTTTCCGCCCTGGCCGTGTGGCTCAGTGGATAGAGCGTCGGCCTGCGGACTGAAGGGTCCCAGATTCAATTCCGGTCAAGGGCATGTACCTTGGTTGCGGGCACATCTCTAGTAGGAGGTGTGCAGGAGGCAGCTGATCGATGTTTCTCTCTCATCGATGTTTCTAACTCTCCCTCTCCCTCCCTTCCTCTCTGTAAAAAATCAATAAAATATATTTTAAAAAGAATGCGTTCCTTTCCCCATGTCCAAGCCAGAGTGGCCCAGGGCCCCCCCACACACTCACACCCACGTTCTGAGGGGCAGGCTCTGCCTCCTGTAGGGCGAGACTCTTCCCTAGCTGCACCCCATCCCAGTGGACTTCCCTGGACCAGGCTGCTCTGTGCTGCAGCTGGTGGCATTCCTTCTGCCTGCTCCAATCATGAACTTGAAGGAGACGGGTGGGGAAGGGCGTTCAAGGCTCTCTAGACTCAGCTAGAGGCTTCAGCACTGTGTCTGGCTTTGCAGGACTAACAGGTTCAGATCACTCACTTCCTCTGGAAAATCAGCCCTAGACCCGGGATCCCACACACACACACACACCACCACCACCACCCCCCCAGCTGTGACAGCAGGTGGGCCAGTCACCCCCCTTGCCTGGAGAGAAGCAATCAGATGTGAGTGCTGCATGTTGCTAGGAAGCAACCGGCAACAGCTGGCTGAGAAATAAGTCGTGTCCCTGGGAAAGCATGTTCCTGGCTGCTAATTAAATGTTGCCGAAGCGTCTCTTCCTTCGGGGAGCTATAGAAATGTGCCGAATTAATGCGGGCAGGAGCAGGCAGGGCGCAGCGGGTCCGCCCGCCTGCCAAGGCCCCTCCTGCCTGAGCACAGGCAAGACTCAGGGGGCCGGGATGAAATGGCTAAGCCCCCGGGAGGCTGGTGAAGTAAAACCGTGGCCTCAGACTACTCAGCGGGCCCACAGTGCCTGCCTGTCCCACCTCTACGGCTGCGGGTGAGTGCACTGGGTAACTACGTTTTAAAGCTCATTAAAGCCCACTTCTGGGTATGTCTCCAAAAGCAATGAAAGGATCTCTAAGAAGTATCTGCACACTCGTGTTTACAGAAACACTCGTCACAACCGTCAAGGAACGGAAGCGACCCCAATGTCCTTTGATGAATGGATGGGTAAACAAAATGTGGTCCTGCACACAATGAAATGCGATTCTGCCTTTAAAAGGAAGGGAATTCTGACATGCTACGACAGGGAGGACCCTTGAGGACCTCATGCTCGGTGGAGTAAGCTGGACAAAAGGAGACAAGGGCTGTGGACTCCACCTGCATGCGTATGCAGTATCCCACGTAGTCAAATGCGTGGAAGCAGAAGGCAGAATGGTGGTTACCCGGGGCTGGGCGGAGGCAAATGGGGAACTGTTTCTGGGTATAGTTTTAGGGGGTTTTTTTTGTTTTGTTTTTTTGTTTGTTTGTTTTTTAAAATATATTTTATTGATTTTTTACAGAGAGGAAAGGAGAGGGATAGAGAGTTAGAAACATCAATGAGAGAGAAACATCTATCAGCTGCCTCCTGCACACCCCCCACTGGGGATGTGCTCGCAACCAAGGTACATGCCTTTGACCGGAATCGAACCTGGGACCCTTGAGTCCGCAGGCCGACGCTCCATCCACTGAGCCAAACTGGTTAGGGCTATAGTTTTAGTTTTGCAGGATGAAAAAGCTGTAGAGATTGCTTGCATAACAAGGAGAATATACTTAACATGACTGAACTCTCATCATCGATGTCTCTCTCTCTCTCACTCTCTGAAATCAATGAACTAAATCAATAAAATAAAATAAAAACGCATCTCCAAATTGATGAACTGACGCCCCTTCCCATGTGAGGTGCACAGCACAGTTCCGGGCCATCGTGAGCTCTTAATGAATGTTCACCATCAACGACAGCAAGCTCTCTGCAAACAAAGCTCCTGCCAGCCAATGCGTCTGGCTGCAAAGAGGGTCAGGGACGCTCTGGTTTTCTCACGCCTGGGTGTGCTGGGTGGCACCACCGCAGGGGCCGCCCGTCTCTGGTGGGCGAGCAGGGGCTGCGCCTGGAGAAGCGCCACGCGTACGGTGCTGGGTCATCAGGGAACGGGAGCCGCTCCGAGGGTTGCGCACGCTCCCTGTGACACTAAAGCGGCCAAGAGATCTGGAGAGAAGGAGGCGGCGGCTAGCATTTACGGAGTCCTCACTGTGTGAAGCGCTTTCATTACCACGCACTCAGTGCCCACGTCAACCCTGCAACGCAGAAGCCGTCCCTCTTTTACGAGGAGAAACAGAGTCTCAGTGAAGCCCTTAGGACACAACTAGCAGGTGAGGGAGCCAGGGTGTGCACCAGGCTCACTGCGAGCCCGAGGCGTTCCCGTAATTCCACCAGGACACGCTGGGCCAAGAATCCGCGGCCTGCTCTGCCTCCTGCATCATGTCTGCCTCTGGATCAAATGCTGCGTGATGGAGGCTTCCGAGTTTTGTTTCTTAAAAACAACAGAGCGTTATAGCTATAAAGGGTATCCACCGAGCAGATTAATGTTGTTAACAAAATTGCCCCCTGGAACATCCAAATCACTTAATGTGCTCCGCTGCTTTCAGAGCATGCATTGCAGAGGGCCGTTATGCTGATTACCAATAATTATCATCTCCTCATTAAGGGACGTCCCAAAGGGCTTCTACAGAGGCACACTCGTGGCTGAGATGGAGTGACTCTGTGTACTTGAAAATAATGAAGCTGCCGTTCTTTTAAGAATTATCTAATTTAGGGTTCTCGCTGATTTATGCCGTGCTTCTCTGCGGGGACTCTGAATGGAAGGGCTTCTGCTAAATTTAAAGGAAACCTTTCTCTCAAAGGGCCCGAGTAGCTTCGCACGGGTCACACTGACATGTCAGCTCCCCAAAGAGTAGGAGTGAGCGGAGAGGGGTTCAGGGAAGAATCTGGATCTGGAAGATATCTTCCCCCAAACTTACTGCTTTTCTTAAACATTTTGGTTCCAGCCCTAACTGGTTTGGCTCAGTGGATAGAGCACTGGCCTGCGGCCTGAAGGGTCCTGGGTTCGATTCAAGTCAAGGGCACATGCCCGGGTTGCAGGCTCGATCCCTAGTGGGGGGCGTCAGGAGGCAGCCGATCCATGATTCTCTCTCATCATTGATGTTTCTCTCTCTCTCTTTCTCCCTCTCCCTTCCCCTCTGAAATCAATAAAAATATTTAAAATAGAAAAACATGTTTGTTCCAAAGATCTTTTTCTCCAAAGATTCTTGAGATCCACGGGACATACGTGGAGAGAAGACACCAGACTGACTGAGAGCAGCCTTGAATCCTTTAGAAACAACGTTAACATAAGCAAACACGTAGGAATTGAGAACTTAACGTGGGCCAAGTACTCAATAGGCTGAGTGCTTTCTCTCCCATTTTAGGGAAGTCCTTTTAGCGACAAGAAACTTCCAGGCCAGCTCCGGTATGGCTGCAGGGACTATGGGAGAGCCAGGCACCTTACAGAAACCCCAGGGCAGGAACTCCAGCACAGAAATCCCAACTGGGCCTCCTGAAAACTGGAACGGAACTGGTGCCAGCCAGCAGGAACTTCAGGACGGAGATCCCTCCTCCACTGGGGGACCTGCCTCCCTCTCCGCACCTACTGATTTGCTTTAACTGCAAGGAGCAGAAAGCCCGATCCAAAACGGCGCCAACAGCAAGGAAACGCACTGGCTCACAGGCCTGGAGAGCCGGATGTCAGCTGGTCTGCCAGGGTGTGAGCTCATCGTCCTTGTCTTCGGTGGTCCGGGCTTCCCGAGTATGATCGTAGGGTGCGGGATAGAGGAAACGGGGGGCTGTGTGCTCAAAGAGAAACGTTGCGCCGAAACCGGTTTGGCTCAATGGATAGAGAGCGTCGGCCTGCGGACTGAAAGGTCCCGGGTTCGATTCCGGTCAGGGGCATGTGCCTTGGCTGTGGGCACATCCTCAGTGGGAGGTGTGCGGGAGGCAGCTGATCGATGTTTCTCTCTCATCGATGTTTCTAGCTTTCTGTCCCTCTCCCTTCCTTTCTGTGAAATATCAATAAAATATATTTAAAAAAAAAAAAAAAGAGAGAAACGTTGCCCCAAAAGTCCCAGAAACCATTACCTCGCGGTAGCACTGACCTGAATGAAGTCACGTGATTGCTGAACTAACCCCTCATGCTGGCTGGCTTTGGTCTGGTTCCAATTCTCATCACTAGCAAAGAGTGCAGGACGATCATAATCGGGTTAGAGTGCTCAGGGCACATGCCTGGAGTGAAGTCACCCATGTGGGTGGTGGAGGGGAAGGAGGGGGGATGGGAAGAAGATAATAATGCCTAAGTTGTTGGCCCCAGTAAATGGGTAGACACTAAAGCCATACGGGAAATCTTAGGGGAAAAACAGGTCAGCTCTGGGGGTGGGAATCAGGAGCATTGTTTTGGACATGTTAGTTGTAAAATGCCTATTAGACTCCAAACGCAGATGCCAAGTAAGCTATGGGATAGATGAACCTGGAGCTCAAGGAAGGGGTCAGGACTGGAGCCATGACTGAGAGTGACCAGCATGTAGCTAGGAATGGAGAAATCCACTAAAGGAGGAGTACACAGAGAAAAAGAGGTGAGGACCCAAGGCAAAGGCAGAGCAGAGGAGGCGGGGAAGCCAGCAAAGGGACCAAGAAGCAGAGTCCGTAAGGCAGGCAGAAAAGCAGAAACGTGTACTGTCCTCAGACCAACAGAGGCAGGCATTTCTTGACACTGAGAGAACTCAAGAATGTCCTGTGCTGGGGGGCTGAGTAAGAAAGGGACACGAGCCCTGGCTGGTGTGGCTCAGTGGATAGAGCGTCGGCCTGCGGACTCAAGGGTCCCAGGTTCGATTCCAGTCAAGGGCGTGTACCTTGGTTGCAAGCACATCCCTAGTAGGGACTGTGCAGGAGGCAGCTGATTGACTGCCTTACTGACTCTCTCATCGATGTTTCTAACTCTCTATCCCTCTCCCTTCCTCTCTGTAAAAAATCAATATATTTTTTTTTTAAAAAGGGACACGAGGTGAGCCTATACTGGCCACATGGACTCGCTGGCCACGTGGACTCACTGGCCACCTAGACACCTCAGTTTCAGTGGATGGTGAGGACAGAGCCTGCGTGGAGTGGGCCGAGGAAAGACAGAATGTGAGGAAGCGACAACATTTCATTTGGACAACTCTTTCGGGAAGTTTTTCTGTGAAGGGTAGCAGAGGAACGGGCAATAGCTAAAGGCAATGGTGGGGCCGGAGCAGGAGTCTATTTAAAACAGGAATATCCTCCAGCACACTTACATGCCAACGGGAATGACCTATCGAGAGATGGAAGATGCAGGAGAGAGAAAATAACTACAGGAGCAAAGAAGCCAAAAGGTGGCGCGAGCAGGTGCAGGAAGGAGCTGGCCTTTCAGAGAAGCAGGAGGAGAGGCAGCCCATGAGCACGGACAGATGCGAGTCACGTGGCTGAAGGGCTGAAGAAAACCAAGAGAGGTAAGTTCAGTCCCACAGACGTGTGACTGCTTCTGGACCGGATTGTGTCTTGACCTACAAAGACCCTCGGAGTCCGTCGCAGTCCAAGTCCTCCCGTTCTCCTTTGGATTCCCACCCGGGACTTGTCGGGCCTCCCTGCCTCTGGACTCTCTTCCCTCCAAGCCGTCCTCCTAGACTGGCGAGAGCTGCCTCTGTTTCCACTCCTGCCCTCCCCTGCGTAAAACCCGAGCGCACGCACAAGGCCGCTCTTCAGGCTCCAGTCCATCGCCCTGCCCCACCCCCAGGCGGTGCTGCAGCCGCATTCCCGTCGCTTGCCGTTCCACGATCTTGACAGCCCTCTTCAGGCTTCCATGCCCTTGAACATGCTGGCTCTCCTTGAAATGTCCTCCGCCCTGGCTCACACGCTCCACGCCCATTTACCCAGTGCCGGCACCCCGTCCCAGCACAGCTGTCCTCCTCGCCTCGTCCTCATCCCCGCCACGGTTCCTACATAGACAGGACTGGAGCGTTCACTGGTTTGCACCGTAATTCCCTTCATCTGCCTATTTCTCTCAACATCTGGACACAGCACCTCCTGACTCATAGCAGGTGAACACAGGTGCTCAGATCCTGTGTTGAGTACTAAATGACAATGAGGAAATCAGCCCAAATGTTTTGATGGGGCTTAGCATCTCCTCTCCCATTCCTCTGTCCCCAGGGCAGTCACTGTGGCCGCTGAAGGGTACAGGACCAGCTGTCTGTAGCCATGGCTCCTTCCAAAACTACCTTCGCACTCAGATGTCACCAGGCAAGCTTGCTACGTGAACGGTGGCACATTATGAAGATGAAGCGGAACGGCCTGACAAGCCCTCCGGAGGAGACAGCTGAGAATGTGACAGCGGCTGGGGGCTGGCAGGTGTTTGCAGGACAGCTGTGATGGCTCCGCCATCCAGGAACAACCAGTCTGATCCCTCTAGGGACAACTGGCGCTTGCCAGCTCCCACTACCCCAACTGCAGTACGTGCTCAGCAGCGTTTGTCTCTGCGGTGGCCACAGCGCCGCCCGCTCTCCCACCTGCACAGCACAGACGGCACAGATGGGCGCATGCTTCCGCGCGAGAATGTGCAATTACACCCAGCCCCTCCAGCTGTAGCAGTTCCCAGGAGAAAGCCCGAGGGAGGGAAACAATCCTGGCAGATGACTGTCTTCCATGCTGGCACACACACTCAGTTCTCCCAAGAGCAGCTGCTGGATCCACGGCCTCTGACGCCTTTCACGGTCCTTCCTGGGACCCGTGTATTTGAAAAGCATTTGGTGAGATCAGAACATAAGGCAGTCATCAAACAGGATATATTTACGTAAGAAAATACCAAGGCTTTATTCTGTTTTCTTATAAAGATAGCCCTGCTTGCTGGCTACGTAGAAAGGGTGTACACAGTTCTCGTGAGTCAACATGAGTTACCTGCTACAGAATGCACACATAATGCCAAGGAAGGGGCACGAAGGGGGTAATGCTCTCATCTTCATAGCAATGAAATGCAAATTAAAACAAAAATAACTGAACTTAATTAGTGCCGGCCATTCCCACGGGGAAAAGCAAGAGGGTTCTAGGACAATCAGTAGTTTTTTCTGGACACAACAGACTTCGGACAGGCTGAGCCGCCGCACTGCCCTCTCAGCCCGCCCCGGGTGAGGCGCACGGCCCGTCTGGAACCCGCAGAGCTGCTGCCAGGAGCGTGTGCTTTCGTCCATGGGCAGGGAGGGCAACGTCTTGGAAGACCCGAGCGCCGGGCTGCGGGAGGCCCTACGTGCAGCAGTGCCGCATATGGAAGTTGACGACGTACTCCGCGTTAGTCCTCTGCACAGAAATAGCAAAGGGCTCAAAGGGGTGGAACGTGAAGGCCACGAGGCGGCGCACTGTGTGGTTGATGGGGCGGCCCAGTAAGCCTGCCTGGATCTCAAACTTGAGCAGACCAGAGTCCCGAGCATAGAACCTAAACAGAGAGAGAGACAGAGAGGACGGTGTCCATACTCACCACCACCTTGAGATGGGCCTGCTGGGGAGTCCCTTACACCAGCCCCAGCGCGTCAGAACTGCAAAATCACCTCCGGCTAGTCAGCTCATTTTGGGGCAGGGAGACCACGAATTTTACTATGTTGTCCTAAGCCAATAGGTCGCTTCTCTTTCCCAAGACAGCCCTTAGCTACAACCTCAATTACAGCCTCCCCGTTTCCCAAAGCTATCCACCCCAAAACTGTCTAGGCGAGGGCTAGAAATGAAATGTGAGCCATGAGCCCTGGCCGGTTTGGCTCAGTGGATAGAGCGTCGACCTGCACACTGAAGGGTCCCGGGTTCGATTCCAGTCAAGGGCATGTACCTTGGTTGCGGGCACATCCCCAGTAGGAGGTGTGCAGGAGGCAGCTCATCGATGTTTCTCTCTCATTGATGTTTCTAAACTCTCTATCCCTCTCCCTTCCTCTCTGTAAAAAATCAATAAAATATATATATTTTTTAAAAAAGAAATGAAATGTGAGCCATGTATGCAATTTAAAATTTCAGGTAGCCACATTAAAAAATGTTTAAGGTGAAATTAAGTTTAATAATATATTTTATTTAATCCAATATTGACATCCGAAATATCATTTCAATCTACAGTCAATATAAAATAGATTAATGAGATATTATACATTCTTTTTTGTACTGAACCTTTGAAATTTGATATGCATTTGACATTTGAGCAAATCTCAACTTGGACTGGCCACATTTTAAGTGCTCAATAGTCACATGTGGCTAGTGGCTACCATATAGGACAGTGCAGATCTACACTCATACTTGAGTATTTCATTTTTAAGAATAAATTATTTTATTAAATTTACTGAAAATAAACTATTTTGAAAGACTCTTCACACACAAAAACAAAATACTAAGTAGTTTTTAATTTTTCATCTACTATAGTAGATTCAAGACACACCCTCCATCCCAGTTCTTAAATACCCATAATGCAAAGTAAGTGCCCTGAGGTACTGAGCACTACAGATGATCAGCGGGGTTAGGGGTTAATTGAGGGAAGGTCTAGAAAATGAAGAGCCTGAATTAAATAACTATAATTTCCCCTTTGGGAAGCAAATATATAATAGACATAAATATATTCATATCCTTTGACTCAATAATTCCATTTCCAAGAATTTATAACCTCAGAATTTAAATGAAGTCAATAGTGACATGAATAGAGATGGCTACTACAGCATTAGCTCTACCGGAAAAAGGCAGAAAGAGGATCAATGCTCAGTAACAGGGAACAGTTAAGTATGGTACATCTACTTGATGGAATAATGTGCTGTCATTAGGACTGTAACTGTGAGGACCATGTAACAACACGGAAACCCATTTATGAGATAAAAGCCGACTACAAAGTATCATGCTGACCACCATACAACTGTGAAATGCAGACATGCATGCTGACAAAGACTAGAATGGAATGCCCAATAAAGGTGTCATGGCATTACCTCTTCAGAGGCTTCTAATACCCTCACAGTTCCCACTTTAAATTACAAGTCAATAAGAATCACAAGAAAAAACCCTTTAGTCAGGAGCAATGGCATTTCCAGATGTGTTAATTAGGTTAACTTTTCAAATTAGAAAGGGGAGGAAGTCAGAAAGGAGAGGAGTTGATCTCATGCTATTTGACCATATCAAATGAGACCCACTACATGCTTTTAGTGTGTGAAAAGTACATTCACCTTACCCACATAGTCCCCAGCACACAAGAGGCTTATAATTTAAAGTGAGTTGTCTGAGCTTCTAAATCCAACTATCAGTTTACAGGGAAGATGGCGGAATGAGAAAGACAGTAAATACTACTCCAGGGATGCAATGAGCAAAATCTAGGATGTGTGGGACTTTACAGGATGAGCAACCTGGTTTCCCCGGCACTTCCGCTGTCAGGAAAATAAGAGGGAAACAGTACAGAATAAAAAAGACAACAAAATAGCGACCAAATGCAATGCGGGCACCTTGTTTAGATCCTTATTTGGAACAAACAAACTGTAAAAAGAAGACTCATGAGACAACAGGCAAGTGTGAAATCTGCTCAGATATTTGGGGTTCTCAATCAAGTTTTCCTCACTTTCTCCAGATGAAATAATGGTAATGAGCTTGCATGTTAAGTCCTTACCTTTTAAAAACGCATACTGCAATATTTAAGAGGAAAGTGTTATGACACCTGCGGGTTGCTTCAGAATAATCCAGGGTGGCACATCGCGAGGGAGAAAGGAGGTGGTGGTAGAAAGAGATGAAACAACCCTGACCACCAGCTGACACTGCTGGAGCCGGTGATGGGCATATGGGGTTTATTACACTCTTCTGTTTTTTATGGGGTTACATTTTTCCAGAATAAAAACATTTCAGCTGGGCTTTGGAACTGGCCTGCAATTGGAATGATTACTCATACAGAATCACTTTACACAAGCCTACTTATGAAATACTAACTACACTGTTTCCTGTGGAAAAGGCTCACACTCCACCTCTGGGCTCCAGGAATACCCAGCTGCCCTGAAACAGCCCCCGTGGCGACAATGGTGCCACCCCGCCAGCACCCTTCACAGCCCACAAAGCCACACACGCTCCCGACGTGGAGCCAGGTGGGTCTGTGAACTGGGCGTCTATGAGGGAAGGGACTGACTGTCGGAGGTTAGATGCGCCCCTCCAGCAATAACACTGAGATATTTACAACTACATTCCAAATCTACGTCCCCAAATTCCCCAAATGAGGAAGCCTGAGTTTCTCTAAAACCTCCTGTTCCCCATACTGTCTCTGCTATCATTCCCCGTAGGTAAGTGGGCGGATGAAATCATTTGAGCGAGGTAAAACTTCAAAAGCTGAGCCATAAACGTCATTATGAGGTAGTATTAGATTACTAAATGGAAAAGTATGGTTTCCTGCCCTGAATGCCTTTCAAAGGAAACACGTACCTGAACTGGGTGTTTTGGTGAGAAGCAGAGTGGGAGTTTTACATTTATGCGACTACTGCCTATGTGATCAAATCACCCACCACGTTACAGAAACAGGCTCCCCTCCCAATTCAGCCCACGAGTAGAAGGGACACAAGCACATAAAACGATGCCCAAGGAGAAGAGGAGAGAAAGCGGCCATGACCAGCCCCTGACCACGCGCTAAGGACTGCCGTCTGCAGCTGCAGCGGAGACGCTGTACCTGATCGG
Organism: Plecotus auritus; assembly: GCF_963455305.1. Taxonomy (NCBI): domain Eukaryota; kingdom Metazoa; phylum Chordata; class Mammalia; order Chiroptera; family Vespertilionidae; genus Plecotus; species Plecotus auritus. Next base: position 5,581,440 of record NC_137781.1, on the reverse strand, counting down.
GTGATCGCCGCACGTCTTGGGCCGCTCCATGACTGACACCCACTTGTCATCGTAGCTGAAGAGCGACAGGTCGAGGTAGGGGCTGCCGCTGTAAGACTGGGCGCTGATGGGGAGCTGGCCCAGCAGCCGGCGGACTGCCTCGGTGTGCCCTCCATACTTGGCGTTTACGATAGTGTCTTTAAACCTGGAAGAAAGCACCAGTGATGAAGGCTGTGTTTGCGGACACATGTTTTTTTAAACTGACAAACGTATGTCTAAAAACAATTCATTCTGCCAGTAAAAGTCCGGATATTGACTGAAGTCAGAACTCACACATATCACAAGCCTGGCTAGCTTCAAATACTCTCAAGAAGCAGAAAACAGAATTAGAAATGGGGAACATTACTTTAGAAAAGTAAAAAAAAAAAAAAAGACTCTACACACAAGTTTAAACTGCGTATAACTGTTGTGGTTGGTGTTTGGCTGCTGGCCTGTCACTCTGGAACTTCCCTTTCCCGTCGTCCTTGGAATTCTCTCTGCTGCTCTCCACTGTCAAACTGCACCATTCTTTTGTGTTTAGTGGTAAAATACATCTTCCAGATGCTTCCTCAGAAAAGGTGGGTGGGAGGTAATTATTTGAGACAGCATGTCTGAAAATGTCTTTGCTCCATTGATTATTAGAATTCTAAATTAGGAGTCTTTTTTTTTTTTTTTTTTTTTTGAGAAGTCTGAGGGCAGGATTTTACTGGCTTCAAGCTTTCAATGTTGTTGATTGGTCTGTCCAATGCCATTCTGATGATTTATTTTTATTTTTTAAATATATTTTATTGATATTTTTTACAGAGAGGAAGGGAGAGGGATAGAGAGTTAGAAACATCGATGGGAGAGAAACATCGATCAGCTGCCTCCTGCACACCTCCTACTGGGGATGTGCCCGCAACCCAGGTACATGCCCTTGACCGGAATCGAACCCGGGACCCTTCAGTCCGCAGGCCGACGCTCTATCCACTGAGCCAAACCGGTTTCGGCGATTTATTTTTTTATATGTGAGATTTTCTTCTGAAAATCTTTACAATTTTCTCTTTATCCCCAATGCTTCGAAGTTTCATGACCACATGCCCTTCACTTTGATTAATCCTTCTGGAATTTGCCAGATGGTGGATCGCCTGGGCAAACCCTCTAGCTTCCATCTTTTCTCTCCCATTTTCATTCTCTTATCTTTTTACATTACTTTCTTAGAGAGTTCTCCAACTATATCTAAGGAATTTTAAATTTCTAAAGTGTCGCTGTTGTAGGAATGTTCCTGTTCCTATAGCTTGAATTACTTCAGTGACCACAATGTTGTTTCTTTATTCCGTCTGTGTTAGTTTGGTCTCTATACCGTGCAAGACAAAGACTTTCTTAAGTGACTCAGGATCCTTGGTAACTTATTTTCCCTGAAACATTTCTTCCAACCGATAACGGATCCATTGTCATTTATCGCCACCAAAAGATTTTTGAAGACTATAAAATTGAGCATTTAGAGCCATGCGTTGCCAAGAAATAAAAAATAATTTTAATTTATATAGACCTTATATTTTTGATGCAGCGAAGTATGGTAAGATGATAAATAAAATGTTACATTAGGAGAGGATTCTGTGGGGGAGATGACATAGATATACGGACTGGAGGAAAAGATTGTCATATGGTTTTCTAAAGTAAATGCCTATTGATGTCACTGCCACAGATTAAGAAGCTTTAAGAAGAATCAGGCCTGTGCAGCGGGTGGAGCAGCTTACCGGCGTTGGATCTGCCTCGCAAAATTGTTGCTGGAAGCCGAGCAGGGAAACTGGACCTCGCTGTGCAGCGTGGCGTTCCGGAAGAGGTCACAGAAGTTCTCAAAGAGCTCCAGAAGCTCATCGGACGTATTCTCAAACACGGCGATCACCTCTGTTGTCACCATATTGTACACCACGAAGAAAGATGCCTGCAGGGAACAGAGAGCGCTAAGGGGCAGCGGAGTAGAACGCCATGCCTGGCCAGCATCACTTGGCTGAAAATTCAGGCTACCCCGGGGAAACATGAACTGCCTCTGCTCCAGCACCACGGCTCCAACGTGGCTCCCAGTGTTTCAGGGGGAGGTGGAGGCGCGGGGGGCTTTCTTAGCCAAGGGCTTCGTGTGGCCAGATGTCCCACTGTATCTGTGCTGCTGAAATGATTGAATTGGCCGGCATCTATGTATGAAAAGGCTTTCAATCTTTCATTTCCAACTGTGCAAATCCAGTATTTTTCCTTCCAAGTGTTTACTCCCCACTTGCTCCCAGCCCACCGTGAGATGGATAAAAAATGCTTTCTTAAAATGCCAGATTTAATTTCCTCCCTGCTGAGAAAGCGATTTGCGGCCTGTGGTGGCCTGTTGGCAGATTATGTTCTCCTGTATACATACATACAGCGGAAAGTTCAATGTCGGGGCATCTGCTTTTCCTCTGACCATTTCTAGCATGCAGAGAGCCGCCTTACGTACGCTTTGCCCTAAAACTGCCCAGGCAAATTGAAACCAAGCAGGGAACTGCTGCTGAGCAAAGGAACAATCAGAGAGGATTTTCCAGTTCTGTCCTAAATGTTCTTTCAGCCCAGGCACTTGTAAGATACATTTGGGACTGATAGCGAATCTCAGAGGGGGGACCTCACAAGCACTCAAAGGCCATGAAGGACCCCTGGGTGACAAGCCCTCTCCCTTTAAACCTCCAGGGCTCGGCTCAGCGGACAGGGAAGCACCGGAACCCACCGTTTTTGTCAGCGAATGGAACAGTGTAATCCATCCGCAAGCTTCTAATGGGACTCCAGACGTTCTCAGAACACTGAGATTAGTAGTCCTCCTCCTCTGATTAAGTTTAAATCTCCATTAACAATTTCTGGTGCCATTTGGCCCACCTGTTTTACTAGTCATTAGTCCTTCCCAGAGCTTGTATTACATGACTTTTGTGAACCCCTGGAAATTAAATTTGGCTGCAAATTAAAGAGGCTGGGGGGTAACCTGAGACTAATACCCCTCATATTAGCAAGGCTTGGTTTGGATGCACTTTTTACTCATTAGCCTTATTGGAACCCAGCAAATTAAACTGAGGAGGAAAGACAGCGAAGGCAGAGAGACTGGGTTTAAAGTTACAACCTCTGGGAAGCCAAGCACAGAGCCCTAGTAATGTTTCTGGCTGCAGCTTATTATGGCTTTCAGAAGTAAATAGGTCATGGGTTAGCAAAGGAAAAACGGATAAGCTCAAAGGCAGCAATTACAGACATCTTATTTCCTCCAAAACAAAAAGGCAGATCAGCTCAGACCTACACAAACATGGACTCGTGTTCTTTCTGCAGACTGGGACCACACTTTGATCCTATGAGGGCTTCACCAAGATCTACCATCATCATGTGACTACAGAATTACACAAGCATCTCCTAAGCCTCCCTCCAGGACATTGGGAAGCACAGGACAGGAGGCTACAGAAGTCGAGGTCTCACCGCCAATCTCCCAGGACAGTAAGATGAACTAGTCAGGGGTCCTCAAACTTTTTAAACAGGGGGCCAGTTCACTGTCCCTCAGACCGTTGGAGGGCCAGACTATAATTTAAAAAAAAAAACGATGAACAAATTCCTATGCGCCCTGCGGGCCCGGGACGAGTCGGCTGCTAAGCAGGACAGGCAGCGGCACCCGGCGGGCCGGATAAATGTCTTCGGCGGGCCGCAGGTGGCCCGCGGGCCATAGTTTGAGGACCCCTGAAGATGCTACCCCATGACGGCTCCACAGGTGCCTTCATCACGGACACGGAAGAAAGAGAGTCCAGAACAAAATGATCTCTAAACCACAGCACTCCCCATTTTTTAAACAATTCATAAACTACGACTCAGAAGAAAAATGTCAGAAACATTTTACCCCGGATGGCTGGTAAGGCCTTAGGAGTAAGTGCCCTGTAGACTCTCTTAATGGTAGAATCAGCTGCAGGTCAAGGAGCGATACCAAATTCAGATGACTTTGTGGTTTACTGGTTTGCTCTCTGTACAGAATTTGCAAACTAGCATCTAAGCCAGGAGACAATCTGGAGCCAGGAGCATGGGGCAAAGGTACAGAAAGGTGGTCTCTTACTCGGTATGGAGAGCTTCTTAAAGGGAAATGCCCTTGCCCTGGCCAGTGCTGCACACTGGTCAGAGTGTGGGCCCATGCACTGTAGGGTCCCAGGTTCAATTCCCAGTCAAGGCCATGTACCTGGGAGGCGGGTTCAATCTCCAGCCCTAGGTGGGGTGTGTGCAGGAGGCAACTAACTGATGTGTCTCTCTCACATCGATGTCTCTCTCTCGCCCCCTCCTCCCTTCCTCTCACTCTCTAAAAAATCAACGGAAAAAATATTCTTAGGTGAAGATTAACAAAACAAACAAACAAAAAAAGAGAAATGTTAAGATTACCCCGAGTTTCAACACGATGTTTCAATCCAAGAATCTTAAAGGTTCCCGTGCTCTTACCAACATCTTATTCCCGTTTGAGAAATGCCTCTCTCCCCTACCAACATCTTTCACTCAAACTGAAAAAGACCTCAGGACCTGGAGTCCTGATGAATCACTTGGGGGATCCAAAATTTGGGATCCTTTTGATCTTTCACTGCTCTACAACCTACCTTTCAGCACATGGGCAAGGTCAAGGTAACGTCACAAAACTTAACTCTGAAATGAACTTGCCTAGTAGTTATCTTTTAAAGGAGACTTAGGAAGAAGTATAAGGGCATTAACCATTTAAGCAGGAAAGAGCGGCTAGATTTCCAGAGGGTTTTCTTTTTGCGTGTGGTGGGCTCATCCTTACTGCCAGAACTAAAACAGCCGGACTAACGAGGACAGTCTTACAAAATCAAGGCAGGATTACCCATAGGCAGTCCACACGTTAACCTCGGAGCATTTGGGCTTCCACCTCAAGGGTACTAAAAATGGTCTGCCGTCCAGCCGGCATGGCTCAGTGGTTGAGCATCAACCTATGAACCAGGAGGTCACGGTTCCATTCCGGTCAAGGGCACATGCAGGCTCGATCTCCAATAGGGGGCGTGCAGGAAGCAGCCAATCAATGACTCTCTTTCATCATTGATGTTTCTCTCTCTCTAGCCCTCTTTCTTCCTCCCTGAAATCAACAAAAATATTAAAAAAATAAATAAATAAAAATTAAAATGCTCTGCTGAAGGTAGAGGGAAATAATTACAGAGGTGACGATCTACATGTCAATGGCTTGAGATTTAACTTGCATTTATCCAAAGAAATATATGTGGCCAGAGAAAACCAGAGCTGTTTTAAGTTTGGCTGAGCCCTAGGATCGCAAATATTTAAGATTACAAAAAACGTGCATTTCTGAGAAGTTGGCTGTACACCAAGGGAAAATCCGTCACGTTCTGCCGAGGAGACTGGGGCAAGGGGGGGGGGGGGGGTGACAGGCAGGACAGCACCTCCTACCTGTGACGGGTCTGTGACCCGCAGGGTGACCACGTCCTCGCTAGTGTACTTGATGAACAGATGGTTCTCGTCCAGGAGCTGCATCTTCCACATGCGCAGCTGCCGCAGTTGGTCAAAGTACTGGAAGAAGCGCCGCTTGGCCATCGCGCTCCCATCCTGCTCCGCCCGGCGCCACAGGTAGACGAGCAGCCGGTGCTTCAGGGAGTTGATGAAGGGGTCCCTGAAAGGGTTGGCCATGCCCGTCTGGCTGTCCCGCTGAACCTCCGGGAACACGGCGGACACCGTGAGCAGGTCGTCCTCATAGCAGAAGCGGCCAATGGTCCTCACGTCGATGAAAGTGCCTTCGGGAGTCACCTGGAAGACGTGAATGGTCTGCTGCTGCACCGACAAGATGGCCAGGATGTTTTTGTACAAGTACAGCCCCTGGTTGTGAGACAGGACCACTTTATCACACTTGAAGGTGCGCGTGTCACACAGGCGGCCAGTGTGGAGGTCAATGATGTGAAGGGAGTAGTCCTCCAGAGGGGACCGGGGGTTGGGGGTCACGGACTCGCTGTTCCGATACACCTCATAGAAAGGAGGGTGGGGCTCGTCCGGGAGGTAGGCAGCTGAGCCCACGATGACACAGCGGCAGTCGTCGGTGAAAAGGCTGCACTCCCGGTTCAGGTGCTCCCCGTTGGCCGCCACGTTGGTAATGTGCAGCAGGACAAAAAACCGCTCAAAGAGCCGCCCGCGGATGTTGACTGACCGCTGGTCATTGCCATTGGACAGGATCTCCCCCTCGTAGCCCTGCAGCAGGTCCTCGGCGGCCTGGCAGCCCTGGTACTCATAGATTTCAAGAGACGTCTGGTCTGAAGAGAAAGCAATGAAGTAGCGCCCGTCGGGTGAGAATTTACGCAAGAAACAAGGCGGCTTTTCCACGTTGACCACTGTGAAGTTGGGGAAGACGTTCTGGTGGAAGACTCGGACCTGGTGCCAGTGGGTGCCTGCCTTGCCGGAGCTGATGCGCCGGCGCTCCAAGCGGTGGATGACATTTTGGTTCTGGATTCTTCGAGGTTTGATGGTGGAAACATGATGATCCATTGTCACATCTCTACATGGAAAAGTCAAGCAGAAGAAAACAAAATGTAAGTTACCAAAACCTATACAAGTCGTGCCGAAACCGGTGTGGCTCAGTGGATAAGAGCGTCAGCCTGCGGACTGAAAGGTCCCAGGTTCGATTCCGGTCAAGGGCATGTACCTTGGTTGCGGGCACATCCCCAGTAGGGGGTGTGTAGGAGGTGGCTGATCGATGTTTCTCTCTCATCGATATTTCTAACTCTCTATCCCTCTCCCTTCCTCTCTGTAAAAAATCAATAAAATATATTTAAAAAAAAAAAAAAAAACCTAGACAAGTCAAACAGAACCCCCTCCTTGTACCCTGCATCTAGGAGCTCCCAAGATGAGAGGGATCAGCATTTCCCCTTCTCAGATTATAATCAGGAAGCGGTCCTGACATTTCTGAGTCTAGAAACAGATTTGAGAGGAGGACCTCATTCAACTGGAATATCTTCAAAACATGCTTAGCTGTTGGGAACAATCAACAGGAAGAAAAAAAAAACCTACATCTGCATGAAATTTGTCCAATGTAAGAGTCACATTCAATGTCCATTTATTTTAAAAGCTTTTATTTATTTACTTATTTTAGTATTGGGCTCTTAAGATGTCCATACTACCCAAAGCAATCTACAAACTCAATGTAATCCAGATCAAAATCCCAACAGCATTTTTTGCAAAAAAAAAAATAGTAAAACGCATCCTAAAGTGCACGTCATCTCAAGGAACCCCAAAAGGCCAACAGTTTTCTAAAAGAAAACAAAGGCGGAGGACTCACACTTCCTGATTTCAAAACACATCACAGAGCGAAGGTCCTGGACAAAGTGTGGCACTGACAACATAGAGCCCAGAAACACACCCTTGTGGATATCAGCGTGAGGGTCACCAAGTTCAGGGAACCCTAAACTAGCTAACATGCTCCTATCCTTCCCTTCATAGGCTTGGCCTGCCTGCAACTTTCTCTCTGCACTTGGCTTAAGTCTATGGCGCATGTGATGAGCGCGCGCCTGCCCAGTCCATACAGACATTACGGTCTGTAGGCCCGTCACAGCCCTGGGCACACCTTAAGCCTCCTGTCCTGAACGCTGGCCCTGCCTCACGTCCTCAAGTTCTTTGCCAAGTCAAGGACCCAACGGCACGGGGCTGTGCCCTCTGCCAAGGATGTATCTCCTCTGGCGCTGGCAGCTTACGGGCCACCACCTCCAGGAAGTCTTCCCGGACCACCCGACCTAAACCGGGCCTCCCATCAGGTTTGTGTCCGCCTCCTCCAAAGGAATTGTCCCCATGTGAACCTGTACGTTCGCTTGCATGGCTCTGTGCTTACTGCTGGGCGCCCCGACTACACTGCACGCTCCAGGCAGGAAATAATCACATCTACTTCGGTCCCCTCCGTTTTCTCGGGGCCCCGCCCTGGCACACTGTGCCTTCGGCAGGGAATTTAGGGAACAAATGCGAGCCTGGCTGGAGCGGGCCGCTGGCTCCCTCTGTGTTCCTCAGCAAACCTCCTCCCTGGGCTGGGTCCCAGTTTCCCCCTGAGGGCAGGTGCACACAGCCCTCAACTGCTCATGACGGCTTCCAAACCTGCAAGGATCGAGGGGCGGGTACACCCCCGCAGGGGGCGCCCCCGGAAAGAAAAGCCAGGGGCGGGGCCTCAAGGGGAAGGGCAATCTGAGGGAAGGCGGGGGCTGCAGGGCCTCCCCGTCAGGCGGCGGCAGCCCCGGGCGGTGACCTGAGGCGGCCTCGGGGAGGGCTTGACGGGCTGGGAGGCCGGGCTTGGGAAGGAGAGGTCCTCACCTGTGGGTCCCGGCTCAGAGGGCCGGGGTTAGGGACCCCCAGCCGACTCTGCGCGCGCCTCCCCCGGCCCCGCCCCCGCCATGCTTTGGGACCCGGCTCCGCGACCTCAGGCCCTCGCTTCCGGCATCCACCGGAAGTGCGGGGTAACGAGAAGCCACTTGAGGATAGCGCGCCATCCAGCCGGGACCTGGGAAGCGCTACAGCGCACCCTGGTGTCCGGAGGGGGGTAGAAGCCAAAGAGACCCAGTGACTGCCAAGGAAAAAATTCACTCAGAGCTCCTAGCAGGGCACCCAGGGCAATGTCTCTGCGCCCGCTGGGCACCTTTGCAAAAACAGACATACAAGCCGGTGTGGCTAAGTGATTAGTGTCGGCCCACGCACCAAAGGGTCTCGGGTCTGATTCCTGGTCAAGGGCACATACCTGGGTTGCAGGTTTGACCCCGCCCAGCCGTGGTCCGGGTACACGCTGGAGGCAACCAATTGATGTCTCTCTCTCACATCGATGTTTCTCTCTCTCACTCTCTCTAAAAAAATAAAATTAATTTTTCGCCTTTTGATTAAATGCACCATTTCATTAGCTGAGGAACCTAAGTAACTGTGAATGCTTTTGCTCAAAAAGCAATCGAATATTTGGATTGGGCTACGCCCGAAGTCAGCGCCACCAATATAGGGACCATTTCTGTATTGCAACTATTGATCCCCGAGGGTTAACACAGTGCCAGGCACACAGGCACCCAAGAAAGACTTGTTGAATGGGGGGTGGGAGCAGCCGGGGAGAGGTCAATGGGGGGAAAAGGAGACTCGTGTAATACTTTAAACAATAAAGAATTTAAATTTTAGTCCTAACCAGTTTGGCTCAGTGGATAGGGCATTGGCCTGCGGACTGAAGTGTCCCAGGTGCGATCCTGGTCAAGGGCATGTACCTTGGTTGCGGGCACATCCCCAATAGGGAGTGTGCAGGAGGCAGCTGAATCGATGTTTCTCTCTCATCGATGTTTCTAACTCTCTATCCCTCTCCCTTCCTCTCTGTAAAAAAAATCAATAAAATGTATTTTTTTTAAAAAATAATTTAAATTTTAAAAAATATATTTGCTGAATGCTGATGACAGTCTTTTGTACGCACAGAGCGGGCCTCGGTGGTGGGGTCACCTCCAAGCACACCAGATGTTCCATTGTGCTTCCACAGCTCCTCAGCCCGCCTCTCTCAGACGTTCCCGTGTCTAATTCCCTGCCACTCCTCCCAATGTCCTCGCACCCCGGGAAGAACACTGAGTCCTGAACGGCCGCCGCACCCCCTGGCTCCGGCCTCCTTTGTCCCTCTCAGGAGTCCCCGAGTGAGTGGGATGATGGAGGGACAGGGAGGGAGCTGAAGGACTTGAGAGCTTTCTCGCCGCTCACTCCAGTCCTCCTGTGGCTCGTCTGCTTTTAACCACTCTGCCCGTGATCTGCATTAGCCACGAGGAGAGGGAGTGGCGGCGCGGCACGAGAGCCTCTTGTTCTGTCTCCCTTCCTAGAAGAGGCTGGCAGAGCTCTCTTCACCTCTACACGGTGGCAGACATGCCTTGCCCTAAGTATGACACCACCCCCACCCCCATCACCACCACCACCACCACCAATCCTTTAATCCAAGCAACTGCACCCTTGGGTACATAGGTACTGTATGCCAGACCCTATGCCAATTAATTCACCTACATTCTCTCAGTTAATCTCCTAGCTGACGCTGTGAGTTAGGTATTATTATTCCCACTTCACAGATGCAGAAATTGAGGCTCAGTTCCACTTGATGCCCCCCCCAATCCTATATTTGCTTTTTAAGACTCACTTCATCATAATAAGCTATTTGCAGGAAATGTTCGGTTTCCACTTGCAGTTCTTCAGTCTTCAGATTTCAAACCCAAGTTCGTATCAACTGTCTGCACAGGTGCCTTCCCTCCATGCTCTTGGCTAAATGCTCCCTGCCCCAGGTCCACGTATTTCTTTTTTGTTTTTTAATAATGTTTTTAAATATGTTTTTTATTGAATTTAGAGAGAGAGGAGGGGAGAGGGATAGAGAGATAGAAATATCAATGAGACATCAATTGGCTGCCTCCTGCACACCCCCTACTGGGGATCGAGCCAGCAACCTAGGCGTGTGCCCTGACCAGGAATCAATCCATAACCTCCTGGTTCATGGGTCGACGCTCAACCATTGAGCCAAGGTGGCTGGGCAAAACAAGTCGGTTTTTTTGTTGTCTAGTGCAGGGGTGGGCAAACTTTTTGACTCGAGGGCCACAATGGGTTCTTAAACTGGACCGGAGGGCCGGAACAAAAGCATGGATGGAGTGTTTGTGTGAACTAATATAAATTCAAAGTAAAGGAGCGGAGGGGAGAGCAAGAGAACCGGATAGAACAGCCGGATCCCGCCCCATATGTATTTGCGGAATGAATGAATGAATGAATGAGTCAAACCTAGTGTCTGGTGCGCTCCTCTTCCTAGATGTGCCTGGGAAGTGGGGTAGGAGGGGCGGAGGAGGCAGGGAACACTGCAGCATCGTCCCTCCTGCAGCCGGAGCGGAGCCCCGTGGAGCATGTCCCGTGAGCCAGGGTCCCGGGGCACCTCGGGGCCACGCTGTTCCACCTTCTCCTCTCAGGGCCAGGACAGAGGAGAACGGCTGGAAATAAAAGGAAGAGGCTGGGGCCCAAGGAGCCGAAGCCCAGGGAACATGAGAAATCTTCGCTGCAGGGAAAAGCACTCTTCTTCCCATAAAAGCAATGAAATTAGAGGTAATTGTGAGACACCGAGATTCGATCAAACCAGGGAGGCGCTCAGGTGAGGGGGGCTGGGGCTGGAACAGCTGGTCCCCCGCCAGTGCCGGCAATCGCCCTCAGTCTCGGTGACTGAACAAACAGTCCCTCGGGGCCCCGTCCCCACACTGCCCTGTAATGGGGGTGGCTGGAGGAGCTGGGTGGCCTGGCCCCCACAAGGCACAGGTCTCCTCCCAACCACTGTCCCAGCCTGGGGCCTGCTCAGAGGGCAGGAGGCTAACAGGGGTGGCTAAGCTAGGTTCACCGTCCTGCCTGCCTTAGGCCACAGGCACCAGGGGGCCAGGGAGGAGCCAGAGGGTATTGGAAGGGAGGGACGGGGCATCCTTCCTTCTCCCTTCCCACCCCTCCTTTTTAAAAATATTTTTGTATTGATTTCAGAGAGGTAGGGAGAGGGACAGAGACCTAGAAACATCCATGATGAGAGAGAATCATGGATCGGCTGCCTCCTGCACGCCCCACATTGGGGATCGAGCCCAGAACATGTGCCCTGACCGGGAATGAAACCTGGGACCCTTCAGCCCGCAGGCCAACGCTCTACCCACTGAGCCACACCAGCCACGGCCCCTTTCCCTGCTTTGCTCTTTTTACCCGCTGAGAATCCAGCGGTGAGAACGCACGCCGTAAAACAGAGAATGGGGTGCAGAAAGTGCTGCTTAGGGAAGCACAGGGCCCGAGGGGGCCACACAGCAGGGGACAGCCAGCCCAGGTGTTCCTTAGCAGGAGGCATGCATCTGCACCCCTGTGTGCATTGCAGCGTCACCCTCAATAGCCCAGGCACGGAAGCAGCCTCAGCGTCCACCAACAGACGAGTGGATAAAGAAGATGCGGCACACAGATGCACCATGGAGTATTACTCAGCCATAAAAAAGCAGGGAACCCTGCCCTGGGTGGACCAGGAGGGCATTATGCTAAGTGAAATGAGTCAGACAGAGACAAACCAATACTGTATGATCTCGCTTACATGTGCAATAGAAACAGAAAGAGACCAACTCATGGATACAGAGAAAGATAGGTGACCGCCAGAGGGAGGCGGGGAGAGGCAAAATAGGTGAAGGAAGTCAAAAGGTACAAACTTCCAGTCATAAAATAAACACGCCTAGCCCTGGCCGGTGTGGCTCAGCGGATAGAGCGTCAGCCTGTGGACTGAAGGGTCCCGGGTTCGATTCCGGTCAAGGGCACATGCCTGAGTTGCAGGCTCCATCCCCAGTGGGGGGTGTGCAGGAGGCGGCCGATCAATGATTCTTTCTCATCATGGATGTTTCTCTCTCTCTCTCTCCCTCTCCCTTCCTCTCTGAAATCAATAAAGAACATATTTAAAAAAAATAAATAAATAAGACCTTGTCTTCGTTTCACTGGAATATAAGATGGAGGGAGGACATTCAGTTAGAAAGAAAAGCAGGGGGGCCGAAACCGGTTTGGCTCAGTGGATAGAGCGTCGGCCTGCGGACGGAAGGGTCCCGGGTTCGATTCCGGTCAAGGGCATGTACCTGGGTTGCGGGCACATCCCCAGTGGGAGGTGTGCAGGAGGCAGCTGATCGATGTTTCTCTCTCATCGATGTTTCTAACTCTCTATCCCTCTCCCTTCCAGCGGGACCTTTTGGGGGTCAGGGTGACAGTCAGCAGCGAGGCACCTCGGATGGCTCTCTGACCCAAAGGGGCAGGTGGAAGAGATGCGAGGAGGGCACAGAGGAGAGAGATGCCTCCCTCTGCCACCTTAACAAAAACATTCCTGTCCGCCGGGGGCTGGGCCCCTTGGGCATCTGATAAGGTTGTTAAGTCACTGGAACACCTGGCCCGCCATCTGGCACTTCTGTCCTCTGCGCGGGGCCACCCAGGCCTCCTTGCCCACCTCCTGGAAGCCAGCGAGCTGCAGGGGCTCCTAACAGTGGCCAGCAAGCACGACACCGCCCCCCACCTGCCCCCCGCCCCCCAAGTACCAAGGGCTGTAGGGTAGATTTCTGATTCACAGGCGGCTTTGTGAAGAGATGGTCTCTAAAATGACGTGGGTGGGGCCTCTCTAAGGCTCCCGGGACTTTACGTGCACTGAGATAACAGAGCAGGGTAGTTGGGGCTGGAACAGGGGAGGCTTTAAACAGGCTGCCCTCTCTCCCCATCAGCCGCCCAAGGACCATCCATCATTTCAAACGCTGAGCTTCAGGAGCTTATCTGCTGGGCAATCAGCCCCCAGCCCCTCCCCCTCTTCCGGGCTCTGGAAACCATAGCATTTGGGGAGAAAGCACAATACCTGTGTCAGCACATCTTGTCAGGCTCTGTGGAGCGGCAGGTGACCCACGAATGCATGTATGGAGCTGTCCCAATGGTGTGTGAGGGGAAACAACACAGCTGGGGCGGCGGGAGATGTGCTGCCTGCCAGAACCACCCAAACCCTTCCCTGCGTTTCCCAGCCTCCAAATATTTAAAGACAGACGTGTGTCCGGCCACGGTGGCTCAGTGGTTGAGCGTCGACCTAGGAACCAGGAGGTCACGGTTCGATTCCCAGTCAGGGCTCATGCCCGGGTTGCGTGCTCGATCCCCAATAGGGGGCATGCAGGAGGCAGCCTATCCATGATTCTCTCTCATCATGGATGTTTCTCTCTCTCCCTCTCTTTTACTCTCTGAAATCAATAAGAATACATTTTTAAAAAAATAATAATAAATAGCCCTAGCCGGCTCGGCTCAGTGGATAGAGCGTCAGCCTGTGGACTGAAGGGTCCCAGGTTCGATTCTGGCCAAGGGCACATGCCTGGGTTGTCGCTCGATCCCCAGTGTGGGGTGTGCAGGAGGCAGCCGATCAATGATTCTCATCATTGATGTTTCTATCTCTCTCTCTTTCTCTCTTCCTCTCTGAAATCAATAAAGAAATACATTTAAAATAATAATAATAATAATAAATAAAGACTGTCATGTCTCCATCCTCAAAAGGAGCCTTCTCTGGTGAACGATCCCCCGTCCCTTCAACAGTGGCTCAGACAGGCGCCTATGAAGTTCAGTCCTGGCTACACGCTGCCCTGGGTCCCTTCCTGCAGGCGGGAAGGGGTAAAATGAAGCCATGACAGGGATCTGCTCTCGGGCCCCGGAGTGCCCGCCATCCTGCACCCCCGCTCCTCAACCCCCGTGATTGATTCCCGGTTCACACTAATTAGGCCTTGCCTGGCTGGGGACAGGAACAGCGCTTTGCCATTTTCTTGAAGGAAACCGAGTGACAGGCCGACCTGCTGGTGGTTGCCAGGCAACCTTGACGATCCTGCAGGAAAGGCAAACTCGAGAGAGGCCAGGGCCAGAGCCTAGTTAGCAGCTATTGAATGGGAGCCTCTGCTCCGTGGAGAGGTGCGAGAAAGGCGTGGCTGGCGTGGGCTCCCGTGGCTCCAGCTGTCTTTTTAGATAGAGTGTGTGTGTGTGTGTGTGTTTGTGTGTGTGTGTGTGTGCCCGCACATGCGTGCACATGTGCTGGGAGTGCCTATGCAAAGTGAACTGGGAGAGAAAAAAAGTAATGTTCTTCTTTAAAGTGAAATCATGCCCGGCCACCGTGGCTCAGTGGTTGAGCGTCAACCTATGAACCAGGAGGTCACAGTTTAATTCCGGGTCAGGGCACGTGCCCGGGTTGTGGGCTGGATTCCCAGTGTGAGATGTGCAGGAGGCAGCCGATCAATGATTCTCTCTCATCATTGATGGTTCTATATCTTCCCTCCCTTCCTCTCTCTGAAATCAAATATCCTATATAATAAAACCCTAATATGCAAATCGATCACACGGCGGAACGACCGGTCGCTGTGACATGCACTGACCACCAGGGGGCAGACGCTCAATGCAGGAGCTGCCTCCTGGAGGTCAGTGTGCTCCCACAGAGGTAGCACCGCTCAGCCAGAAGCCGGGCTCACAACTGGCGAGCACAGCAGCCGTGGCAGGAACTTCTCCCGCCTCCACTGCAGGCGGGCGGTAAGGAGTGAGGGATCCCAGACTGCCAGGGGAATTGGGCCTAAGCCAGCAGGCGCACATACTCCGAGGGGTCTCAGACTGCAAGAGGGCACAGGCCGGGCTGAGGGACCCCCCAAGTGCACGATTTTCGTGCACCAGGCTTCTAGTATATATATATGAGCTTATATCCACACAAAAACCTCCACACAGATGGTGATAGCTGTATTCACAATTATTCAAACTTGGAAGAAACCAAGATGTTCTTCAGTAAGTGAATGCAAGAATAAGTTGTGGTCCGTCTAGACCAGTGGTCAGCAAGCTCATTCGTCAACAGAGCCAAATATCAACAGTATGATTGAAATTTCTTTGGAGAGCCCAATTTTTTAAACTTAAACTTCTTCTAACGCCACTTCTTCCAAAGAGACTCGCCCAGGCCGTGGTATTTTGTGGAAGAGCCACACTCAAGGGGCCAAAGAGCCGCAGGTGGCTCGCGAGCCGCAGTTTGCCGACCACGGATCTAGACCCTGGACTATTACTCAGCATATTACTAAGCAAAAGAAGCCAATCTGAAAGGTCTCATATTACATGATTCCAACTGAATGCTATTTAGAAAAGGCAAAATGGAGGCAGTAAACAAAATTAGTGGTTGCCCCGTGTTGTGAGGAGGGGGGGAGGAACAGGCGGAGCATGGAGAATTTTCGGGGTGGTAAAACTATTCTTTGAGATAGTATAATGACGAATTCATGTCATTATACGCCTGTCAAAACCCATGGAAGGTACAACCTAATGTAAACTATGCACCTTGGGTGATAACAATGTGTCAGTGTGGGTTCATTGATTGTAACAAATCAATAAACTCTGGTGGGGGATGTTGGGAGTGGGGAAGACGATGAGGATGAGGGTGTGGAAGCAGAGGGGTATGGGAAATCTCTGATCAAGTTTGCTGGGCACCTAATACTGCTTAAAATATAAAATCTAGCCCAGCCCCGAAGGTTGAACATCGACCTATGAACCAGGAGGTCACGGTTTGATTCTCGGTCAGGCTGTGGGCTCAATCCCCAATAGGGGGCGTGCAGGAGGCAGCCAATCAATGATCCTCTCTCATCATTGATGTTTCTATCTCCCTCTCCCTTCCTCTCTGAAATCAATAAAAATATATATATTTTTTAAGTTTTTAAGTAAGAAATAAAATAAAATAGCCCTATCCAGTTTGGCTCAGTGGATAGAGCGTCGGCCTGCGGACTGAAGGGTCCCAGGTTCGATTCCGGTCAAGGGCATGTACCTTGATTGTGGGCACATCCCCAATAGGAGGCGTGCAGGAGGCAGCTGATCGATGTTTCTCTCTCATCAATGTTTCTAACTCTCTCTCCCTATCCCTTCCTCTCTGTAAAAAAATCAATAAAATATATTTTTTTAAAAAGAAATAAAATAAAATATAAAAACCTAAGCGATTATATGTGTGTGGATTTGCTATAAATTTCAGACCTCTGGTCCACCCCTGAGTATCCTGGAGTCAAAAACTCATGAAGGTGCCCTAACCGGTTTGGCTCAGTGGATAGAGCGTTGGCCAGCGGACTGAAGGGTCCCAGGTTCGATTCGGTCAAGGGCATGTACCTGGGTTTCGGGCACATCCCCAGTAGGGGGCGTGCAGGAGGCAGCTGATCGATGTCTCTCTCATCGATGTTTCTAACTCTCTGTCCCTCTCTCTTCCTCTCTGTAAAAAATCAATAAAATATATTAAAACAAAAACAAAACAAAACAAAAAACTCATGAAGGTCCTTGAGCCCCAGAGCCTGGAGCAACAGACATTTTTTTTTTTTTTTTTTACCAAGAGGAAATGTTATTTTAGAATGAAATCCTGGCCAAGGCTGCTGTGAGCCGTGGAACACAATTCCATAAAATCAAGGTCCTGGGAGCGCTTAACAAGATTTCCACCTGATGACAGGCAAACAATGACTTTATCCCCATTCCCCCCAAGGAGGCAGGAGTCCCCCAATCTCGCTGAAAGGCTGAGCTCAGGTCAGTAATAACAGTGCGGATCCTAAGCAATCCCTCAGCCAGCCTGAGTCTCTCTCCCCCCCGCCCGCCCCCCCAATGTTAATTAACTCCCTCAATTTCCTTCCCAAGGGCAGGACAGGATGAGCTGCTGGAAGGAAAGGCTGGCAGGCCCTCTCCTCCCAGGAATGCCAAGAACTCACCTGTAATCTCTCTCAAACGACGGCCTTTGTGACAGAATAACCGATGGCTTCTGCGAGCTGCCTTCCGTGGCCGCCTCTGCCATTTTCCACGGAAGGCTCCACTTGATGGATGGCCTGGTGGGCCGCCGACGGGGTGATGAATGCTCCCCGTTCAGGCAGGGACCTTCTCCCCCACCGCCCTGGGCAAGCGGCCTTTATCTGCAAGGCTTAGAACACCCTGGGGACACATGAAGGGGAAATTGAATGCCTTCTCGTTATCTCTAACCTAATTCAAAATTAGCGCGAGCTCTCCTGGTAAATCTCAGGTTGAGCCCTTCGGAGTTCATGATGTTTCTGCCATTTCATTCTGCGTGACAGCAACGGCATCAGCCTGAGGCAGGGTTTATCGCTGGCCATGTGCTCTCTGGTGTGTGAGCGGGTTTGAGGCTCACCAAAACGCTATCAGGTACGAAAGGAAGGTCCGCCATCCTCACTGAGTAAAGAGAAGCTGGGGCTCAGAAGTGGTCCCCAAAGCCAAACATCAATATCTATCGTCAAACAATTTTGTTGCCGGGGATTTTTAAAAATACGCTTTTATTGATTTTTAGAGAGGGGAACCTCCGGGATGAGAGAGAATCTCCCTAAAAGGAAAACCTGCACCCATTAGCAGTCACTCCCCTTTTTCCCCTTCCCTAATTAGGGACCCCCCGGTCCCTAATCCGCTCTTCGTCTGTATGGATTTTCCTAATCTGGGAATAAGTTCGTATAAATGGAACCATAAAGTATGTGGCCTTTTGCAAATGACTTCTTTCACTTAGCACAATGTTTTCAGGCTCCATCCATGTGGTAGCATGTATCAATTCTTTAGTCCTTTTTAAAATGTTTTTATATGTTTTTATTGATTTCAGAGAGAGAGGAAGGGAGAGAGAGATAGAAACATCAATGATGAGAGAGAATCATGGATCGGCTGCCTCCTGCATGCCCCCTACTGGGGGTCAAGCCCCCAACCCAGGCATGTGCCCTGACCGGGAATCACACCGTGACCTCCTGGTTCAATGCTCAACCACTGAGCCACACTGGCCGGGGTAGTCCTTTTTTATGACTAAATAATATTCCATTATGTGGATATACCACCTTTGCTTACTCATCTATCAGCTGATGGTCGATTCCACTTCGTGGCTATTCTGAATAATGCTGCTATGAACATGTGTGTACAAGTTCTTTGTGTGAACATATGTTTTCAAGTAGGTTGGAAATATACCTAAGCAGGGAATTGTCGGGTCCTGTGGTAACTCCAGGAACAGCCTGTTTTCCAAAGTGGCTGCAACGTCTTCCATTCCTACTAGCAATGGACGAGTACGCCAATGTCTCCACATCCTTCTTCCATTTGTCACTGTTCACTTTTAAAAGTATAGCCACCCTTGTCCTCACCCAGTGGTCGGCAAACTGCGGCTCGTGAGCCGCGGTTTGCCGCTCTGTTGTCTAATGAGTTTGCCGACCACTGGGATAGGGGCTTAATCACAAGGAACAACAACAGCCTGTAATTATTGGAATCGAGAGTCTATCAGTGGTCGGCAAACTCATTAGTCAACAGAGCAGCAAACTGCCCTAACCAGTGTGGCTCAGTGGATAGAGTGTCAGCCTGCAGTCTAAAAGGTCCCAAGTTCGGTTCTGGTCAAGGGCATGAACCTTGGTTGCGGGCACATCCCCTGTAGGGCGTGTGCAGGAGGCAGCTGATCGATGTTTCTCTCTCATCCATGTTTCTAACTCTCCATCCCTCTCCCTTCCTCTCTGTAAAAAATCAATAAAATATATTTTTTAAAAACGTATAGCCACCCTGGCTATATCTCATTGTGGCTTTGATTTACATTTCCCTAATGAGTAAGCACACAAAGTCTTCTCATGTGCTTGCTGGCTATCTGCAAACCTTCTTTAGAGAACTGTATATTCACACCCTCTGCCCATTTTTATTTTATTCTTTTGTTGTTAATCCACACCCGAGGATTATTTTTTCCATTGGCTTTTAGAGAGAGTGGAAAGTAGAGGGGAGAGGACAGGGATAGAGAGAGATAAGAGTGTGTGTGTGAGAGAGAAACATTGATGTGAGAGAGACACACAGATTTGTTGCCTCCTGCACACTCCCCTACCAGGGCCAGAGATCAAACCTGAAACCCAGGTACATGACGTTTACCTGGAAGTGAACCCAGGACCCTTCGGTGATGAGTTGTGAAAGTTCTTTAAGGATTCTAGGCCCTTCTCAGATACATGTTTTGCAAATATTTTCTCCCATTCTGCGGTTGTTTCTTCCACTTTCTTAGTAGTGTCCTTTGAAACACAAAAGTTTTACATTTTAATTAAGTCCAATGTATCTATTTTCCTCCCGTTGCTTGAGCCCTAAGGGTCATAGTTTAGAAATCTGTGCCTAACCGAAGTGCACAAACACTTACACCTACGTTAGCTTTTAAGAGGGCTGCAGTTTCAGCTCCTGCATTTAGGTCTTTGTTCTATTTGGGGTACATGTTTGTATGCGGTGTAAGGTAGAGATTTTTCTCTCTCCTGCCCATCCCTCCCCAGCGCCGCTCTGCCTGGCAGGGGACGACAGACAGAGAGGTGGGGCCGGGGCCAGCTCCAGGGCCTCCTCCCCTGAGGGTGAGTCTGGCTGCAGCACTGCCCCAGGGGAGCCCAGATCCCAGGGAGAGAGAGAAAAGGTGGCTAGCTGCCAGCCCGCTTACCTCCCAGAGCGGTTGCCATGGCCACAGGGGACTTTTGTGGTGAAGCGCACTGACACCCCCTCCCCCCCGACTTCCCTTCTCCACTCGCCTTCTGGGTGACGTCATGGACGTCCCTGGCCCTGACAGGCCACCTGTGGGTTGGTCTCGGCTTTAAAGCAGCTGTTCTCCCAGGCCCGGCCACAGTGCCCGCACCGGAAGGACCACACTGGACTCAGAGTCTACCTCCTGCGCCGCCGCCGCTTGGGACAGAACGGAGAGGCGAGTATTCAAGGGATGCTTCTCAAAAATATCTTCATCGACCCCCCACCAACGCCCCTGCCCCCGCCCCTGCTCTGCAGCCGGGCGGCGGGGTGGTGAGGTGCTTGCAGAAGGACGTGGAGAGCAGCCGTCCTGTTTCTGGGCGGTGGCGACCGCGGCCAGGTAAGAAGACAGGACCTGGGTCCGCGTCCAAGCCTCCCCACCCAGGTCAAGGGCTCGGGATCCGGGGCGCAGCCCACAGGAGCTGGGACTCGCGAGCCTCAGCCCGGGGGAGAAGGGGGAAGCGGGACTTGGCATCTGCCGAAGGGGCCCGTGCCCACCGCCAAAGTCACCACGAGGCGCGAAGACGGGGAGGGCGCCTGGGCAGAGGGAGGGCGCTCCGCAGCCCGGCGGCTGGCGCTCCTAGCGGGTCCTCGGCCAGCTGGAGCTGTGGGGCACTTAGCCCTCGTGCCCACCCACACGCCGATGCTGAAACCCTAAAACCCGCTTGCCGTTTGTGTGGCTCGGTCGGGCTCCCCGAGATGCGCGGCACCGCAGCCTCAGGGGCACGCGCGCCAGGTCCGGACCCAGACGCCCCGAGCCCACCGCTGCCTCGCCTCCCGCGCTGCTCGCTCCGCAGACCCAGATACCGCAGACCTGTGGTTGCACGCAGAAAAGCGGCGGGCTGGGGGTTCCAGTGCTCCCCTCCCTTCCTTACCCGCCACAAGATCTGAGCGCCGGGAGTCCCCGGCTCAGCCAGCTGACGCGGGAGAGCCCGGTGCAGCAGAAGCGTGGGAAGTGCCGGGAGGCATCTGGGTAATCACCGGTGTGCGAAGGGCTTTCCCCACCCTCTGCTATTGCGGCAAAGAATTCCAATAACCCGGGAGGGGCAAGGGGAAGCGCGCGGAATGCGCCCTGGAGGGAGCCCGGTGTGCAGAAAAAAGCGCATCTGGTGCAGGTGCAAGCACGTCCAGCCTCACCTTTTCCCCCAGGCGGACCGAGCGTCTGCCCCACGGGTCCCTGCCGCCCCAGCCCCTCCAGGACGAATCAGAGCCTCCAGCTTCAGCACCAGGGGCTGGACAGCGCCAGGGTCGCCGAGCGCACAGGCTGTGTTCCGCGCGCCTATACGCCGCCCAGCTCCACGCTGTTCGGGCTCGCGGTCCCCCAGACACCACGCCGACGAGGCCACGAGGTGAGGAAGGGGAGGGGGAGTCACCTTCCCTGTTTCTCCAGGGGTTGAGGTGTCGGGTCATCGGAGGGCATCCTATCTCCCCTTCGCTAAGACCAGTTGGAATAACTTGGTGCCCAAGAGCAAAGAGGCGCCTGTCAGTGGTGAGTGTAGGGGCCAAGCGGGATCCCCAGACCCTGTGTGCTGTGAAACATCACCGCATCCAAGTCGTGTTCTCCGCCTCCCCGCCCCCATTCCTCCCTCTCCCCTTCTCCCCACAATCTCCAAACGCCTTCGCGGATGAAAGGATAATTGAGGCATGGAGACCAAAAATAAGAAGCGTATTTGATCTGGGTGTAGATGAATTCTGTCCAAAATGAACACTAAGGTCCGCATTTTTAGCCAAAGGAGGCCACGTTGCCCTTCGTAGGAGGAACAGAATGACTGCTTTGCCCGGGAGGAAACGGCCAGGGAGGAGGGGGAGACCCTATCACAAAAGGGCTAAAGGAGGTGGGGAGGAGGAGAGCGGACAGCGCTGGAGTGTGGTTGCCAGGCAACCATCCGCAGCTTCCTGTTGCCTGGGTTACAGTGAATGGAGGGGCTTGGGCCACTAATTATATGCGAGCACCTTGATTCTGCAAAATATCTGCTGGGGTGAATTTTTCCTTTGGAGTCAAGGTGCTTGGGGACGCAGCTACTACCCTGACCCTCCCTCCCCAACCCTCCCCTTCAGAGAGGTAATCAAGTCCTCCTCTGCCATTTCTTTGGGATTTACAATTAGGGTTTTATTGTTCGTTTAGTCTTTTCTTTAGATGGAGGGATTGAATCTCACCCCTTCCCTCCCCCCCCCCCCCCTTAAATGAGAAAGACACATTTGCTCTTGGTGGATGAACAGGAGGGAGACCAGCAATTGTCCCCAAGGTATCTCTGGTTGAGGGAGGTGTTCTCCTGGGTTTGGCTCTGGTTCCCATTGAGGGGAGGGGGGGGGTCAGGGTACTAGCTCACCAGCACCTTCATAATTAGCAAATGCAACACTTTCAAGCTTCTCGTCCTCTGATCTTTTCCCTCTGATTGACAAACACTGACTCCACCTGTCAGCCTTGCCTCTCGGTGGCCATCTGTAATACTGGGGTGGGAAATCATTTTACTCCTACTTCTCCTAAGGCGGCTGTGCCATTCAGCACGATTTAAGGGGGGGTTCACCAATAAGTTAATAGAACAACCTGTGTTCGGTGTACTCTTTCATCTAGAATACTTCTTAAATTTCTCTTTCCGGAACAAAAACCTTGTTTTAAGCTGGGCTATCGCTTGACGACACAGGAAGAGAGGAAATAAATGTTGTCAGCAGTAACTAGCCTATTTTTATCTGGGATGCCCTGTGTCAGTAAACACACGTTTCTTTCCTTTTCTCTTCTTCACCCTTTCGTTCACCTATCGCTAATATAAAGAAAAAGTTAAATCATTATCATTTCAATCCGAATTAAAGGCTAAGAAAAAAAAAACCTCCAATAATTGTCTAAGTATCATTTTGGGGAAGATTTACATTAAAATACTTTTTCCCCCCTCTCATGTTATATAGAAACTTTTCAATCCAGACCAGACAGCTGGTGTGCTTTTTGTATTTTTTCCAAAGAAGTGCCTGCCTTTATGAATTCTCTATCATTGATATCACATCAACGATGTCCCTAGCAACAGTGGCTTTTAAAAAAATGTATTATTATTCCCTCTCTGCTCATTTTCTTTATAGACAAAGGGTCTACTTTCCTTTCAAGAAGAGAACTGAGATCTTATTGGCCAGAAAGGGAGAAGCCTTCTTTCATTGGTTGGTGTGTATTCCCTGGTCAACCAATCAGAGGATGCCATTTATCCCTCTCTGACTAGCAGAATGAGCAGGGTAGCCGCAATGACTGCATCTGCCTTAGTTCCGTGCAGTAGCAGAAGGTGGAACCCAGCGGTTCTGGGACCCAGGATCTGGGATTAGCTTCAGCCAGTCTGGGCTACATCGGATTTGCAAGAATAAATTTGCTACCTTGTTATTTGTAGCTTATTTGAACACACCTGAGTAATACCTTGTTCTGTGGGTTTTTTTTTTTTTGGTTTTTTTTTTTATCAGTTTAGAATATACCAGGATTACTTTTCCAAGTCAGTGCAAGTGACTGGGATCAGCCCACTGAGGATCCAGGACTTCTGGCATCTCCTCAAAGCCCCTGGGGAATTTGGTAAACACATCTGGGGGATGAGGATGGGAAGGTGGGAGAAGGAAGAGCTGGGCTCTCTGTGACAAAGAGACATCTCAGCTTTGGACTTCACTCTGCTGAACTCTGGGGTCCCCGGGGAGTCTTATTTGTTGGTGTCCCTACGCTCCTTCTTCACAGCCACCCTGCTGGCCTGCATTTGCAGTGGCGAGTGGGAAAACTGGATGGATGGAGGCAAGGACCCTCTAATTCAGTGGCAGCGCAGCCCCGTCACTCCCCAGGGAGGCTGTGGCAGGCAGGTGATGGAGTCGTGGGAACTGGAGATTAGGGGGTCCCTTAAGGCGCTGGAGGTGGGCAGGGCAGGTTTTTGTGGTTAATCCTTACCCGAGAATATTTTCCCCTTTTTTTTAGAGAGTGGAAGAAAGGGGGAGAGACAGAAAGAGAGAAACATCGATGTGAGAGAAACACATTGATTGTTTGCCTCCTGCACATGCCCTGACCAGGGCCGGGGATTGAGCCTGCAACCGAGGAACGTGCCCTTGACAGGAATTGAATCTGGGACCCTTCGGTCCGTGGGCCGATGCTCTATCCCAGTGGTCGGCAAACTGCAGCTCTCGCAAGCCGCGGTTTGCCGCTCTGTTGACTAATGAGTTTGCCAACCACTGCTCTATCCACTGAGCCAAACCGGCCAGGGCACCAGAAGAGCCCTACGGAGGGCTGCAGGCATCAGTCTCCACATCCCTACAGGGAAGGGGCGTCCAGGCCTCCTCTCTTCCAAGACAGAAGCTCCCTGACGAAGCCCCGGAGACGCCCTGATGTGAGTGTAGACGGCTTTGGTCCTGTCTTTTCTTGGTTCTTGGCTGCAGGGGATGCTGGGAGTGGACAGGTGCTCGACCATGATGGTGCTATCAAGAGCCACCTCCCATCTGTGCCAGCGTGTCAGTGGGAACATGGGCCCCGCTGCCAGACGGTAAGCCCTTCCCTGTCAGGGTTGTGTCTTGTACACCTCTGGTTCTCTAGAGCGTGGTCAGGCTTAAAGGAGGGGCTCAACAAGCGTTTGAAACGAATCTTACTGACGAATATTAGAAGTCTCTCGCTCTCTCTTTTTTTCTCTCTCTCTAAGTATCTTTATTGATTTCAGAGAGGAAGGGAGAGGGAGAGGGAGAGAGTTAGAAACATCCGTGATGAGAGAGAATCATGGATCGGCTGCCTCCTGCGCGCCCCCTACTGGGGATCGAGCCTGCAACCTGGGCATGTGCCCTGACCAGAATCGAACCGTCACCTCCTGGTGGACACTCAACCACTGAACCATGCTGGCAGGGCTAGAAGTCTCTTAACTTCCTCTTCATGACAGTGGCAGCTCTAGCCCTGGACCCCCCTCCACCCCCCCCCCGCCCACCTCTCCCTTCCAGATGCTTCCTATGCCCCAGCCTTCTCCACAAAAGATAAATGAAGGCTCGGTTCATTGTTACCATGGTTATGTGGAGTGGCCGCACTGAGGATCCCTATCCCCCGTTACTGTCAGGAAGAAAAAGAGAGGAAGGGCTCGGGGATCCCTGTCAAGAAGGAAACCATGGCAACAAGCGTTGCTAAGGGGATGGCTCTAAATGCAGAGGCAAGAAACGACAAGTGGGGAGAGGGAGATGGGGGGCTCGAGGGCAGGTCACGGCAGCCTCTTTCGACACCTGTATCTTCCCCCAACCCAGACAGAACCCGGAGTTAAAGAATGTTAGAAAGCGGGGGCCCACTGTCAGGTTCAAGGGCATCTTCCTTGGTGCGGCAGGGAAGAAGCCACGGGGAATGCGTTTACTGCGCTCACACCGCGTGGTCTTCTCGACCCCTTAGCTCCGTCTCCTTGCCAGGCTGTGCTGCGCACTGGCTTACAGTAATAAGCAGAGTGGCCCTCCTCTCCTGGGAGCCTGCAGCAGGATTCTGTGCAAAGTCTCTTTGTAACACCTTTCAGCTTCTCCGTCACCACCTAGAAGCCGAACCCAGCGCTCCCCGGGAAAGGCCTGTTTCCCTACCACACCCCCAGGCTCCCACCTCCGCTGGCTCCCACCTCGTACCTTAGTGAGCCCCGTTCCCTCCCAGGAGCACTCAGGCCTTGGTCTCTGAGACCTTACACCGGAGGCGGCTCTTAACAGTGCCAAAGATCGGCATTTATTTTTCTAAATATATTTTTTATTGATTTCAGACAGGAAGAGAGAGAGAAACATCCATGATGAGAGAGAATCGCTAATTGGCTGCCTCCTGCACGCTCCCTGCTGGGGATCGAGCCTGCACCCCGGGCATGGGCCCTGACCGGGAATCGAACCGTGACCTCCTGGATCATAGGTCGACGCTCAACCACGGAGCCACGCTGGCCGGGCAGTATTTATTTTAAAAGAAACCAAAGGTAACAAATTCCTCTCCATCCTTTGGTTAGACAGGGTCAGGGTCGGGGTCGGGGGGGGGGGGGGTCCTCCGCTCCCTGCAGCTTGGAGTTGGACAGCTAGCACCCCACCTTGGGGTGGAGAAAAGGGGGTCCTAGCCTCCTGGGGAGTGCCTCTCCTAAACTCCCCACACACGAGAACCCTCGGGCTTTCTCGGGCCCACCTGTCTAGGGCTGCCCGCCGAAGGGCTGGGCACTGCCAGTCGCCTTCCGGTGCCCCTCCAGGGGTCCAGGCAAGCCCTTCCTTCCGCTCTGGATGGAGAGAACAGACAGAGGGTGGAGGGCTGGGCCACAGAGGGAGAGTTTTCAATTAAAAGGAGAAAAAAATTAAAAGCAGCACCAATAGGGGAGGGTAATTATCCTTCAGCTGCTGCAGAAACACAATTAGGGCCCTGCTCTCCAGGCCACCAGGACACTGTGGCTTTTGCTAATTAAGAAGCGGATACGCCCCGCTAGTGCAATTAGACTTGGCTCGGGCTGAGGGGCCTGGCCTTTCCCCCATCCGTCCCTGGGCTGGGGACATTAACCAGGCAGCCCAGCCCCGGCCTGGGGTGGGTGGGGGGACTGGGGGTGCAGGGACAGGATTCCACCCTCCCCGGACCCACAACCCTTTCCCCATTGCCTCTCCTTTCGGTTCTGCTGCCCCACACCCCCTCTCCATTCTGAACTGGGGCTCCATGGGCACTGGGAGGGTCTGTAGCCCTGCAGGTGGGGGGGGGGGGCTGATAGAGTTAAGGGGGGGGGTCCTGGAGCTCCTCCTTCCTTCCCTTCCCCATGATGGTCGGTTCTTTATGATCAATGAAGAAAGGTAGGAAAATGAGTCCACCCACCTGCCTCCTTTCAACAATAAGATCTCCTTATTAAAGGAAGTGAGCGTGGACCTATGAACCAGGAGGTCACAGTTCGATTCCCAGTCAGGGCGCATGCCTGGTTGTGGGCTCGATCCCCAGTGGGGGGCGTGCAGGAGGCAGCTGATCTGATCCATGATTCTCTCTCATCATTGATGTTTCTATTTCTCTCTCCCTCACCCTTCTTCTCTGAAATCAATTTTAAAAAACAAAGTATGTTAAACTCTGGAAAAAAATCAAAATAAGAACTCCTCGCCTGAGCAGAGGCGGTAGAGAAATCTGAAGTGGGGGAGAAGATGGACCGGGTGGTGGGGGCGCTGGGCGGCTGACCTGGGGGACGGGGAGGGCCCCGGGTCCCCCGCGCCACTGGAAAGCAGCGGGGCGCCCTGGACGGCCAGCCCCATCTGGAAGACTAGTGATTTTGTTGTTGTCTCGCTGCATCAGCAACAAGTCCCAGTCTGCCGCATGGTGTGGGCCCTGGCAGCGGGCAGCGGTGGCGCGGGTCCTGGCTGGTTCCCCTCCCTTCTCTGTCTCCTAGAAAACACCTGTGGATACCGCCCTGGACGCCCCTGGGCAGCGCACCCGGGGGGCACCTCCCAGAAACAAGGACAGAGGGGGTGCGAGTGCAGAGCCTGGGACGGGAGGGGGGGGGCAGGGTTGCGTCCTGGGAGCCTGGGCTGCTACCACAGCACACCCCCCCCCCGTCCCCACCCCCCCCCCCTCCGCCAGGAGAGCTTTCCCCTCAGTGACTCACTGATTTGCCCAACAGCTGGCTGGGGTTGGGCACCCACAGTATGAGGCGCCCTGCAGCCCGCACCCCGGGGCTCGCGGTCCGGTTTGGCAGGAGGGACCGCTGTGTGTGCTCCTGAAGGACACACTGGGATGCCGGGTGTCTTAGCAGCAGCATGGAGGACTCCCCGGCCTGGAGCTGGTCGGGCGCCTCCACCCGGGCTGAGAGGGGACGTGTGCATAGGGAACCTCTTGGCTCCGGAATCTGCCAAGGGAAAAACGGGGGTGGGGAAGCCTAGTCCCCTAACCTGTGTGGGGCCGCTCCCCGCGGCAGCAGAAGCAGCGATCATAAACCCCACTTCCCGGCCTGTTTGCGTGCGTCCCCTTGCAAAGGGTGGTCGTCAAGGCCCAGGGAGGAGGCCCTCCAGGGACACAGTTTTCAAATAACAAACACAAATGCCCTCTTTGCCCCTTTCCACGTGTATTGTCTCCGCCACCCGCATGCCAGGCACAAGGCACCCCAGGGGCCCTGAGGCCAGAGAAGGGAAGGGCTGGTCAGCAGCATCCAGAGGCAGAGAAGTCGGGGAAGTCTTTCCTTTAGAACACTAACGCATCCATCGATCAATCAATAAAAAAAGTTAAAAGATGCAAAAAAAAAAAAAAAAAGGAACACGAAACCTTTTATCCATCTAACTTGGCTGGGAGTTGTATTCCTTTAGGGAACCCTAACACTGCGACCAGGAGCTGAGCTCCGCCCCCTGTACCGCTTGCTCGCTGTGTGACCTTTGGCCAGGCACTCAACCTCTCTGAGTCAAATCAGCCCTTCACTTCTGCTGTCACTACCTCATGGCTCCTTCAGCTCCAACAAGCTGGCTCTCTGCTTCCCCCTTTCCTACCTCTCACATGTCCTCTTTCCTCCTCGCCCTGCCTGCAGCATCCAAAGCTGCTGTGGAGACAAAAGGGGGAGAGATCCTGCCTCAGAGAAACACCTGGGAAGGAAATTGGGGTGCACTCCTGACTGGAGAGATGGATAAGAGAGCCCCTGTTGATATGAACCAGGGTGTAAAACAGGGAGCTGGTCACTTCCCGGGGGGGGCCAAGTTGGGGAAGAGGGAGTCCTGGCTTTGAATTCAGATACATCTAAGTTCCAGTCCTGCCTCGGGCTGTGTGACTTTGGGCCAGTCACTTAACCTCTCTGAGCCTCAGATTCCTCATGTGTAAAATGGAATGCGTCACATCGATCATGCTAGACACTATGGTAATTAAGAGGAGAGTCATAATATGTAATGGCATGTGTACATACCCAATAGTCGTCTGCCTCCTCTTCCGTGATGTTCAGAAATTCAGGGGGTGGGCCCAGAAATGTGACTGAGCTGATTGACAGCTTCCTGACGCGTGCTCAAGGCACCCACGGGAACCCTTTCATGAAGTAGGAATGAATGAAAACCACCATCTCTATTCGTCTCCCCTATCATGGCGGAGTCTTATCCCATTTGAAGGCTTATCTTTTCCATATCCACATCAGCACCTTGTCCATTTCACAAGACTCCATGTATACTGGAAGAATGAATGTAGGCCAAGCCCGTCTCTCCCCCCCGCCCCCGGTTTTAAAAATGCAGAAATCAAGGCTTAGAGAGGTTGTGTTGCTTACTTCTAGGTCAATCAGCAAAATAGACATTCTCAGAACACAAAAGGGTTGGTAATCCAGGTGTCGGGCACCTGGTAACCCCTTACCTTAACTGCATGGGCCAGGTCTACCAGGTGTACCGGTTAATAATGCGGATTTTTTCACTAGATGGAGTGACACATATGTGTATATGCGATTTGGTATGTATGCTATTTTGTTGTATTGACTGCAAGCTTCAAAACTTCCTATGTCAAATTTTCTGAAGGTGTTAACATCCTAGATATTTTTATGCTTAAAAATGTCAAATTTCGTGTCAAAAAAAAAAAGAGCATTTGCAGGAAGTTTTAATTCATTACTTTATTCTGAAGAAAAGTGCTGCTGAAAGTGATCGTATACTTCGGGAAGCTTAGGGTGAACATGCTCCATCTCAAGATCCCTGTGAACGCTGGTTTAAACTCTTTAAAGGTGATGATTTCTATGTGAAAGACACTATTAACTGGTACACCCAGCAGTCATCTTTCCATGCTCGCATCTGCCTCCCCAAATGAGCAGGGAAGCAGCTCCCTCTAGTGGACTCTATAGGTAACTGCGCCTTAGTGGCGCTTCCTGACCTTGGCAGCAAAGGATAACCTAGAGAGCTTTGACAATAAGTTCAGGGCCCGCCCAGACCAGTTAAATCAGAATCTCGGGGTGTGGCTCAAGCGTCAGTATTCTTTAAAACTCCTCTAGCGATTCCAATGTTGTGCCGAGACTGAGCCACAGATTTCATGTGTCAAGAAACTGGAATGGAACAAATGTCGGTAGAAAATAGGGGGACAGGCTGTATCCAGATAGGTCCAGAGTCACTGCTGGGTCAAGAGTGCAGACAGAGAATCTGCTTGAATAGAATGAATCAATGATTTGCATTTGGCTCCCAGAGTTTTGTCAGCTTCATACTCTCAACAACAAATCTTACACGTGAGTGTGTGCTGGGAAGCTGTCAATCAGATCGGTCAGATTTCTGGGCCCACCCCCCGAATTTCTGAGTCAATAGACCCAAGCAATTCCCAGGTGATGCCCAGGCTGCTGGTCTAGGACCACACTTAGAGAAACTCTGCTCTGAAAAATGGCCAGATTGACACCCCTTCACGTCGGCACCTGATCCAGCAGCAACCCGGATAGTCCTCAAAACAGATGCACAAGGCAGGCAGAATGGCGGTCGGACTGTGGCAATAATGGTCTGTAAGCGCAAAACAGATCGAGTCCTTTGTCTCGAATGCTTCTGGGTTGATAAGGTGGGGGAGGAAAGGGTGGGTTCATTCGGGAAGGGCTTGGGTTCTGGGCTTTCTCCCACCAAGTCCCAGCTCAAAGGGGGCTCTGCTCTCTAGGAGCCCCAGTCTTTGTGGAAGCAGGAGATATTTTCACCCCAGGAACGAAAGGCTGATGGTGGAGTTGGGAATACTGGCATCCACAATCATGAAGCCAGTATTGGGCCATCCCTATTGTATGCCTGGGGAGTTTTAACTTTTTGGCTTTATAATATTTTTTTATCATAAGCCTAAGTAGTTTCAAAGGATGTAGCATCTGTATTGCCATCTTTTTGAAAAAGTGTCCTCAAATGAATGCAATGAAGTCTGAATACCGTAGCAATTGGATACCAACATTATCCATTTTAAAAGTGCATCAAAAGGATCTGAGGCACTAGGAGAAAGCCACATGACAAAGTAGCACATTTAGGAACTGAGATGGAGCCCAGATTGACAGTGTGCAGAATAGGGGCCCAGTCCAACTGTAAGAAAGTGAATTCAGCCAATAGCATGACTGAGCATGGAAGAAGGCCCCACGTTTCTGGGGAAAAGGTTGGCCATGGGAGCTTTTTTTTTTTTTTTTAAGAGGAAGGGAAGGAGGGAGAGAGAGATTTGCTGTTCTACTTATTTATGCATTCATTGGTTGCTTCTTGTATGTGTCCTGACCAGGTCAAACCCACAACCTTGGTGTATCGGATATCTTGGGATATCTTGATCTCGGTGTTGAGAAACCCTGAGCACAGAACCCGGACTTCTGACCCACACGGACACCTCTATTTTAGTAAATTGCAGGGACCAGCAGTTCCAGTTCCTGTCCAGAGAGATGACCCACCACAGGAATTCGGCGGATGCAGAAGGATTCAACATACTGACACCAAGATCTTTGTGGGAACCAGCAAGAACACTGCCTACACCCCCCTTTCCTTCCCCCTCCCTATAAAAGCCCACAACCCAGGCATGTGCCCTGACCAGGAATGCAACTGGCAACCTTTCAGTGCATGGGACTGCGCCCAACCAAGTGAGCCACACCGGCCAGGGCTCTCCTTAATTTCAAGTGTCATTTCCTTAGCTGTGAACCAGAAATAACAATAGCACATATCTCATATACTGCCTGACACACGGTGCTCACAATAAATGTGAACTGTTTTTTATTATTCTCATTATTTTTGGGGTTGCACTGGATTATCTGTTAAACACGCTGTTACCGCCCCGGATCTAAGCAACTAGTCAGGCACTGTGTATCCTATTCTGTGTATCCCAGTGCTCAGCCCATAGTAAGAACTTATGAATAAAGTATTGCAAAAGGATAAACTTTAAAAAAAAAATAGCGCCGAAAGAGCAAACCCGACTTTAAAAATCTTTCTTTAGTGCCCATCCTGTATATTATTTCACTGAATGCCCACAACCGAGGAGGTAGCGTTGTGAACTCTGCAAGCCATCCTGCCTTTGGTCGCACAATGCTCACAGGAGTCCAAGTCCCGACCCAGGGAGCGGGGTGCCTTGGAGCCGGGGGACAGAGATGGGAGAGGACCACGGGCAAGGCGGCCACCCTCCACTCCGGTCTTTTTAGAATTTCCCGCGGCCGCGGCCGGCTGGAGGTACAAGCCACGCCCCTCCAGGAATCCACGCCCCCTTTCCTATCGTGCGCCAATCCGCAGAGAGCTAGGTTCTCCCGGAGCGCCAATCAAAAGAGATCTTAGGCGGGAGCTACAGTTCAGCGAGCCAATCGGCGGGCAGGCGGAGCGGGGCTTGCCCGGGCAAGTGGGACCTGCCGGCAGACTGGACGCCACGTGCGGGACGGAGGGGAAGTGTCCAGGCTCCAGGTGATCGCGGGACCTTTCTAGGGCCGGCGGGGCCGAGCGGGCCGGCGTGGCGAGTCCCCGCCGTGGGGCCCCGCGCGTGTCCACCCCAGGTCTGCGGCGGGGGACGCCCGGACCTGGCCAACCGGCTCCCCAAGTCCGCGGGTGGGTAGGCCGGGCCTGGGCGCCGCCTGTCCCGAGTCCCTGCTCCGCTCGGGGGCTGGAGCCTAAGGGGTCGGCGATGGGCCTCAGCCTGGCGGGGGCCGGACCGCCGCGGCCCGGGAGTGACCAACGCCCGAGCCTTCCCTGGGCGTGGCCAGGCCTCCCATGCGTCACTCCGGGGGATGGGGGTGGGGGGACGCCGGCTGCTGGAGGGGATCGGGCGGCGCTTTGCTGGGACCGCCTTGTCCCGCGAACTTTTTAGGAGCTCGGGGGTCCTATTCAGCCAGGTTCTCCAAATCCGGGCGATTGTTTGACCCTGGCTGGGGGGCGGGGCCGCGCGCTCTGAAACACCCAGATACTCAGCCCCCCTTCCCCAATATGACGGTTACGAAGGTGCGCGGGTAGGTCTGGGAATGGGCGTTTGAAACCGACGTCTTGTTTTTGGTCACCAACTGCTTTGGGAACGTGCCTAACTAGTTCATCTCTGTTTCATAAGCAAACCCTGGCTGGAGGGTCCTGGGCCGGGGCACCTCGCTTGTAGTGGGGGGCCTAGAACCGCCCAGGTGGGTGGCCCTGATGCCCCTGGCGATTCTGACTTGGGGCCATTGCTCCGAGGGCTGCGGCCTGGCGGCTGCTGACCGGACCCCAGCTCGGGGCTGGGGAGGGATGCGTGCTGTCCTTCCCCTGAGGGCTGTGTGTTGGAGCAAAGCCTCTCCCCAGCCTGGCTGAGCTCATCGGGCCCAGGACGGGGACTGTGCCCTTGATTACTGATGGTGCTGGCTGCTTCACCTCTTGAAACACGGCGGCGGAGACCTGTTCTCAGGGAACTGTTTCTGGCTTTGAAACTTAACCGCAGGGTCAGGGAGGCCAGGGACCCAGGTTCCACCTTAGCTCCTGACCTGCATGCTCTCCGCCCCTTAGGCCCCCCACAGGGGTCAGCCTCAGTCTGGACTTCCAGGCCTTGTCCCCTTGGCTGGGCTGAGGCAGAGGGATGGGTTCTAAGTTTCTCTGCTGAGTGTGTGCCTTGTCAACAGGAGGAAGATGATGGTAGGTAGGCGCCCACCCAACCTCTCCCCGCTGCTGGCCAGACCCCGAACAGCCTTGATTGGGGTGTGGGGGGGGCAGCTGGACCCCATCAGTGCACGGAGGCGTGCACAGGGCCTCTAGTGGGGATAATCATACTTTGTTGAGGTTGTGGGAAGATTGAGTGATTCCATAGAAAGGTTTGCATGTGGTATTGACTGCATGAGGGCAGTTCTTAAGAAAATAGGTTCTCGGCTCAGTCCTGGAGCCTGGGGCAGGGGCAGGGAACACTGCAGGAGGGAGGAGCCAGGGTGGCCTGGCCCATCCTCACCCAGGCCCTCTGCCCTGTGCTTTCTCTCTCCAGGGAGCTGCCCCGTTGGAAGATTACCTCCCAGGCCTCCTGTGCCCTGAGTGGTGAGCAGATTGGGATGGTATCCAGGGAAGCCCCTGAGCCTGCCCAGTGCCTGTGCCCTCGGCTGCCCGGCCCGAATGCCAAGGATGTGCTTCGGAGAAAGCACAAGCGGAAGAGCCGGCAGCACCAGCGGTTCATGGCCCGGAAGGCCTTGCTGCAGGAGCAGGGGCTGCAGAGCTCACCCCCAGAGCCAGCATCCTCCCCACCGCCCGTGCCATCGGAGGCATCGCCAGGCACCGAGGCTGCCAGCCTTGGGAGGCAGGGTCCCAGAGCTGACTCTGGAGGTGCCCCATGCGACAGGAAGCCCTCCCCCAGGGAATCCGCAGGGCCCTTGCCTAGCAGATGCGTGGCTATCGACTGCGAGATGGTGGGCACCGGACCCGGCGGGCGGGTGAGTGAGCTGGCCCGCTGCTCCGTGGTGAGTTACCATGGCGACGTCCTCTATGACAAGTACATCCGGCCTGAGATGCCCATCGTGGACTACCGCACTCGCTGGAGCGGTATCACTCGGCAGCACATGCGCAAGGCCATCCCCTTCCAGGTGGCCCAGAAAGAGGTGAGGGCCGGTGGGGACTGCGGGTTCAGTGATGGGTGGGGAGAGTGGCCCTGGGGTTGAGTCACCACTTCGCCCCTGGAAGCGAGAGCTTGGGAAAGTCACTTAACTTCTCCAGACAAGGGATTCCTTCTGACCTACCTGCGCATGCGGACCGCTGAGGAGAGGCTGTTTACCTTCCACATTTTCTCATAAAAGTAGTACATCTCTACAGCATTCCTAAGCCCACAGACAGTGCCGTCCCTCAGGGGTCAGTACTTTGGTATATTTCCTTACGTTCATTTTTCAGGGCTTTGAAAAAAATGAATGAATGGTTGGGACCACCTGACATGCCAGGAATCCCCAGACGTGCCTAAGCATAAGAAACACCTCAAGCCTTGCTAATCTCGGCTCCTTGTCCCAGATTCCTCTGGGAATTCTGATTCCTTAGGTCTCTACGCCTGCGGAGGCTCCGGTGTGTGGGCCTAAAACTCATCATGCTGTGTAAACTGGCACACTAAAACCTCAGAGCCTGTGGGGAACATGGGGTTAGGGACACAACACTCAAAACATGTCATAGCGACACAGCAAAAACAAACAGGCCTGGCCTGCACACGGGACAACGGTACCCAGCTTGGCACATGTTAAATGGTTAAGAAATGCATGCGTACAACCGATACCAACACGTACCCAATAGCGGCGGCACTCTACCTTGAAAGAGACCTGAAGCTTCCTCGTGGAGGCAGCTGTCAGAAGGGCTGGGCGAAGTGATCCAGGAAGTTACCTGAAATCATATGGGAAGTGGGGACACCAGGTGAGGTGGCTGTGGCCTCTCACACAGGTGACCAGAGCTCCCTGGTGGGTGTCTGAGGGGTGTGCCTTCCCCTGAGGCTCAGTTCACCCGAGTGTGGCTTCCTGCATTCACTTAGTGTTTCTCAAGGGCAAAATCACACATTCTCAAATCATGCTCTAATATAACGATCATGTTGGGACATTTTGCATTTTTTAAAAAATATATTTTTGTTGATTTCATTGGAAGGGCGAGGGAGAGATAGAAACATCAATGATGAGAGAGAATCATGATCGGCTGCCTCCTGCACACCCCCTAGTGGGGATTGAGCCTACAACCCGGGCATATGCCCTGACCGGGAATCGAACCGTGACCTCCTGGTTCCTAGGTCAATGCTCAACCACTGAGCCACACTGGCTGGGCGACCCTGCTTATTTAAGCAGTAGGTATTGGGGCTGGACTCGCACTTGGCAGCGTGGTGGACTGAGCTCCTGGCCGCCCCCGTCCATGCTGCCTCCCTCCAGAGGGATCTGCACCCACCAGGCTGGGCCGCCAACAGTGGGGCCTTCCTGACTCCTCTCTCCGCTCAGATCCTCAAGCTCCTGAAGGGCAAGGTGGTGGTGGGACACGCCCTGCACAACGACTTCAAGGCCCTCAAGTACGTCCACCCTCGGAGCCAGACCCGGGACACCACTTATGTCCCCAACCTCCTCAGCCAGCCCGGCCTGCACATCCGGGCCCGGGTCTCGCTTAAGGAACTGGCCCAGCAGCTGCTGCACAAGAAAATCCAGGTGTGTGTGTGTTTGCGGGGTGAGGGGGGAGCAAGCAGGCCTAACCTCCCTGCAGGTGGGCCTCAGGCTGGGTGGTGGGGCTGCACCTGCAGCTCCCCATCATTCCTAACCATTCCAGGCCCTAGGTTCGCATGCGCATGCAGCCCTGGGGGCGGTCCCTCCGCAGCCCCCCTCTTCCCGGGGTACACCTCTTTCACGCTCCTCTCTCTGGATCTGTCCCCCAACTCCAGGCTCGGTGCCTGCCTTTGCAACCAGAGAGGAAGCCTTGGTCAGGGCGGCTCCTAACTCCTGCTCCTACTGTCCGTCACCTCCAGCGTCCCCCTGCTCTTCAAGCCCAGGGCGGCGATTTTTATCTTGTTTATATTTGAGGGAACAGGAAGCTGGCTTGTGCCGTGGCGGAGGTTCCGGCGCTTCTGCCCGGAAAACCCACGCCCTGTGGACACGGCCATTCTGACAGTCTGGGGCCTGGAGTGACGCGTGGGCTCTCGTCCGCAGGTGGGCCAGCACGGACACTCGTCCGTGGAAGACGCCGTGACGGCCATGGAGCTGTACCGGCTGGTGGAGGTGCCGTGGGAGCAGGAGGCCAGCCACCTCTGGACCCGCCCCGAGGACAGGGAGCCTGACAGCGGCGTGGACGTGGAGCAGTACATGCAGGACCAGTACTGGCCCGAGGACCTGGGCCCGGGCTCCAGTGGGGGGCAGGGGCAGACGCAGGACAGGAGGGCGTGAGGGAGGAGAGGCTCGGGGTGGCCTCCAGGTGGGGAGTGGGGCCACGAGGGCCCTGGGCACGTCACCTGGTCTGAGTGGGATCATCTGTCCTGACTCCTGTCCCCCAGCACAGCCCTTTCCTGGGCTGTAGTCACCCCTCAACCCCCTCGCTTTGCTGATGGCACTTTACAGACACCATGAAATGTCAGGTGGACCAGCTACCAGGCCGTGGGGACAGGGTCTGTGCCAAGGGACTGTCCCAGGCTGTCACTTCCTACCCCTGGGAGGAGTGGGGTGCGTGTCGGCAGGGGCTCCAGCAGTGGTGAGCGAGCCCGCCCTGCTTCAGGCACTTTGGTTGACAATCACAGTGGTGGATGGGTTTTCTCCAAATTTCACCCCCCACCCGTTTCCTTGTTCCCTAAGGGGCGGTTTGGGGTACTGGGGTAACCGAAAGCTCAGGTCATACAGATCTTGGAGCCCCTTCATGGCTTGTCCCTGTCACTTCATAGTTT
Source organism: Plecotus auritus (assembly GCF_963455305.1). Taxonomy (NCBI): domain Eukaryota; kingdom Metazoa; phylum Chordata; class Mammalia; order Chiroptera; family Vespertilionidae; genus Plecotus; species Plecotus auritus. The sequence continues at coordinate 5,544,233 of NC_137781.1, read as the reverse complement.
TGAGACCTTAGGCACCTGTGTGGCTTCTCCCTTGAGCCCAGTCCCGCACCTGTAACACGGGGACAGTGGTACCACCTACCTCAGGGTGGTTATGAGGTCGGAATGCCAGCACGCAGCACGGTGCCCGGCGCACGCAGGCCCTGCTCCACGTGAGCTGCTGCTGTCCCTGCAGGATCGGTGTCAGCCGCTTCAGGGTAACGCCCGAACACGCCCCCGGTGGAAGGACTTTGGCCCGGCCCCGGCCCGGGCTGACGGTCCTCGCTCGGCTGCTCCAGCAGGTGGGGCAGGGCCCCCGTGGTGAGGGCACCGCGTGGAGGTTCCGGGTGCTCACCGCTCTCCACGGCTGGGTGACTCGTGTGTCATCTGCGTCCCTCTGCTGTGTGCTGGAGGTGATGGTGGTTGCTCATGTGGGTCTGAGCAGAGCGTCAGGGCCAGGAGGAGACCCACAACCACACTACCGTGACCCGGGCTGCAGGTCCGGCTGTCACCATCTCCTTCCCCGTCTGCAGCGCAGGGAGTGGCTGAGTCATGGACCCGGCTGGCCCGGCTCCAGCACTGTGTTCTGGATTCCTCAAAAGTCTAGACGCACAGCTGGGCAGTAGCTTCTGTTCCTTTGCCTGTGGGTAGAGGGAGATGAGGCCGTTATTGGTGTTCTAGAAATGGACTGGGTTCTGAGTCAGCAGAATAAACCTCAATTGGAAAAGCAGGTGAAGAGGCCTTTTTGTGACTCCTCAAGCGGGGCGGGGGAGGCCTGATGGAGGAATGGGGGGCGGTGCTGGACACCCAGTCTTGCTGGGAGCTTTGGCCCTCTCGGTGGGCGGCTTTCACGATGCTGCTTTGGGAGGTGGTGGTAAGAACATGAGAGCTATGAATCTGTACAGTAGACATGTTGTAAGCATTTTGTAACGGCCCTATTAAATAGCGCACGTTTTAATTGTGAAATACACAATGTAGCATGTGAACCATTTTTCAGTGTCCAGTTCAGCAGCAGTAAGGACATTCACACTGATTTGCAGAACTGAAACTCTGTCCTCAGTAAACTTGGTAACTCCCCATTCCTCCCTCCCGCCCCTGGCAACCACCTCCTACTTTCTGTTTCTATGAATTTGACTCGATACCTCATGTAAGTAGAATCCTACAAGATTTGCTTTTTGTATGACTGTCTTGTTTCATTTAGCATAATGTCTTTAAATTCATGTTGTATGTGTCAATTTCCTTCATATATACATATATATGTGTGTATATACATGTGTCTATATATATATATTGGTTTCAGAGATAAAAAGGACGAGAGAAACTTCAATGATGAGAGAGAATCATTGATGGGCTGCCTCCTACTGGGGATCGAGCCCGCAACCTGGACATGTGCCCTGACTGGGAATTCAACTGTGACCTGGTTCACAGGTCGACGCTCAGCCACAGAGCCACTTGGCCAGGCCTCACAGTTTCTATGTAATGCAGCAGGAGTTGCCCGTGGGATTTTCTTCACAAAAACATAAGCTCATCAATGAGCTCAGAGACCGTCCCCTTTACTCACTGCATCCCTGTCACCGCAGACAATGCCTGCTGTCGGCAGGTGCTCCAGTAACAGCAATCAGCGGAACGAATGAGCAAATACATGAGTGAATGAAGGAAGTAGGTCATCCAGTATCATTTTTCTTTCCTGATGTATGAAATTGTTTTTCTGTGTTATGGACTAAAGTATATTAGTTGCTGTTAAGTGCTCACTTGTATTTTATTCCTAAGCAGTGAAAGTTCAGTACGTTTTTTGTGGTTTTTTAAATGAATGCACAGATTTGAACTCAAGGCTAAGAATCTGAGAAGCAACCAAACAGGTCAATGGCAAACACCCCAAGTTGCCATGCAGGACACAGTAGGCTCCAATGGCCACTAGAGGGAGACAGAGCCTTTCAGAGCAGCATGAGACAGGAAAAGCCATCCAGCATGGAGGGTGCTCACCGCACTTCCTGGCCGAGCTCGCTGCCATTCAATTGCTGTTGCTGTTGCACTGTGTAAGGGCCAACTCCCCAGGACAAGCTGAGACAAGATGAAGAAAATGACCCCACCTCCCAGCTCAGGCAGTTCATGTGTCCTTTATACACTCCCCTTAGCTTTAAAAATTTAATGTAAATGGAAGAAAAATACTTCCCCTGTGGATGGCAATTGAATCTATTAAAAATTCACCTGGAAAAAAGCAAAACTGTAAGCTCAAGAATGGAAATATTAATTTTTAAAGCTGTGTGCAATTATCTCCTGCCTCCAGCAACGTTTTTGTAAAAGCACTGTTGACATATTCAATTTCATCTCCCCGAGTGAAGAAGCCTAAGGTATGTGCAAGCTAGCCGGGGAGTCACAGCTGAGAGTTATGATCCTATTGGTCAAGTTTCAAAGGCTTCGTATGCAACCGAGTGTAGTGAGAAAAACATTTCCCGCAAACTCCTCTCAAAAGATCAGAATAACCCCATAAATATTTCCAGGACCATGATAAGCCCCAGATGTTATCACAGGCAGGATCGTGCAAACTTTCAAAGCCCCAGTCCACAAATGACGCTGCTTCAGAAACAGAGTTTAGAGCATTTGTAAGGAAGACCAATTTCTCTCGGGAACGCCGAGGAATGGCCATGCCTTCCTTCCATATAAAAAGCTATCGGGCCGAAACCGGTTTGGCTCAGTGGATAGAGCGTCGGCCTGCGGACTGAAGGGTCCCGGGTTCGATTCCGGTCAAGGGCACGTACATTGGTTGTGGGCACATCCCCAGTGGGAGGTGTGCAGGAGGCAGCTGATCGATGTTTCTCTCTCATCGATGTTTCTAGCTCTCTATCACTCTCCCTTCCCTCTCTGTAAAATATCAATAAAATATGTTTAAAAAAAAAAAAAAAAAAGCTATCGGGCCCTGGCTGGTTTGTCTCAGTGGTTAGTGCCGGCCCACAGACTACTGTAGGGTCTTGGGTTTGATTCTGGTCAAGGGCACACACCTGGGTTGCAGGCTCGATCCCCAGCACCGGTTGGGGCGTGTGGGTCAAGAGCATGTGCGGGAGGCAACCAATCAATGTGTCTCTCTCACATGGATGTTTCTCTCCTCCTCCCTCCCCTCCATGCTCTCTAAAATAAAATAAAATAAAATAAAATGCTATCGGCTCCACTGGTTTCCTGCTTATTTCTAAGGCACAGGACATGGTAGGAAACCTCCAAAATCACGCTCAGCAATAAAGGGACAAAGGATAGAGCCTGAAGACCAGAACAGTCAGCAACTCCAAGAATAACTGGCTGATTAAAAACTGAAACCACATTAGGTGGCCTAGTGGGTTCCCCCGAGTCTGCACTGCTGGGCGACCATGGACCGTTTCATGGGCTCCTCTCGCCCATTTCTTGGAGGCAGAAGCCGGCGAGGGAGGAACTGCAGGGTCTGGGCCCTCACTCACCACCTGAACCACCCTGAGATGTCAGCATTGAGGACAAAACCGCGGCAAGATGAAGCTGAGTGGCCGCATTACTCCCCCCCCCCCCCCACCCGCCGCCCCAGTGAATTAAGACCTGCCTGGCCCTGGGAGACAGCTGGGGGAACTGGGAGCCAACGCTGACCTCACCGGCAGTGAAAGACCGCAACTTAAAAACCTTTTTAATGGGAGAGCTTCCATAATCTAATGATACCCTAATTATAATGACGCCCCTTCTTCCTTCAAGGGCTCACACGTGCTTCTGGAACATTCTCCGTCAGAGTCCCCTCATTTGCGGATTTAGAGAGTTGGTGAATCTCAGCCTGAGTTAAAGTGGCAGCTCTGGCATCTGACTTCAGCTAGGTTTGCCCTGACCAGACCGGGCCAACTCTGGGCTCCTGAAATAACAGACCGCCCCCCACCCCCCGGTCCTCCCCCACACACCCCGTGCAATTCTCCTGAGAGGACGCCATCTCCCCAATTACGCAGACACATCCTTGCCCTGTGCCCCCCTCCACCTGCGTGGTGTCCACGCTGCTTCCACGTCCTGACATGCGAGCCATTAGTCACTTCCACCCCCAGCCCCCAAGGAACTACGACCTCCGAGGCACACGGCTGTGGCTGTGGGGGGGCTGCGGGCTCATCTGTGAAACCGCCCACAAACCCGCGGCCGCCCGCTCAGCGCAGGGGCTCAAGGAGGCTCGCTGCCTGCATGTCTAACGCTTGATGCCACAGGGCAAGTGACTTAGCCGCCTCATTAGGACCACAGCCACAGCCCTGCCATGGCCTCCTTCCCAGGTGCCTGGTCACCCCATTAATGTCTGTAAAGACCCATTAAGCCTTCTCGCTGAAAGGCACCGTAAAAGCCAAAATGATCACTATTATCACCAATAAACTCCAGGGCACTCTCCCTGTCACCGGCTGAGGAAAATCAGGGGGAGACAGAGCCAGGCCTCGCGGCCCACGGCCTCTAATGAGCTCCCCGCAGCCTTGGGGGCGGCTTTGATGCTGACGGGCATGGGCACCACGAGGGAAGGAATGCCAACGCTTTCACTTGGCCAGAGAATTTAATCAGCACCTCCTGAGTCTCCTGGCACCCCCACACCGGCAGCGCGGAGGCCCCGCACCCCCCAGCCCTGCCCCAGGCCTCACCTTTAGGGCTGAGCTGCTAACAGCCTGCAGGGTGGGAGGCGGAAGGGACACTGGCAGAAAGCAACGTGGAGACCCAGAGGGTGCGTCTGCCCTCTGGCTGCATAAAGGTCTTCCCACCCCCACCCGCCCCTGTGGGAGCGACCAGGCAAATACCTCCCATGGAAACCCACCGGCAAACTCCACGGTACACCCAAACGGAAGACAGTGAGTGAGTCTCACCGGGCTGCCCAAGTAGAAAGGACATCTCCACACGACGTCGTCCCACACTGCCCATAAAAAGACCCAGCACCTCATTTGCAGAATGTTGTTTACGGGGTGCACACCCCCCTTTTTAAATATATATTTTTATTGATTTCAGAGAGGAAGGGAGAGGGAGGGATAGAAACATCCATGATAAGAGAGAATCATGGATCGGCTGCCTCCTGCACGCCCCACACTGGGGATAGAGCCCACAACCTGGGCACGTGCCTTAACCGGAATCGAACCGTGACCTCCTGGTTCATAGGTTGAAGCTCAACCAGTGAGCCACGCCGGCTGGGCCAACCCCTTTTTCTTATTCTCCCCAAGGACAAGGGGCAGGTGGCCAGCTCTTCACAGTAAACCTTGTGTGTCTTTTGAAATAATATGTTCCAACTGATCTTCTGCTGGATAAGGAAATTCACGCCTTCCCGGTCGCAATGATCCGCTCAACTGTTAAAAGGGGCCCTTCCTCGCAGGGAGCTTCCGAGTGGCTGAGCCGGGGGTGGGGGGTGCCCTTCCCTCTCCTGCACCCCACCCCGCTCTTCTTGGGCAGGGGGTTGGCGGCTGCGGTTCATTCAGGAAGGGAAGGTGGAGGGAGGACAAGATGCCAGCACCAGGTGCTGCGGCGGCTGCGTCCCCCTCGGGCCTGACTCCATCCTGCAAAGTGATCTGTGCTTTGGCGGGACGTGAGGATAAGGAGATCCAAGTGCACACTTCATGCCGACTCTGGGTCCGGGAGCCCCGCCTGTTGGAGCTGAACCTTCAGCCAGATGCTGCCTCGCTGGCCCCAGGCTCCTGGGGGCTCCACCTCCCACAGGCGCGCCCGCTCCTCCGGATGGGCCAGCAGGAACTTCCTGCAGACTGGAAAGGGGCCCTCATGAGTAGGGGAGGCCGCCTGCCCCACACACAGGCCAGCCCAGCCTGGAGTCCGTGGGAATGGCCGGTTCCAGTCCTTCCTGCGGCCCAGCCCACCGGCGCTCTGCTCTGACCCTTGCTCCACGCAGCCCTGTCATCATCCTTCCTACCCGTCCTGGCCCCTTCCATCCATCCTGCCTGCCTCAGCTCAGGAAGCCACAGCACAACGCCACGACGGACCAGAGGCTTCAACAAGTCACTTATCTGCTCGACTCTGGAGCCTGGAAGTCCAAGGTCAAGGTGTTGGCAGGGCTGCCTCTCCTCGGCGTGCAGCCGCCTTCTCACTGGCCCTCACCGGGCCTTCCCATCTGTGTCGCCCTCCTCACCAGTCCTAATGGATCAGGGCCCTTAATCACCCTTTAAAGATCCCATCACCACATACAGCCATGGGGGTTAGGGCTTCAACATGAGAACTGGGGGTACCAAGTTCACCCCATAACATCGCCCACCTCAGCACTGTCCCTCCTCTCCCTCAGCACCTTCCAGCTCATCCTCTGTGGACGCCTCGAGTCCCAAGTGCCCTCAAGGCTGGGGGCTTTTATGGCCACGCTCACAGTGAGCACTGTCACCTGACAGTGTCCCAAAGGCCGCCCAAGGGGAACCTGCTCCTGGTCCCCCAGGGCGGGGAGCCTCCATTGGGCCCTCTCCTGGCACTGCGGCCAGCCAGCAGCACAGACGGAAACCTGGGCAGGGGGCCCCTTGTCCAGCCCAAGGGCAGCCGGCCTGGCCCCAGCCGCAGCCACTTCTCTCTCCGCACTCTGCCTGCTCCCCACGTACCGGGCACAGCCTTTGCACCCCAGCCCTGCCCTCCCTCCAGCCTGGGCGCCTTGCAGCCAAGGGAGGATCCACACCCTCCAAGTGCAGGAGCGCGGCAGGCAGAGGCCCAGCAGCAGATCGCTGGGTCCTGCGCTCTGACCTTGTGTGGATTTGCTGTTGTTTTTTTGAGATATTTTTTTTTATTGATTTTAGAGAGAGAGGAAGGGAGAGGGAGAGAGAGAGAGAAACATCCACGATGAGAGAGAATCATGGATCGGCCGCCTCCTGCACGCCCCCTACTGGGGATCGAGCCTGCAATCGGGAATTGAACCGTGACCTCCTGGTCATAGGTCAACACTCAACCACTGAGCACCCTGGCCGGGCTGTGTTGATGACATCTAAACCCAATTATGTCCCAGGCTGGGCAAGGCCTGGCCCTGGTGATGAAGGCTCGTTTGTGTTCAAGCCTCAGAAGGAAGAGGTCACCCATATGTGTCCCCTGGAATGCACGGGTACCCTCACCCTTACCCACACGCTTCCCCCGGACACAGGTGGGCTTACCTTGGTACATGGCGGGAGAAATCGGCCAGCTGACCCCGAGGGCCTCGTCGTCTCCGAATGTCTCGCAGAAGTCCCGCAGCATGGCCACGCCCAGGCCCTGGCCACGGTGTCCCCTCCGGACAAACACGGTGTCCAAGACGGGCAGCAGGTAGCACGTGCCTGTGCCATCGCCGCACAGGCTGCCTGCAGCGGGAATCAAGAAGCAGACTGTCCCTGGGCTGTACCAACCTGCCAGGACCCTGCGCGCACCTGCATGGCCAGGTCACAGGTGCAACCTTCACAAACTAGCCACCGAAGCCAAAAGGACATCTCTCCCCAGCCCGCCAGTTCTCCTGCTGACCGACTGTCAGCCCACGTTATTTTAGTTTTTGTTAATCCTCGCCTGAGGATATTTCTCCCATTGATTCTTAGAAGGAGTGGAAAGGAAGGGGAGAGACAGACAAAAGCGTCGATGAGAGAGACACACACTGATTGGTCAACCTGGGCCCGGGATCAAACCTGCAACCCAGGTACCTGCCCTTGACCTGGAATCAAACCCAAGACCCTTTGGTGTGCGGGCCGATGCTCTAACCATTTCAGAACACTGGCCAGGGCTATAGTCAGTATTTTAAAAATGAAGTTGGACCCTTACCTCACATCATATACAAAAATTAATTGAAGATGGATCTAGACATAAATGTAAAGGTTAAAACCACAAAGTTTTAGGAAAAAAAACAAAACTTCACCATCTAGCCTAGGTTAGGCAAACAGCTCTTAGATTCAACACCAGAACCACAAGCAATGGGTCAATCTGACTTCACCAAAATAAAAAACCATTGTACTTCAGAAAACACCACCAAGAAAATGAAAAAACTAGCCACAGACTATAAGAAAATGTTTGCAAATCACATTCCTGATAAAAGACATATCCAGAATATATAAAGAACTCTTACAATTCAATAAAATGAAAACAAACAACCAATAAAAAATGGACAGGTGATCTGAACAAACATTTCTCAATCAATGGAAACATACTCAATACCCTTAGTCACTAGGAAAATGCAAATTAAAACCACAGTGAGCCTGGTCGGTGTGGCTCCGTGGTTGAACGTTGACTTATGAACCAGGAGGTCACGGTTCGATTCCCGGTCAGGGCACATGCCCAGGTTCCTGGCTTGATCCCTAGTGGGGGCGTGCAGGAGGCAGCTGATCAATGATTCTCATCATCAATGTTTCTCTCTCTCCCTCTCCCTTCCTCTCTGAAATCAATAAAAATATATCTTTAAAAACACCACAGTGAAACAGAACTTTTCACCTACTAGAATGGCCATAATGAAAAAGACATGCAATACTTAAGTGCTGACAGGATGTGGAAAAATGAACCCTCATATACTGCTGATGGGAGTACGTAATGTTACAGCCACTGTGTCAAATAATTCAGCAGTTTCTTAAAAAGTTAAACTTAGGCTTACCAAACGACCCAGCCATTCCACTTCCAGGAATCCATCCAAAAGAAATGAGAGCACACACCCACACAAAGGCAGGTGTCTGAATGCTTCCCGCAGCGTTATTCAGAACAGCCCCAAACTGGAAACCGTTCCGGTAAACGCACAAACAACAATGCGGTACATTCAGAGCATGGAACATTACTCAGCAATAAACAGGAATAAACACTCATCTATGCTGCCATTTGGATAAGCCTCAGAAACACCACGCTAAGTGAGAGAAGCCAGATGTCAGGAAAGAAACCGCAGCGTGCATCCGTCCCTTTCTATGAAATGTCCAGGAAAGGCAAATTGACAGACAGAGCAGAGGGGTGGCTGCCTAGAGCTGGGTGGGAGCGGCCACTGACACCGCACAGGCCACTTCGTGGGGTGATGGTGACACAACTCTACATTTGCTAAAAGTCCCTGAATGGTACACTTACATCGGCAGCTTTTACGGGATGTAAAACTGACTTTAAAAGGATACAATGAATTGTATTAAAATTGTACCTAAGAGATGCAATTAAGCATCTCATTCTTTCAGGAGATGACAGAAGAGGAAATAGGACTATGTTAAGTCCTGCCCCTTTAAGGCAAGTACAGTTGGAGGCCAGGTGGGCAGCATGGCAAACGGAGGTCGAGGTTATAAGGAAGCAGGGAACATAGGGAGTAAAGGAAGCTGGTTTGCAGAGGTGGTAACAGAGCAGGTGCTGGGTACCCGCCCAGCATATGAAGCCAGCTGCACCCCATGGATCAATCCCCTGCACCCGTCCTATACCCCCCGTCTTGCTAGCCCTTGGGGGAACAGCAATCCCGTTCTCATCGGGTGGTGGAGCTGGAATGTGAACCAACACCACACTCTTGCCTCTCCACTGGTTTCTGCTTGTGTTTCTGCTAAAGGCCAGAAGGTGACATGAGGGTCCCCTGCCTGATGGACAATCGGACAGGAGGCGCCTGTGGCACTGGGTGTCTGGGGGAGGGGCGAACAGGAGGCCCTGGGGCCACTTCTAGCATCCCCGCCATGCCCCAGGCCACATGCCTGTCTGGGTGCAGATCACCTAATTCAATGCTTCCCAGGGCTGCTCCAGCATGAGCACTGGGCTTGCAGGAGCCTGAAATGTGAAGTTGTTCTTTTTAGATTTTTATACAAAAGCTTACTGGTCACAGGGTGTAACGCCACCCCCAAAGCTACAGAAAACTGTGGTGGGAAAAGTTGAAGCCTTACCAGCTAACGGTGGCAGAGATGGCATTTCAGGACAAGGAAAGCAGCTGCAATTTAAAGGGGAAGTCTTAGCCCGGCTGGTGTGGCTCAGTGGTTGAGCGTCCACCTATGAACCAGGAGGTCATACTTTGGTTCCCGGTCAGGGCACATGCCAAGGTTGTGGGCTCGATCGCCAGTAGGGGGTGTGCAGGAGGCGGCCCATCAATAATTCTCTCTTACCATTGATGTTCCTCTCTTTCTCCCTCTCTCTCTTCCTCTCTGAAATCCATAAAAAAACTTTTTTTATTTTTTTAAAGAAAGCACATGAACAGATGGGTACCAGAACTAGTGGGGTGATCACTTTGTGAGGTATATAAATGCCTAATCACTATGCTGTGCACCTGAAATTAATATAATATTATATATCAACTATAATTTAAAAATTAATTTCAAGAAGTTAAAAACTATTAAAGAAAGCAACACTAAAGAAGAGACCGAGCCCTTTGGTAAAATGGCACTTGTCGCCCTGGCTGGTTTGGCTCAGTAGATAGAGCGCCGGCCTGCGGACTGAAGGGTCCCAGGTTCGATTCTGGTCAAGCGCATGGACCTTGGTTGTGGGCACATCCCCAGTAGGGGGTGTGCAGGAGGCAGCTGATCGATGTTTCTCTCTCATCGATGTTTCTAGCTCTCTATCCCTCTCCCTTCCTCTCTGTAAAACATCAATAAAATATATTTTTTAAAAATGGCGCTCGTCGCCAGGCATTTCTTGCCACAGCCCAGGACACTTGAGCCCAGCCCTCTCCCTGACCCTGCTGTGGTGGCGACCTCCCCTGCTCCCGAGGTCCCGGTCCATGACTCTTAGCATGCAGTGTGTTCTGCCCATGTGAGCCACCGGCAATGGTACTTGTCCTGACAGCTAATGGGAACATTCGAGAGAAGAAATGAAGAGTATCGTGCTTGCGAAGTCCCTCTGCACCATGAACTGCAACAAGTACTTTGGGGACGTGGCCGGGCCTGAGAATCCAAGGCGCAGGTTTCCAGCCCATCCCCAGCACGACGAGAAGCGGGTGAGAATGAGACCTGTACCGTGGGGTCGTGTACCTGACAGCTGAGTCAGTGATAACTGGTGTACCCGGAGATTCTCCCCAAGCAAGGCCCGTGCCAGGGGGCCCCGCGGAGGCAGGAGGTCGCCCAGAGCAGCGGTCGCCAACCTTTCGGACCTCATGGACCACCGGGTGGCGACCGCGGACCCAGAGAGCCTGGATGGCGGGGCCCGGCCCTGCCCCTCACCTTTCGCTTTGGTTGTGTAAAATCCGACCGCTGCTCCGTCCCTCCACAGGATCTTAGCCTGCTCCTTCGCTGAGTGAGGCAAAAAAAACACGGCGTCGTCATCCAAGTTCCTCTCCAACCTTCCAAAAATAACGACGTTGAGGATGAAAAGCACAATCCTTTCCCCAAATGACTGAACCTTTGAAGGAAAGCAGAAAGAGCAAGTGAGGCGAGAGGGGAAAGCAGATGCGATGAATCCTGCCCTCGGCATCGACCCGCCCATGATGCTTCCCGTGCTTCCCGCGAGGCCAAGATGTGCATCGGTTCTCACAGAGGGTTCACTCCCGCCACCTTCACACCAGTCGGCCCCACCTGCTGCCATTCGGTTCTCACCACCTGCCGGGCGGTCCGGCTTTACAGGTGAGGAACCCGAAGCTCAGAGAGGATAGGTGATTTCCTGCCTCACTGCAAAGAGGGCTTATGGCAGCCGATGGGGACTCTGCAGAGACAGGCAGGCCCCGGGACAGGCCGGGCCGGTGCACCTACTGAGCCGGCCAGCGGCTGCCTCCTGCATGTCACCCATTAGAACTGAGACTCTGGGAAAGGGGGGTTTCATACAGCTATTGATGTTGGGGTTTTTGTGTGTGTGTTTTTTAAAGATATCTTTTTACTAATCTCAGAGAGAAAGGGAGAGGAGGAGAGAGAGAGACACAACGATGATGAGAGAGAATCATTGATAGGCGCCCACTGCAACCCAGGCATGTGCCCTGCCCGGGAATCGAACCGTGATCTCCTGGTTCGTAAGTTGATGTTCAAGCACTGAGCCACGCTGGCGGGGCTGCGTGTTATATTTAACACTTGACCCTTACGTTTTCTTCACCATCGTGATCATCATCCTCATTTGTGGTTGCGGCGTCTTGGCTATATTTGCAACTCACAACCTCTTTGAGCCTCAGTTTCCTCGGCTGGTCTAGGGAAAAGACCACCTAAGTGGCGTCTAAAACACTGGTCTGTTTTTCAACTGCTCTGCTCCTAAGAAGGCAGCTTGCAGAACCCCAGCACATGGTACAAAGTGTTCGGAGCCAATAAACTTATTAATTGGCCCAGAATGTGAAACATTTCACCTTTATCTGGAGCCAAATCTTAGATGAGAAAAAGATTTGTGAAAACTTCACCAGCTAATTCTTATTTTTAAATATGTTTTTTAAAATTGATTTTTAGAGAAGAAGGGAGGAGGATAGAGAGAGAGAAGCATTGACCAGAAGAGCATCACGGATGTGCTGCCTCCTACAGGCTCCCTACTGGGGATCGAGCCTGCAACCCGGGTATGTGCCCTGACCGGCAATCAACCGGCGATCTCTTGGTTCCTGGGTTGATGCTCAATCACTGAGCCACACTGGCCGGGCCACACCAGCTAATTCTGAGAAGCCACCCCAATTTAATATCTCAGACAGCGACAGCCAAATCAAGTTCAGAGTTAAGCATAACAACGCAGTCACTACACCCCGTTGGTGTGATGTGGGAGGTTATAGTTGTCAACTTGAGGGAAACATCCAGTCAAAAGCTGGCAGCAGAAGAGGAGAGAAAGAAAATGCATTTCATCTGTGCAGGTTCCTGACGGGGAGAGGGGCGGGGGGGGGGGAAATAATGTGGGGAATGAGATGCTGACTTAGAAACGTTTCTGGAAACACGAAAACAAGACCCCGTTCTAATTCCTCAATTAGGGCCACTAATTTATGTTAACAGAGAGAACACTAAGCAAGCTTGTTTTGGTAACTGGTGGAGAAGAGCTAGCAAAGAAACAACGTGTAATTAAAGGGTCGGGGATATTAACATGGTAACAGCATGACGATTCCAAACCTCCTGCAATGTCCACTCTAAAGGGCAGCCCCTCACCTTCAGGAGGCCTTCTCTTGCAGGGTCGGAGGTCCTCAGGACGTCTTCGGTGGCCCACCAGGAGTCCTTTAGGTAAACAGCCACGACTAGAGAGAAAGCCGAGAGGAGGTGATGACAACGCACACGGCCAGCTGGTCACCAGACGCGGTTTCGACGCATGCAGCCACGGTTGCCGTGCAAGGGAAAGGTTATGCGTGGTCGGCATTTACGGTTCCTCCGTGTCTTTTCGTGGCTGGATTTCTCAACGTTCTTTTTTAGCGCCGAATACTATTCCATTGAATGGATGTACCCCCGTTTATTTCTCCTGTGGTACTTTCTCTATACCCCTTATATTGCCATTTTTATTTTCTTAAATACATTTTTATTGATTTCAGAGAGGAAGGAAGATGCAGAGAGACACAGAGACATCCATGATGAGAGAGAATCATGGATCGGCTGCCTCCCGCATGCCCCCTACTGGGGATCAAGCCCACAACTTGGGCATGTGCCCTGACCAGAAATCAAACTGTGACCTCCTGGTTCATAGGTCAACACTCAACCACCGAGCCACGCCGACTGGGCTTATTGCCAATTTTATACCTGCTTCTCAAGCCGGGTGTCTGAGCCCAAGGAGTCCAGAAGCCACAAAAGAAGAAAATACATCTTCCCGTCAAACTCTGTCAGCTGAAGGTTGGGAGGAAAATGGCAGCACGGAGGAGAAAACAAAAGTCTTCAACGTTTAATACCAGCTCCCAACGTGGAAGCGAATGCTGCGGGCCATTCCGGGTAAGCTGCCGCCACGGTCCTCCCTCGGTCTCCCTGCTCTTTGAGGACGTCTGCTGGGAAGCTCTGTGAAGACCAGGCCACAGCGGCATTAGCCAGACAGTAAACATAACTTTGTCCAGCCAGCCCCTCCTCGCCAAAGACCAGCGGCATCTAATCCACACGTCAGTTGCATGTCATTGGTGAATTGTATCATGCCCAACCACAGTCCCCAGATGGACGGAGCCGGCTGGGAGAGAAGGGCCAATTAAATGCTTGACATCTGCCTTATTAATTCCACGAAATTCATGTTCAAAATGGCACCTACTGGAACGCACAGGAGCTTTATAAAGCCCCAAGGATTCTTCTTCTTGCTTAACAAGATGAATCAATAAGAGACGTCCAATTAACTCACAGTGTATTACTGTCACACAGATGTTGGCTGTACTAAGACGTTTCAAACAGGAAAGCTGTTAGGTCTCGGTGTCTGGGTGCTGCCTGAGAAGTTTCACGGTGGGGGCAGGGCATTCATTAGTCACACAAGTTGTCACCAAAGAGACTGAACTGCTTTTTTCAAAATGAATCTTAAGCTGCTACACAACAATGAAGAACAGGCCTAAAATACACTGTCCTCAAAACTGGTGTGGTTGAGCATTGACCTAGGAACCAGGAGGTCACGGTTCGATTCCCAGTCAGGGCACAGGCCCGGGTTGCGGGCTCATCCCCAGTGGGGGGCGTGCAGGAGGCAGCGGATCCATGATTCTCTCTCATCGTCGATGTTTCTCTCTCTCTCTCTCCCTTCTTCTCTGAAATCAATAAGAATCTATTAAAAAAAAAAAATCTCTTGGAAAGTAGAATCAGCCCTTTGGAGAGTGGCAGCGTTTGGTCAGAAAAGCACGATACCCAGTTGAGAGGCGACAGGAAGCAGGGACGCGGCACAGCCCTGGGAGAGAGGCTGTGCCGCTGGGCAAGGACGGGCGCAGAGCTGGGGCTGACATGCTGCAGACCCCGCCGAGGGCTGCTGAGACCCCCGGGGCCAACGAGATGGGAGAGTCAGAAGGTGGTTTTGCAGGGAAAATGCGATTCTGATCAGCGTCCCCGGGCTCCAGACACCAGGTACCTGAGACGATGGCGTGCGCAGCGGTGACAGCCACCAGCTGGGCACGCCTCGTCAGGGAGGTCAGCCTTGTGAACTAATTTAATTTCCTTCTCCCTCCGGGTGACAGGTGATGCGGGCCACAGAGCAGATGTCAGGAATGGATTTCATTCCGTGACACTCCAAGGTTCCCCAAACGAGTAAAGACGGCGAGGTCCCGAAGGCTAACTCCCAGGGCCCCGGCTGCCCGGAGGCTCGGCATGAGCCACTGAACTCAACTCCCGAATGCATGAACGGTGCTGTCCCGGGCGCCCGCTGTCCCAGGTGCCCGTCCTCGCCCCTGGGAGCTGGCAGCCGGAACGGGAAGAGACCTAAACCAGCCCTCCAATACGGGGCAGGGCTCGGAAGGTGCGGGATCGAGCTGGGAGCCCAAGTGTCCCGAGGACCCAGAGGGGTATCGGGAAAGCGTCCCTGGGAGGCCCCCAGCTTGGGCTCTGGCGTCACTGGGTGAGGGTGGCCAGCAGGCAGGTGGTACACAGCCGGAGCTGAGCAGAGACAAAGAAGGCCCATGCCCCATCCCATCCCAGGAACCAAGGAGGGGGGAGTTCCCTCTCTCTCTCTCACACATACACGGATAAACACACATGCATGTGCACACGTGCACAAACACACATGTATGAGCACAGTGTGCGCACACAGCATGAACACGCACGCACAGGTCTTATCTCCCCGCACTAACTGCGAGTGGTCCATGGACTGGCCCATGATCAGAACTCCCTCAATCACAACAGAAGGGGCTTCAAGTCCCCCTGCTGCCTCCGTAGCTCCCCCGCCCCGGGCTCCCCCTCCCTGCCATTGCTCCCCTGCAGTCCAAGCCACCACTGCCCCATTACAAATCTAAGAGATATGAGTCCTCCCCCCCAAACCAGCACAGCTACACCAAAGTGACGGGCCGTCTTCACAAAGCAAAACACACGTCCGTCCCGAGGACTGTGGGGCTGCACGCAACACCGGCCCAGCCCATCAGTAACTGAAGGGAAGGGGACACACATGTTGACAGAGCAACTGTCACATCGCATTACGTGGGTACCATTTCCATGCAGATGTCTTCCTTCAAGGGAAGTCTTTCCCCAGATGCCCGTGAACTTGGCGCCTCTCTGCCACGGAGAAGGAAACATCTGGCTCGCAGTGTGCTTGTAGCATCCGCCTCCCTGCGGTTCTCCAGCAGAAAGCAATGTGGCCGCCGTGAGCCTAGATTTGAACTCGAGGAAGATGGGGCAAGATGGGGTGCCTGGATCTGGAGGTACAGCTCGACTACAAGATGTGGGGGGCGGAGAGAAACCCACACCAAAGCTAGTCTCACTAGGAAGGGAGTCTTAACCCCGTTGGGTTGGGCCACGGCACGCACAGCGAATGCCTCAGGGCTGGGGACAGCCCAGGCTGCAGGGGGAAATCCTCAGAAGCCTCGCGACACCTCCAACCCCCAGACTCCGGCTCCATCCTTTTTTTTTTTTTTTAAATATATTTTATTGATTTTTTTACAGAGAGGAAGGGAGAGGGAGAAAGTTAGAAACATCGATGAGAGAGAAACATCTATCAGCTGCCTCCTGCACACCTCCTACTGGGGATGTGACCGCAACCAAGGTACATGCCCTTGACCGGAATTGAACCTGGGACCCTTCAGTCCGTAGGCCAACACTCTATCCACTGAGCCACACCCGTCAGGGCTCCATCCTTTTTTTTTTTTTTTTTAATTAATATATTTTTATTGATTTCCGAAAGGAAGGGAGAGGGAGAGGGAGAGGGAGAGAGAAACATTAATGATGAAAGAGAATCATCGATCGGCTGCCTTCTGCACGCCCCACACTGGGGGTCGAGCCCACAACCCAAGCATGTGGCCCGACTGGGAATCAAACCATTGACCTGTGGGTTCATAGGTCGACACTCAACCACTGAGGCACTTGCATAAACACCCGCACAGACACGCACACACGCACAGGGCAGGGTGGTCAGCAGGCAGCTGGATACAACCGTCAACTCGGAATCCATCCCTGACACTCGGGATATTTTCCTTGGCCCTTCCCTGCTTTCCACTAGTCCCCTGGTAAGAATGACATGCCTCTGTCTGTGGGAGGCTGTTTCTCCTACGTTTACATCCAACTCGGTGCCATAAAGTAACAGGGAATAAAGAAGGAACCATAGCCAACATGTGTTCCTAGAGGACAGAGCTGTCACGGTGAACGCCCCTCCCATCGGGGCCCCTCACAGTCCCTGGGAAACAGAATTCTGTTTCCAGCATGAATACCCTTTGCTTCTATGAGCCGGAGTGAGGGGCGTCACAGAAAGGGCCCCCCAGTTCTGAAGTTCCCTGGGTACTGCAGGGGCACCCCTCACTCTCCACCCTCCCACCCCTCCTGACCCACCACCCACCTGCCCCAAACGCAGCCCCGAGGAGGTCTGGCCCCAGGCCCTCGGTGTCGCAATCCCGCCAGGCCCAGGACAGCTTCCTCCGAGTGTTTGCCTTGGCTCTGCCGTCACTGCAGGCCTATAACGGGAACGCTTTTCCAGGAAAAAAATCATCATTTTTCGACTCCCTGCTTGTTTTTCTCAGGGTGCATATGACATGCAATCACCAGACACGGAAAAAAACTTAGCAGCCATTGGAAGGACGAGTGCTATGCTCGGGCACAAAGCGTCCTGGAGGCGGGCTGGGGGGGAGACGGTCTAATCAAGGGTTGGGAGGGCTGCATGTGGCAACACCTGCCCAAGGGCCCCCTGCAGCCCCCCTTCTCCTGGAGCCCTGTGTCCTTTCTGTCCCTCAGCCCCCCACCTCCCCTGCCCTCGTCTGTCTCCCCTGTGAGCGAGCTGAGGAGGAACCACCAAACAGCCTCTGGGAAGACCCCAGAAGATGTAGGCGACCGGATCCCTCCTGACGAGCCAGGAGAAGCAACGGTGTCATTAGGAGCTTGGAACTTTCCGTCCGTCCCCTGGCGTCTGAGGAGGGAAGAGGGGTCTGGCCCCTTGGTGACATGAAGCAGCCCCTGGTCACAGAAACAGTCAAGAAGGAGACTCAAAGGGGGCCCAGGGCGTGTGCCTCTCAGACCACCTGTTTGGGAAGTGCCTGCCCAGCTTCTTAAGGGGGTTGGGAAGGTGCAGTACCAACGTCCTACCAGCAGTCGGCGCTGAGCCAGGACACTCGCAACCTGGACGCTTTTCCTTTGCTCACGGGGTTATGGGGAGTCCCTGGGATGGACTCGACCAGCTTATCAGCCGCTCACTCACACCCGGGCTTATCGATCAGCTCTGCTCCTTTCACTTCCATCTAACCACGAACACACACACACACACACACACACACACACACACACCCCACCTGTACAAATACAACAGATACAACAGCTCCAGGAAATTCAGAGCAACCAGCGTCGGCGACCTCCACGGTCACGGCTAAGCACGCGGCGAAAAGACACACGTTGAAAGCTGTGGCCAGGTGCTATGCCACCACCGGCCCCTTCCAATTCCACCTGCTTCAAGCCACGGAGGCACGCTTACACGTCGTGTCCGACTCTAAAGACCAACGGAAAGGGCACAAGGGCTGGGGAACACCTGAGATGCCTTTTGGGAATCTCGCAAAAATCGCAGCTACCACGGCAGAGCCCTGCCGTTTGGGAAACATCTGGCAACTTTATTTAAAGTCTATCATCCGTATAAGGAAAGGTCCAGAGTGAGCCTTCTTGGAACTGATGAATATTTACTATACTACATTCTTGAAAACAACCAACAAATTAAGGAATTAATAGGAAACAGACTCACAAGAGTCAGTCATATGTTAACATTATGCAAACTATAGCTAAAGACCTACACCCAGAATATTATTAAATGCTGAAAAAAGGCGGGGGGTGGCGGGGGACTTGCTGGAATTTGATGTGTTCTTCAAGTTGGCAAATGACATTTTGGGCGTGTTTGACAATCTGTTCACCAAGGGGTTCCTATGGGCACACCATGTTACTAATTTGTTCCTTGTCTCTAGCCTGGAGCTGGAGTCCAAGTTCAAGGCCATGGTGAAGGTCTGGTGTTATCACAGACCCTATGTTCATGGAGACCAGGTTTTGCCAGATGGAAATGGATGTCCTAACCTTGACGGGGAAGCCGTCACACACAGCTCAGCCACCCCAGGCTCGCAGTCAACACGCCTGCAACCCCCAGACAGCCAGCTGAGCACTTGCGTCTCGGATCGGCAACAAGAGATACCTTCCCCTGCTCAAGGCTGTCACCAGACAGCAAAGCCCAGGCTGACACGCAGGCGAAAGGCAAGCTTGTATGGGGGTGTGTTTGTGTGTGTGTGTGTGCGCGCGCAGAGAGCTGATCAGGCCCCGTTTGCAAATTGCAGTTAAAGACCTAAAACCCACACTTTCACCAGATGTCATTCAAGGAGGGTTGACTAATTAAGGGTTGGTTTGGGTTTTTAAATTCCTTATTAAAAAGACCATACATGCCTGGCCAGCATCGCTCAGTGGTTGAGCGTCGACCTATGAACCAGGAGGTCACAGTTCGATTCCCAGTCAGGGCACATGCCCGGATTGCGGGCTCCATCCCCAGGTGGGGGCTTGTAGGAGGCAGCTGATCACTGATTCTCTCTCATCATTGATGTTTCTCTCTCTCCCTCCCTCTCCCTTCCTCTCTGAAATCAATAAAAATATATCTTCAAAAAAATCAGGCCTGAACACTATCACTGTGGGCAAGAGTGTATCTAGTGCAGGGGTGGGCAAACTTTTTGACTCGAGGGCCACAATGGGTTCTTAAACTGGACCGGAGGGCCGGAACAAAAGCATGGATGGAGTGTTTGTGTGAACTAATATAAATTCAAAGTAAAGGAGCGGAGGGGAGAGCAAGAGAACCGGATAGAACAGCCGGATCCGGCCTGCGGGCCGTAGTTTGCCCAAGGCTGATAGTGTCTTTAACACAAGTAATGAGTGCATGTCATGAATAGAAATAATGCATTGTTTCCTCTCTAAAAGCTGAAAATGTGCCACTTCTGCTTGACGTTCTAAGTCCAGCCCCAGCACACCACCACCCCCTCCTAGGTGTCTGGTTCCATCAGTCATAGACGGAAGCCTGAATCCCCGTTTTTAAATCCAGCAGTAACTACCCACCTGTCTTTGTGTCCTGGGGCCTGACCAAGACCAAGAGTTTGTGTTGAGGCTCATCGCGGTGCACCGTGCAGAAGCAAACGGACGAAGCTTCAAGTTTAACCTGGAAAAGAGGATAAAATGGCCGTTGGGTTCTTTGATCGTGGGAGGCGAGGAAGTCACGTACCAATTAGCCCGGTACGCGCTGAAAGGTCGCTGTGACGCGGAGGTAACCTGACAGGATGAGGCAACACCTAAAGGGAAGACTGAGCCGCTCTGGCTGAATGCAAAGGGTAACAGGTAACATGGCAGAGGCCCTGGGCTGCCGCCTCTTTCTGGGTCACCTGCCCACCCACTCAGCACGGACTCAGCACCCACTCAGCACGGACTCAGCACCCACTCAGCAGGGGCCCTTCCAGTCTCCCCTCCACACGCTTCCCCGGGCCTCAGCCTAGGAGAGCAGAGGGCCTCCTGTCCTCCTGGGGCCTCTCTATGGACGAGCCTGGTGTCCACCCACAATGCCACTCGGGCTGCCAGCTGCCCTGGCTGGGGTCGCTGCAAGCAGCCTCAAGAGATCTGTGCCCCCCGGCACCCCTGGGACAGAGCCTCAGTGCGCATGCCTGCTTGCTTACGAATGAGAGGAGCACCCGGCAGCATTCAGGGTCTCTGACTCACGCTGGGGCTGCCCACATGCCACGCCCTCTCTCTGTGGCCACGGCTCCCAGCGCCCTGAGCACAAGGGTCAGCACACTCCCCGGCAAAGTCCGTTTTGAAAACCGAGGGGGGAACAACAAAGTAAGGACAGAGTGAGGCAGGCAGGTTGCTTGCAAAAGTTTGTGGCAGGCCTCACAGCATCTCATTTAATTCTCCCAACCACAGTGCAGAGCAAGTTTCCTCACTGTCCCAGCTTTAGAGCTGAGAATACCAAGATCAGAGAGGTTAGGACACTTGCTCAAGGTCACAGAGCTAGTAAGTGGTAGACATGGCATTCCCAACAGGCTGTGGGGCTCCCTGCCTCGCAGAACTGGCCTTACATCCGGGACTCCAGAATCCCAAACCAGGAACCTTTCTGCTTCTCAAGGTGGAATTATACAGTCTTCGCTCCAGACGGCTTTTCTTTTAACTCTGTAACACATGCTCACTAACATTGTACTTTCTAGAAAATATATGAGTTTTCAGAGCTCTCTGCCAACAAGGAGGATCAGACATACCTGCTCCCCGGTGGGCAGAGAGAAGACGTCTGGCGCGGACTGCGTCCCTTCCCTCAGCGCGGCATAGTAAGCCAGAGCTGCTTCCCGATGACCTTCGGGGTCATCTTCCAAAACATCCACCGGGTAAATGCCTGCGAGGGGGACGAGGAGGCAAGAAAAGAAATGACATCAGTTTGACTCTTTTGTTAAAGGGAAAATTATTTATTTCTTGAAGAGTAAAAAAAAAAACCCAAGCTGGCTCAGTGGATAGAGTGTCAGCCTGCGGACTGAAGGGTCCCAGGTTCGATTCCGGTCAAGGACACGTGCCTGGGTTGCAGGCTCCGATCAATGATTCTCTCTCATCATGGATGTTTCTATCTCTCCCTCCCTCTCCCTTCTTCTCTAAAATCAATAAAAATATATATATTTTAAAAAAGCACCCAAAAGAACACTTTACAAATTATTCTCACTGCAGATTCCCCGCAGGCGGCGTGCAGGAGGCAACCTATCCATGATTCTCTCTCATCATTGATGTCTCTCTCTTTTTCTCCCTCTCCCTTCCTCTCTGAAATCAATAAAAATACATTTTTTAAACAAAACAAAAATTCTGTACAAGTGATATCTACTCTTAACCATTTTTAAAAAAAAGGCAAATGCTATTTTATAATTTTTTCACAGCATCAGCAAGAATTGTTGTAAGAATTTAAATAATTTTAAAATGACAATCCCCATTACTAAAAAACGTAAGTGATTACAGCCGGGTGGCTCAGTGGGTTCGAGTGTCATCCCCATCCTGAACACCAGAAGGTGACGGGTTTGATTTCTGGTCAGGGCACATACCTAGGTTACGGGTTTGACCCTGTCAGGGCGTGTACAGAGGCAACCAATCGATGCTTATTTCTCACATCAATGTTTCTCTCTCTCTCACCCCTTCCCCTCTCTGAAGTCAATTAATTAAAAAAAAAATTTCACCTATTTTTTAATGGAAAAAAAAAAAAAAAAAAAGGCATTCCTGATGGCAGGGTTGGCACCACCCCAAGATGTGAGGTTCAACAGCAAAACCACAATGACACCCTTGGGCAGTGCAGAGGGACGTGAGGAAGTAAACGAGTCTGGGGGTCTTACGCATGTGCTGGAGGCCGAGCCGGCCTGCCACACTCACTCTGCTGGTGACGGAAGGCAGACCCGGGCAGGGGCTCCCATTCCAGATGTGAAATGCTAAGAGGCTTTCATGGCTTCCACTGAACAGGAAATATTTCTCCAAAGCCCGAAGAATGTAATCTTTCCAATACAACGTAAGATGCTTTTATGAAAAAAGGCCCACAGTTGCGATGATAATTCATTGCAGACTGTAAAGAAATGGGAATCCCCAAATGAGCCCCAAATTGAAAAACGCACTTTAAGCATATGTTTGCTGTAGTCATCCAAAAAGCAAAATACTTCAATTTTTGTTTTCTGGGGAAAATACTTAAATCATTCAGGATCTTTGTGCCAAAAGCTTGAGGGCCCAGGGTTGGCTGAAAGGCAGGCCACACACATACACACCCCGGAGCCACGGCCTGCCCCCCACTGGGACCAGCCCCCCACTACTGGGTAAGCCACTGCTGGTGAGTCCGGTAAGGCCGATGCTCAAGGGCTTTCCCAGCACTCTTTGGTCCTCCCTATGTAAATAGCAATGCCAATAAATGAAGACCTTCACAGGGGTCGTTGCTTGCACCTAATCATTGACTCAGTATAACTTGCTGAATATTCTTTCCAAATACCACTTCCCTACAATGATTAAGGAAATCCTTTCATTTTAGCGAAGTGTGTCTCACGTGAGAAACATTAATAAAGATATTTTCAGAAATCTCCTGAAAGTCTCTACCCACAGGTCACTGCACAGCATTATGCACTGGAAAAGCTGGCTGTAATCACTTGCATTTTTCAGTAATGGGGATTGTCATTTTAAAATTACAGAAACAACAATTCTTGCTGATGATGTGAAAAAATAAAACAGCATTTGCCTTTTGTTTTTTAAAAATGGTTAAGAGTAGATAGCACTTGTACAGAATTGTTTTGTTTTGTTAAAAAATATATTTTTATTGATTTCAGAGAAGAAAGGAGAGGGAGAGAGAGAAACATCCATGATGAGAGAGAATCATGGATAGGCTGCCTCCTGCACGCCCCCTGCTGGGAATCGAGCCTGCAAACAGGGCATGTGCCCTGACCAGGAATTGAACCGTGACCTCCTGGTTCATATGTTGATGCTCAACCACTGAGCCACACCGACCTGAGAACTACTTTTAACTTAAAGCGTGAATACATTCACCTATATTTTCACAGGGCTGTTGCGTACAGCGGGAAACACGCTAATACCCGCAGTTGTGCGAGGCAGTGCCTGGCACATATAGAGAATCGCGGAGTCCACGGTGTGTGCACCTTTCGCCTGGTCGTATGCCAGCATTGCCCCAAGCCTATCCTGACGAACACAGCTCCACAGCTGTGCCGTGGAGGGAGCGCTTCTGAGGCTGGAACATTTCAAAAAGGGGGCTGCGGTGGCGCTCGGCTCCGAGACGGGGCGTCCCGCGTGCCTGTCGGGACATTTAGCAATTCTGCAGCAATGGAATTTGCTTAACCCAGCACTTACTTCCCAAACTCATTTAACGAGGGACCCCTTGTTCCGGAACACTAACTGACAGATGACGAAACGCACCTGCAAGGGGAGCCCTTTGACATGATGTCAGGGACCGACAGCAGACATGCAGATGCTGGCGCGCAGGGCCCCTCATCCGGAGAGGGGGCCGGGGGGTTGGCGCGCTCCCCACACGGAGAGGAGAGAACAGAAGGGAGGCGAAGACACACTTGGATATTTTCGCTGGTTCTTGATGATGAGCATCTGATTGCCAAACTATTCTTAGCAGAGCATTGAAAAAAAGGAAAGTTGGAAGACAGGATGCAGAACATGTCAGAGGGTTTGAGCAGCTGAGGACGCTCTGGGGAGGGTCTGCAAGTGGCGGCGGGGAGTTGCGTTCCCGCTAAGTGACAGGGAGCCTGTTGCTCTGCTCTCACATACTTAGTATTGGCCAGTTCGCAACCTGTCATTGACTTGGCTGAGAATAAACCTTGTCCAGAATCTGAGATGGTAAAATTGTGCAGATGACTTTCTGTGCCACCCACGCAAAGGTTTATGTAACTCTAATGGCTTTTAATACGAACGTCCCCTAATCTGAACTTCGGGGAGTCTGACTTTCAGGCAAATGATACAAAGATATGCCCTAACCGGTCTGGCTCAGTGGATAGAGCATCGGCCTGCGGACTGAAGGGTCCCAGGTTCGATTCTGGTCAAGGGCATGTGTGCAGGAGGAAGCTGATGGATGTTTCTAACTCTCTATCCCTCTCCCTTCCTCTCTGTAAAAAATCAATAAAAAATATATTTTAAAAAAAAGATACAAAGGTAACACTATTCCCGCCCCCCCACCCCCCCGGAATCATGCAAAAGGCTATGAGGTAGGACTGAAACATACTGCTCATTGTGCATGCAGAGGTGTCACACTTGGGGACACATGTGGAGCCCTATTTGGGGCAGGCGGGAGGAAACGGCATCAGCTATCTGCTTCCCGTCACACCTCCCCAACAACAGGCAGTGAGGTTTGGTGATGGGGGCAAGGGTACTAGCTTTCAGACCTGATTTTAAAAATCTCTGAACATATAAAAAGTAGACCGTCATGACATGCCAGCATAAACCACAGAATCAGACACACAACCACTGCAAATACTGACACTGTCCAATATAGAAGATACAGATATTAAATGAGTTAAAGAAGTTCAGCTCTGGCTGGTTCGGCTCAGTGGATAGAACGTCGGCCAGTGGACTGAAGGGCCCAGGGTTCGATTCCAGTCAAGGGCATGTACCTCGGTTGCAGGGTAGATCCCCACCCAGGTCGGGGTTTGGGGGAGACAACCAATCAATGTGTCTGTCTCACATCGATGTTTCTCTCTCTGTCTTTCCCCCTCCCTTCCACTCTCTTTAATAATAAACGGGAAAATATCCTCGGCGAGGATTAACAAGAATAACAACAAAAAAGAAGTTTAAATAGCCAAGTTTTTTTCATTTGCCCAATAAGATTCTAGGGGGAAAGATAGTATATCTAGCAATAAATGTCCTAAATAGCCAATGAACTGAAAAATAATGTATGAAGAAATTACCCAGAATGCAGCATAGAAGCAAAACATGAAAATCAGGTTAAGAGACATGGAGAGTAGAAGGATGAGCTCCAGGAAGAGTATAACTGAAGCTCCAGAAAAAGAAAAAGAATAATAAAGAAGAGTCGAGATTTGAAGAAATAAAGACTGAATTTTTTTTTTCCAGAATTAATGAAAGACACCGATCCTCAGATTCTGGAATCCCAACCAAGCCAAGCATGCTAAAACCTTAATACAATTCCAGAGAAAGTTTAGAATTTATTAACTTCAGAATTAATTGGAGTTAATACGTATACTAAAATTTCCAAGTTCTTCCCTGAAAGAATAGAAACATAGATATTAAATTTCAAAATAGGAGAGAGAGAGAGAGAGAAAAAATGGAATTAAGAAAGGCAAGAATCGGGGGAGGGAGAATCTCAATGTAAAAGAAGGCAAGAAATGAAAACAATATGATCTGTGTTCAGCTAAATTCATACTAAATTGTTATTTAATTAAATTCATTTTTAATTCTGTATTTATTGGTTATGATCAAAAACAGATATTCATCAACAAGTAACTACGCTATGTTTTTGCAGGACAGATGTTGTTTTATTAGTGTTTTTACCCCAAGTATTTTTTAAAGACTTTAATGAGATGTTTATTCAATATTCATGTATTATGAAAAACATTAAGCAGTACCTTACCTTCTGCATAGCTTAACCCCCCCGCCCGCCCCCCAACCGGGGATGTTCTAATAGCACCGACACGGGCACCACACAGGCACCACATAAATCACTTACTGGAAAACATAAAGGTCAAAATGAACAACTGACTATAATTCACTGGGCGTTTTACCCCTCTACCCACATACACACACATCAAACACAGCGCACGAAGCTGCAGGCAACAGAGAAGGGGGCAGGGAGACAGCATCGTGAGGGGCGGGCTCACACAGTGCGGACTCCACAACACGGACTTCTCAAGCACTTACACTGAATGACACATCCGGGAACTCTGAGGAGAGTTTATGTCAGCAAAATGCAATAAAGCGAACAGGGCTGTCTCTCATGTTAATGGAATTTGTGAGTAGTGGGGAGAGACTTGGTTTCTAAGCAGAACACATTCATCTTAATTCCTGCAAGTCAAGGAAACCCAGCAGTCTAGGAGGGTGTGGGGGCCTGGGGAGCCCCCATCACGCCTCATGTGGACAGGCGCTCTCCCTCAGCCCCCCCGCAACCCAGCCCTCAGCCTCAGGTGGGGCCCAGCAGCCCCCGGGCTGCCCTGCTCTGAAGGAGCAAAGAAGCATCAAGACGTTTCCAGCCCGGCCAGCGTAGCTCAGTAGTTGAGCTTCAACATAAGAACCGGAAGGTCATGGTTCGATTCCCGGTCAGGGCACATGCGGGCTCCATCCCCTGTAGGGGGCGTGCAGGAGGCAGCCAATCAATGATTCTCTCTCATCACTGATGTTTCTCTCTCCCCCTCTCCCTTCCTCTCTCTGAAATCAATACTGATTTCAGACCAACTGACAACAGGTCTTGGTTTAAGCAGGAAATGAGGGCACGGACTGGGCACTGGAGTATGACAAGGCTCCCGTGGGCCGGAGAAGGGGATGGGGAAAGGCAAGCCTGGATTTCAACAGACAGTGGCCTTCAGAGTCACACATGCTGTGTGGTGCAGCCCCACCCAAGCCTGCTGATTGCTGGCCTTGGAGCGGAAACGCCACAGCTGAGGTTGGGGTGCACTCTAAAGCACGGAGTTTGCAAATCACAGCTGCTGCATCATAATCATCATCATCATCATAAGCTGTAGGGAGCGGTTATAGGGTTAAGCCTCAGACTGACCTGCTGGCAAAGCCAAAACCAAGTCCCAGCTTAGAGGGCACAGCCCTGTTAGCATAATTAAGCTTGATCTTGTGACTGCTCCCTAGATCTTTCCTGGGTAGCTAATGGGTGGTGGGAGGGGCAGCAAGTGCTGCCAAAACAAGTGAAACTCACAAGAACGTTGTAAATTACCTTGTTTACCTCTGACTATAAAATATAGGCTCAGCCTGCAGTCTGGATCTGTTCTGTGGTCTCAGTCACACACAGAAGATCCCCTAGACCCAGCTTATTCTCTTTGCCTGTCTTTTCTTCATCCTTTGCCGGCACCCCTCAGGCTTGCCAAACCCTTGGCTGTGCTGGCGCCACACAATAAGCGTGAGTTACTCAAAGGCCCCAGACTTTCAATGGTTACTGACAGTCACCTAACTGCACTGCCACACCCCCAGGAACCCTGATTTAAGAGTCACATGGACTCTAGGCATCTAACAGCAATCATGATTGAGTTTTGCCCGGAAGTAGGCTCCTAAACTACACAACACAGCAGAAAGCACAGGCCCTTCCTAGGACCCTCTGATGGGAAGGCCCCCGGGCTGAGCTACAGTAAGGATGTCAGCAGAGGAGCAGGGAGCCAGCTGCCGGCAGGAGTCCAGCCCAGGCCAGTCACCTGGTCAGCAGACAAGCGTTTCAAAGGTCATAAAGACAACACCTCAGTGCCCACTGCCCTCCCACTGCCCAGCCCGAGTCCTGACCACCGGGTCATTCACTCTGTCCTGCCAGGAAAGGGTCAGGAACCAGCTGTCCCTGGCCTTGTCTCATGCAGTAGAGATCCGTGGAGATAATACAGCCCTTGCTGTCTAAATGTGGGGGTGGCCCGGCCGGCGTGGCTCCGTGGTTGAGCATCGACCTATGAATCAGGAGGTCACAGTTCGATTCCCAGTCAGGGCACATGCCCAGGTTGTGGGCTCCATCCCCAGTAGGGAGTGTGCAGGAGGCAGCAGATCCATGATTCTCTCATCACTGCTGTTTCTCTCTCTCTCTCTCTCTCTCTCTCTCTCTCTCTCTCTCTCTCTCTCTCTCCCCCTCCCTCCCACCCTCCCTCTCTTCCTCTCTTCCTCTCTGAAATCAATATACATGAGTGGCCAGATTATTATGATCTCTGAACGCATAATAATCTGGCCACTCTGTGTGTGTGTGTGTGTGTGTGTGTGTGTGTGTGTGTGTGTGTGTATTAGAGGCCCAGTGCATGAATTCGTGCATGGGTGGGGTCTGGCCAGCCTGGCCAGGGAGAGGGGACATGGGTGGTTGGCCGGCCTGCCTGCTGGCCGAACTCCTGGTAGAGGGGACAATTTGCATATCAGCCTTTTATTATATAGGATTATGTAGGATATACACTGAGTGGCCAGATTATTATGCGTTCGGAGATCATAATAATCTGGCCACTCATTGTATTTAAAAAAAATAAAGAAAAGCACCATTGTTAGACTAACGCTTCCCTGCTGGAGAAAAAAGGATTCCCGGGCAGATGTGATTTGCTCAAATGGCTTTTGGAGACGGGCTATGAAAGCTCAGGCAGCGGTTCAGCTATGCAGAACTCTAGGATCTAGCGCGTGTGGACATGACTGACGGGCGACTGCTGTGTGTCATCTGGGCCATCAGCAACTATGAACGCCACAGCGCACACTGAAATAAACAGGAAAATCCTCAAACCGTTTTGGCTAACTACACTTTCTCAGAAGACGAAACGAACCATTACTTTTCCCGTAACGGTGAAGTAGGCCTGGGGGAGCCACACAGCAGGGCGGTGGCTGGGAGGAAGTCTCTGACTCAGGGTACCAGTGGGCAGAGGGAAGGGAGGAAGCGTGGGCTAGAAACTCCATTAAAATGTGAGATATTCCTGTAATCTCCATTTTGTACACAAGGAAGATGAGATGAAAAGAGTAAGTCACAGCCCTGGCCGGTTTGGCTCAATGGATAGAGTGTTAATCCAGGACAAAAGGGTCCCGGGTTCGATTCCGGTCAAGGGCGTGTACCTGGGTTGTAGGCTCCTCCCCAGCCCGGGCCCTGATGTGCAGGAGGCAACCAATGGATATTTCTCTCTGTCTTTCCCTCTCTCTTCCACTCTCTCTAAAAACCCATAGAAAAATACCTTTGGGTGAGGATGAAAAAAAAAAGAGTTAAGTCACTTTTTCTCTTGCCACAGTTTTCAAACATCCACAGCCATGACAAACAACATTCCAGAAAGCATTAAAAAAAAAAAAAAAGGAAACAATATCCCCCCCTCTAAAGACAAAACCCTTTGGCAACCTCTGACCCAGGAAAACTTTCAGGAGGAATGTAACTAATGCACACAATTGGCTGGCGGCCACCTTCCCTCCTTAGCTCACCTGCAATGGGAGAAAGCAGCGCAGAGGCGCGCAGAGGCGCAGCCCCTAGGTACAGGTCATGAACACAAGGACTTCACCTGGGGCCATGAACAGTTCTAGGCTTACGCAATGCACTGCAATCGAGCCAGTTTTGCCATAGGCTGCCTGATATAAACAAGAGTTCGGTTCCTACCGCACCTCATCACCATTACGATAGCGACGTGGTTTCTAATCGAGGACCAGGTAAGGAGGGGGTGTGTTCTGAGAAATGTGTCCTCGGGCCATTTCAGGTGACCCTACGTAGAGACCTCGCACTTCCTCAGTAAGCAACGCCCCCTAAGCCTGCTCCCTGCAAACACTCCCCCTTGGCGGGACTCGCTGAAACGCTCTGCCTGTGTTTCATGTGCTTTTTCTCCCAACCCAGAGAGAGCTGGGCACAGGCCCCAGGGCCCTGGGAGACCTGCCTACGGTGCCCAGGGGTCCCTGGCAGTCCCCGTGGATGGGGCCACAGGGGCGCCTGCGGGAACCTGGTAACCCAGGTGCTGTACTGACTTCTCCCTCACTGTGCGCTTCCCATCGCACAGACTGTGCCACCAAGGCGTGGAGCCACCAAGGCATGGCCCAAGCCAGCAGTCCCTACGTCGGGTGGCCCCCCGACAGGGAGAGTCAGGGTCCGCTCCTCTGGGGGTGAGCGCCAGAACCCCCCTGCCCATCTCCTTCCCTGGAGGCGACAGGTGCGCGGATCAGGAGCCCTTCCCTGTCCCCTGGCCAGCACGCTGTTTACCGTCAGTTTTGCAGCGCCTATCGGCCAGCCCAGCCACTGAAACCCGACACGGGGGTGGGGGTGGGGGGCATCGGGCGGCCCACAGCGAGAAAGGCAGGTGGCTGGGGCTGGCCGCCCCGGACTCTCCTTACCTGTGGCTCCCCAGGCCGCCCCAGCCTCCATGCTCCGGCTCCGCGGTGATGCGCCCGCCCCCTGCCTGCCCGACTTCACCTCCCGCTGCTCCCGCCTTCGCCCCCGCCCCGGGGCTGTCCAGCTCCTTCCCCAGCGGCTACCCCAGTCCCCTTCCCAGGGGTCCCCCTCCCCTGCACTGGAGTCTTCCCGCTAGTGACACCCGGCTCCCAAGTTTTGCAAAGCCAGTTCGCCACCTTAAAGAACCATTTAATTCCCCTTAATTCTTTAGAAAAGGATACCGTTCGTGCCCCCACCACTCGCCAGGGTCCCGGGGCACCCCCTCGTCATGCCCCTTCCCACTTCCTCCTATTTCTATAGACAAGAAACGTTTGCATTCTCTCTTTTCGAAAATTTACACATTAGAAAAATGAAAACTTACACATTAGAAAAATGAAAACTTACACATTAGAAAAATGAAAATTTACTTGAAAAATGAATGACACATACAACAGAGGACACTCAGTAACATCACTGCCCACTGCAAGGTCTTGTTACCCTGACAAGCGCAGAGCTGCTGCTTCTGCTGACAGCCTCTCTTATTTATTAAGCTTACACGCTCGAAATAGAGAAACTCAGCAAGAGGCCATTGTTTCTCCAGTATTTCATCTTGGCCTGTTTCAAGGTGCTTCTTTACAGGGGAGGTGGGCAGCAGGGCTGGTTTTAAAATGCCACCAGCCTTGGAACCCACAGGCCTGTGGTCAGTCAGCTGGTGCCCCCCCCCTCTTTGGTTGGCAGCTCTGAAGTTTGTGCTCCTGGACCGTCCCCCTTAAATGCATCCTAAGCCCTTTTGGGCCTGTCCCCACATGGATCCCAAACGCATCTGCCTGCCTTGTCCCTCCGCCCCAGCAAATAGTGGCTGGGGGGGGGGGCTCCCAGCTGCTCCCCCATCTTGGGAGCAACCTATCTAAGGAAGGCCAGGGCACCCCCAGTTCTGCTCCCACTGCACAGGCTGCAGATGCACTGACGGCACCCCAGTGCCAGAGGGCCCCTCACAGCCTTCCTAGTTATCCCTTGGAAGCTGAGGTTTCATGTCTCGTGATGGAAACAGAGCCACCTGGGCCACAGCGTTCAGCACCCTTAGCTCCTCCAACACCGGCCGTCCTCCACATTTATCAGGCTCTGCTATGTGCCCAGCGAACGCGAGGACACCTGCATGTGGGAGGGGAAATGGCCAGGGCTACTGTCTGGCTCCTTGCCCACTGTGAAGCCCCTCACCATCATGGGTGTCACTTAGGCTTCTGGCGTGGAGGGAGAAAGGTGTATTAATCTCTGCTTTAAAACCTACTTCTTCAAGGCCTTGTTACTTTTTAGAAAAGGTTTTTAAAAGTATGTTTTTATTGATTTTTTTTAGAGAGAAAAAGACCAAGTTTAATCCACGTCTAAGTATGGGAACGCTGTATACATGAGAGAATCACAGACCCACATACATGAGAGGTTTAAAGACAGAAAAGGGCTCAGCCGGTGTGGCTCAGTGGTTGGGTGTCGACAGATGAACCAGGAGGTGGCTGTTCAATTCCAGGTTGGGACACATGCTTGGGTTGCAGGCTCGATCCCCAGTGTGTGGTGTGCAGGAGGCAGCCGATCAATGATTCTCTCTCATCATCGAGGTTTCTCTCTCCCCCTCTCCCTTCCCCTCTGAAATAAAAATACATTTAAAAAAAAAGACAGGGAAAATGAGATATATATGGAATTCTGAGCTAAGGGTCACCTTGGGACTGGAGAGAGGAGGGCGGTCATTGCAGACAGTAAGAAAAACAGGTGCTTAGTAGTTAGAAGTCCACCTGCCTTACAGGTAAGTCAGAAAAACGGTCTCTGATAATCTCTGATTATGGGCAAGGCCCTAATTTAAATTCCAGGCGGGCCTTTCTCTGGAGCCTGCAGGGTTTTGGTTGCCTTCAGCTCAAAACCATTTGCATACCACAGAGGCACATCTTGGGGTGACTGGTTTGGAGCCCCTACACCACAGAGCCCTATCTTGCTTCCTAGAGGAGGAAAATGGTATTCTGGTGCTAGGTTTGGCAAACTACAGCCCGCTGCCGGTATCTGTATAGCAGTCTGTGAGCTAAGAATAGTATTTACAGTTGTAAATAGCTGGGGGGGGGGGGGGGGCGGGGAGGGAGATCAGAGGAGGCATAAAAAATAAAAGACATTTGTGACACTTGGGCATTATATGAAGAACAAAACTCAGCATCCATAAGTAACTATTGGAACCAAGCCCCGCCCTCATTTGCATATGGTGGATGGCAGCTTTGCACTACAACATTAGAGTTGAATAGCTGCAACAGAAACCGCCTGGCCCAGAAAACCTGAAATGCTCAGGGTCCAGCCCGTGACAGAAATCGTGTGCGGCCCCTGCTGGAGTGTTAAGCTGAAAAGGCAAAGGAGTAAGGGCGGGTGAGTCCAAAAGGCTACCTTGGGGGTGGAGGAGGGCATTTTGTGAAAACCTGTTAGGACTTTGACAAGAGGCAGGTTGGCTTGAGTTCTGTGTTATGGTAATAAGTAACTGATCTGGAAGCAGTGATGTTTGAGACAGGGAAGCGCTATTACTATTATTTTATTTACTTTAAAAAATATGTTTTTACTGATATTTATTTATTTATTTATTAAATATATTTTATTGATTTTTTACAGAGAGGAAGAGAGAGGGATAGAGAGTTAGAAACATCGATGAGAGAGAAACATCGATCAGCTGCCTCCTGCACACCTCCTACTGGGGATGTGCCCACAACCCAGGTACGTGCCCTTGACTGGAATCGAACCTGGGACCTTTCAGTCCGCAGGCCGACGCTCTATCCACTGAGCCAAACCAATTTCGGCTGTTTTTACTGATTTTTAGAAAGAAAGGAAGGGAGAGGGAGAGAGGCCTCCTGTACACCCAACACTGGGGATCGAGCCCGCAACCCTGACCGGGAATCGAACCGCGACCTCCTGGTTCCTAGGTCGACACTCAACCACTGGGCCACGTCAGCGGGACTTCTTGGGGGGTGGTAAGTTAACTCTAGGAAATACGAGTTACACAGCAGACCTCATTAGCTAGTGTTGCTATCAGAATTTGACCCTCAAGGCCGCCAACCTTACAATGTGGGCACTGCTAGTGGCCTAATCTTGTTTATAACTGACAGAGCGAGGTAAGAGTCGTGCACTTGGGGAGCCATCGTTCATGAGAAGGGGGTTCAGATACCATCGAGAATGCCAGAGGGAGTATGAGAAACCGGGTCACCGCTCTCCAACTTGAATTGGGGGACGGCATACTTTCATCTCCAGCTGAGGTGACGTGCACAGGCCGCGGCATGCCCTGCAGAACAAGGTGGGCCTGCCTCTCTGAGCAGGCCGGGGAGGCCACGGGGGACAGACGCCACTTCCCATCCGTTCTCTGCAAATGGCCTGCAACCCACACCAGCGGCCAATGAAAGGGAGTGGCTGTGGGCTCAGCGTCCCAGGAAGGCTTCAGCTGGAGCCCAGCCCTTGGCAAAGATCCCAGTTTAGGGTGGGGGGCTATTTTCAGCAAGGGGCCAATTAAGAAGATGGGGCCACGTGGTCACGCCCTCTAACACAGGGCCCTCTGCGCTTGGGGAAGCTACCTGGTACTGGGGGAGCTCCCGGGCTCCCCCTGGCTACACCCAGATGGGGAAAAAGAATTGTATTTTTTTGTAGCTCATATCAACCAGCGTTTTAGAAAAGTATTTGTAGTTTTATAAAAGGGTGCTTTTGTGTTTATTTTTTGTTAAACCTAATGGTTTGTGAATGTGCCTTAGGACCCACAGCTTATAGGCAATGGGGCTTCAACCAACACTGTTAATCATAACCATCATCTGGGGTTTGGTTTTGTTTTTTCTTTCTTTCATTGTGTTCTTATTTTTTTTCTTAACATATTTTGCAGAATCAGTTTTAAGAGCAACCTCATCAAGTCATAATGGCCAAACACGAGCACTCTGGGGCAGGTGGGGGGATTACTCAAGCAAAGAAAACCTAACCGAGCAACTTGTAGGGTCACCCACCTTCCTGGTTTGCCCAGGACTGTACCAATTTCAGCGCATTTTAGTCCCCCCTCCCCCATAATCCCAGAAACCCCTCAGTCCCAGGCAAAGCAGGACAGACGGTTGCCAACCTCCCCTTTGAATCCTACCAAGCAGCAAACTGGCCCAGACCCAGTGGCCAGCAAGTCCCAGATGGCTCCGCCTCTGCGCCCTGAGCTGGCTCTTCCTGCTTTCAAGGGCATCGTCTTACCACCCTCCCCCACCCGAGTCTTCAGGAGTTAGGGGCCCCAGAATGCTGAGGGACCCCGTGGCTAGATCCCCCTAGAGGAGAGGAGGTGGGCACCCCCATCATAGGAGGTGGGTGGCCCTGTGGGAGGCGCACCCAGTGTGCGTCACGGCCATCTGACCCGGAGGCACGGGGCACTCGCCCCGCTCCGGTTTCATGGAGCCGCGGCCCAGCTGCGTGGTGGTGACCGGTAAGCCTGTGTGTCTGCTTTCCCATGTGCCTCTGCCTTTCGCCTGGCCCTGATTCTGGTCACAACCGGTTCCCCAGTGGGGAAAAGAGAGCGGCCAACAGTGGTGCCAGTAACTCCAGAAGGAAGCTAACGCCCAGCTCTGCCTGTTCAGAAGCGGCAGCGGACAGAGAGGCGTTTGCACTCTGTCCTGCCGTTCGCTACCAATAGCTCCTGAATGGCAGGCATGTAAGCGCCCATCTGTGGCGGAGGCCCAGACCTTGACCTTGAGCCCATCAGGGAGGAAGTCAGTGGGCCCAGGTGGCATCTGCCAGAGTGCAGTTTCTTAGCCAGGAAGGAGCTGGGGGTCCCAGAAAGGACAGGGCCTCATAAAGCTGGGGCAGTCCATCTGCAGTGACCACCCCCCAAAGGTGCCCCCCCACACCCCCAGACCAGAGAGCTTTGGGCCCCTCAGAAAACCACGAGGCACCCTGAGCCACCAGTTGGAGACTCTGAACCCAAAAGGCCACCTGGGAAGGAATGGTAGTTGCCCACTCCTGCCCAAATCCACCCAGCACACCCCAAATCCACCCCAGCCCCCCAAGTCACTGTCGCAGCTGGGCTCCTGGAGGGTGTGTTTTGTGGGGTTGTTTTTTTTTGTTAATCCTCACCCGAAGATATCTCTCCATTGATTTTTATTCTGGTGGTGGTGTTGTTAATCCGCACCCAAGGATATTTTTCCATTGGTTTTCAGAGCGAGTAGAAGGTAGGGAGGGCGAGAGAGAGAGAAACATCGATGAGAGAGGCAACACTGATTGGCAGCCTCCTGTATGTGCCCCAATCAAGGCTGGGGATCGAGCCTGCAACCCAGGTACATGCCCCTGACCAGAATCGAACCCGGGACCCTTCAGTCCGAAGGCTGAGGCTCTATCTACTGAGCCAGACTGGTTAGGGCGAGGGTTTGATTTCTCTACAAAGCTCTTTCTTTTTACTTAGACATAATTGGCACATTTTAAGTTTTTGGAACTGTGTTGGCTGAAGGCAACAGAGGAAGACAAGGATTCCTCTGTGTGGCAAATCACAAGTTACCTATCTCAACATTTTCAGACTATAATCAAACTCCTCTTAACCTTCTGAGTAAAAGACCGTTCTTTTGAAAACCTTTCGTCTCCCCTGCTCTCACTGTGGTATTCTGGGTGTGGAGATTGAGTGGTTCAAATTACCCTTGAATTCCTAAGGAAACTATACCTCTGGTAAATGAATGCTTGTCACCAATGAACTATGAATACCGAAGCGCCAGGGCAGGTCTTAGACCAGGGGTGGGCAAACTTTTTGACTCGAGGGCCACAATGGGTTCTTAAACTGGACCGGAGGGCCAGAACAAAAGCATGGATGGAGTGTTTGTGTGAACTAATATAAATTCAAAGTAAAGGAGCGGAGGGGAGAGCAAGAGAACCGGATAGAACAGCCGGATCCGGCCCGTGGGCCGTAGTTTGCCCACGGCTGTCTTAGACTCACGCGGACCCGTTTGCTGGCCAACCTGAGACTGTTTGCTGAAGTACCTGTCCATCGCTGTGGCTTCCAGAGTGTGGCCTGCCTTTATTGAAAATGCTGAGCTGCCAGGGGCAGTCTTTTCGTTTAACTGGATTTGCTTCGTGTGTGAATCTGGCCAAGACAATTTGGCATGGAGACAGATGATGGGAAGACAAGGGCTCAAGATCAAGGTGTGTTTGCCCAGCTGGCGTGGCTCGGTGGTTGAGCATCGACCTAGGAACCGGGAGGTCACAGTTCGGTTCCCAGTTGGGGCACATGCCTGGGTTGCAGACTCGATCCCCAGTAGGGGCGTGCAGAAGGCAGCTGATCCATGATTCTCTCTCATCATAGAGGTTTTTCTCTCTCTCTCCCTCTCCCTTCCTCTCTGAAATCAATAAAAACAGATATTAGGAGAACAGTGCCTCACATTCTGTGATGCTCCCAGCCTGGCAAGGTCGCAGGCCTCCAAGGAAGGGAAGTGGGAGTTCCAGGGGACCCACAATGGCTCCGGGAGCAGACCAGGAGAAGAAACACCCCACCTCACCCCCCACCACCCTAGGCCTGGCCTGAACCAACCAGAACCTCCTTGATTTCAGGTTTCGGGCCCTTCCGGCAGCACCTGGTGAATTCCAGCTGGGAAGCAGTGAAGGTAAACACCTGCCAGGCCCAGACCTGGGCCCTCAGGGCCAGGCCAGCTCCTCTTGGGGCCAGCTCCCTGAGGGAGGGGCCCTGGCGAAGGGCTGGCCTCTGGTCCTCGGGTGGGTCCTCGCCTGCCCCAGGTGGCCCTTTTGGCTGTGTGGTAAACAACAATAAAGCTAGCCCGGCCGGTGTGGCTCAGTGGTTGAGCGCTGACCTATGAAACAGGAGGCCACAGTTTGATTCCCAGTCAGAGCACACGCCCGGGTTGTGGACTTGGTCCCCATCGGGGGGCATGCAGGAGGCAGCCGATCAACCATATTCTCTAATCATTGATGTTTCTATCTCTTTCTCCCTCCCCCGTCCTCTCTGAAATCAATAAAAATGTTGTGTGTGTATGTGCGTGTGTGTGTGTTAAGTGGTTGCCAGAAAAGCTGGTTGCTACAGTAGGAGAGGTCCCTGTAGACAACAGAGAGAAGGGGGGGGGTCTCATTTTTTTCTCATGCTGGTTATTATTATCTTAGGCCTTCTCATATTAACAAGAACACAAAATAAAATCCACTGTGGCTTTACTCACTAGCTCCGACCGGTGATCGAACCCAAAACCTAGGTACATGCCCTGACCAGGAATCGAACCCAGCACCTTTTGGTTTTGGGATATGGGATGATGCTCCAACCAATGGAGCCACATGGGCCAGGGCTGCCTGCCTCTTTCAACAGGAGCTCTCCAAGCTGGGCCTGGGGAGGGACACGGAGGTGGAGCTGCGGACTCTTCAGCTGCCCGTGGATTACAGGGAGGTGAAGCAGAGAGTCACCAGAATCTGGGAAGATCTGCAACCCCAAGTAAATGACAGCTGGGGAGCCGGTGGGGGGGATGGGGGGGTTGCTGATGATGAGATGGAGCCCCAGAGCCTGTGAACCCCTGGACCCCAGTTCTAGAGTTGATGGCTTAAATGCACCCCCGCCCTGCATCTCACCAGCACCATCCCAGTGGGTTTTATAAGGTTCTGGGCCTGTTTCTAAAAGTTTAAGCTGTAATAAATGCAGCACAGCTGGCATGGCCCAGTGGTTGAGCGCCGACCTATGAACCAGGAGGTCAAGGTTCGATTCCCAGCCAGGGCACAAGTGAGGGTTGTGGGCTCAATCCCCAGTAAGGGGGTGTGCAGGAGGCAGCCGATCAGTTTCTCTCTCTCTCTCTCTCTCCTCCTTCCTCTCTCAAATCCTATATAATAAAAGCCTAATATGCTGTTTCCAGTTGTCCGTTCAACCAATCAAAGCATAATATGCTAATGATATGCTATGGCCACTCAACTGCTTGCTATGACGTGCTCTGACCACCAGGGGGGGCAGACGCTCCAACCTGTAGGTTAGCTTGCTACTGAGTGAGATACAGGCCCTGGAGCCCTCCCGTGGTCCCGCCCTGGCCCCGATTGTGCACTGGTGGGGTCCCTTGGCCTGGCCTGCACCCTCTCGCAATCCGGGACACCTCAGGGGATGTTGGAGAGCTGGTTTCCTCCAGGTCCCGTAGGCCAGGCCAAGGGACCCCACTGGTGCATGAATTCAGGCCTCTAGTCAATATATACGTCTTTTTTTTTTTTTTAATGGAAGCTTTATTCCCAGCCAGGACTCAAAAGATAGTTACCCCCTAGCAGACAGGCCTCGGGTTAGTTCCCAGCCAAGCCCATGCAGGGAAGGTGGCTGTGAAGTGGGCCGCCAGGGCCGCCTGCCTTACACCCAGCCCATTTTATCCCAACAGTTACCAGATAAAAAAAAAAAATGGGTACACAAATACCCCGCAAATACAGAGCCCAGACGATGAGAGGAGCAAAACACACACCTCCACCCCAGTAAGACAACGCCCCAAAGGCTTCCATAAAACGCTTCGCTGTGTTCCCAAGAGGAAAACCAACCAGTTCCAGAAATGCTAAGAATACTGTATTCGCTCAGTGACCGACTTCCTGCATCAGCGCTGCCAAGGCAACGCGGGGCGTCCCCTGGGGTCTCAGAGAGCAGCTGGACCCCCCGGGGGACACAGAGGAATATTCCACCGTGTGCAAGAATATTTTCCAACACAAAAGCATTTAAATAGACGACGCCTCATGGTTTTTCTATGCAGCGGCTTTCCCGTGCGGCCTATGAGTGAGGGGAAGTAGGGGGGAGGCCCGGAAGCGCAGTGGCGGTTTGAGAGGTTTTTCCCGCCTCGCACTCGCCCCCGCCCCCGGCTGGGCCTTCAGGATAGATGGGGACAGACAGGCCTCCGTTGCCCTAAATTCCCCGCCGCCCCCTGTTCACACAGCTCACCGTGCACGTGGGCGTGGACACCGCCGCCAAGGCCGTGGTTCTCGAGCAGCGCGGCAGGAACCGCTGGTATCGCGAGACCGACGTCCGTGGCTTCCGGCCCGAGCACGGTGCGTGCGTCCCGGATGGCCCGGAAGTGACTGAGTCGCGGGTCAACATGAAGGCGGTCAGCAGGCGCGTGGCCGTGGAGGGCGTGGAGGTGATGTTTTCCCGCGATGCGGGCAGGTGCGTTGCGTCGCGTCACTGAGCAGGAAGGGGAGGCTAACCCACCTTTCTTTTTCTTTTCTTTCTTTTTTTTTTATAAACATGTTTTTATTGATTTCAGAGAGGAAGGGAGAGGGAGAGAATCATGGATCGGCTGCCTCCTGCAGGCCGCCCACTGGGGATCAAGCCCGCGACCCGGGGCATGTGCCCTGACCTGGAATGGAAAGGTGACCTCCTGGTTCACAGGTTGAGGCTCAACCACTGAGCCACGCCGGCAGCCCTGACCCATCTTTCTTCTAGGAAGTCTCCCTTCAAAAAGGCCACCGTGTGTCCTGCCACTGGGCACGTGGGCACCCAGTGCCACCCCAGGATGGTCCTTGCAGACCGGCTGTTGTCCCCCCACCCTGTGTCCCCAGGTCCCCTCCCCCTAACACAGCCTTTGGTGCGTTGGTAGAAAAAAGATGTGATGGCATATTTTGAGAGCCACTAATAGTTTGGGGGTGCTTTATTTTTACTGATTGCAGCCAAAGTGGGGATGGAACTGTTCTGATAGATTTACCTTTGTTTCTCCAAACTCTTGACTCCCAGTAGGTGGTTTCTCCTCCCAGCAAAAAAAAAAAAAAGAATGAATGAATGTAGACACCAATGAGAGGGGTTCACAGGTTAAAGGTGAAGCCACCTCGGCCACTTGCTGGTCATAAGACCATGAGGCTAAGAGCCAGTCTCTCCCCAGCTTATTCCCAGTAATACGGCCTTTCTGAGGCAGAAGGACAGAACCTCCGTCTCCCTGGGTGGCAGTCCTCCCTCCTCACGTGCTGGGGATGATGCTACAGCACCACTGCTGCTTGCCTTTCCCTGGTCCAAGGAGTCACCTGGGGTTCCCTGCCTTTGCAGATACGTCTGCGATTACACCTACTACCTGTCTTTGCATCTTGGGAATGGGCGTGCGGCGCTCATCCACGTGCCCCCGTTGTCTCCGGGGCTCCCCGCCAGCCTGCTGGGAAAGGCCCTGCAAGTCATCATCCAGGAGATGCTGGAGGAGGGTGAGAACGCCCAAGGTCAAAGCCTGGTGCCCAGAAAACAGACCTCGGTGGTTCCAGCCCAGGAGAACCGACTGGGGCTCTGCTCTTTTGGAGAAAATGGGATATTTCAGTCCCGGGTGGAGAGTTCAGCTGTGCTTCGAGAGGCTTTTAAAAAACTGCTTATCACACAGTTTACACAGAGGGACAAGTTCCGGATTAGCCCCAGGAAGTCACAGAGTTATTTTATTGTCAGGAGGCAGGACAACACTCTGAAAGGCAGACATTTCACCCGGAACCCACCAGCTTCGGTTATGGTTTTCATGACAGTAAAATGAAATCCTCATTTTTTTTTCTCTCTCTTAGACAAGATGATGTAGCGGTGGGCTGGTCCCTGACCCCCTGGCCATGGGGACATACAGGCGTGGTCACCGCTGGGTGCCCCATTCCTGACCTTTAAGCTCTGACATCCAGGTGCTCTGGGCTCCTTTGAGCCACTGAGTCTCAAGTGTTTTTTTTTTTCTTGTCCTTTTTCAACTTAAAAAAAAAAAATTGTGGTAACATCATGCCGTTTTCTATGACAGCTGCACCATTTTCTAGTCCTACCTGTAGTGTTTGGTTTTAACGCAAAGGTTAATAGCTGGGTTTGCTTCTTGCCTCTTTTCATCCTTCATTTTGCTCTCATGACACTGCCCTGCTCACAGTCACGTTTTCCTTGCCCCGGGTTTCCTTGTAAGCAAATGTCCACGGGAGCCGCATTAGCAACGTGTTTGGAGGAAAGGATCGAAGGTGGCTCAGCTCTGGGAAATTCCTTATTGTCTTGGTGTGCTCACAGCTATTACTTTTCACTTAATGATGTTTAAGAAAATGGTCACTAGTGCTCAGATTCATTCACAATAAGAAACAGTATCTGCAGCTTAATAACCACGGAGCTGGACAGGCCTTGCTTGTTTTAGCACCAGCCCTGTAGCACACTTGTGCGTTTGGAGCAGACGTTACAGGACCTCTTTTGCAAATGAATGTGATCGCTGGACATAACACAGATCCAAGTCACGGTGTAGCCTATGAAAAGCCAGCAAGTGGGGGTGGGATGGTCTGGCCAGAACAGTTGTTAATGTGCAGATCCTTCTGTATTTTGTAGGCAAACACTGCTCCCCAGAGCCCTTGATGCCCCCGCCCCTCCCAATTCTAGCTCCCATCTCAGGACAGTAGCAGGCAGGGGGCCTCCGGTCCCGGCTCCTGTGTTAGTTCACATTGCTTGGCACCAAGCCATACACATGTCACGAGCTTTTAGATGTGATTCTCTGGGGAGGCCCAGAGCTCCCTCGTGATGAATGCATCATGTCTCCCCCCTCATGGCCTCCGAAATTCTTAAGGGAGAACCCCAGAGGCCACATCCCGGGCTGAGTGGCCTGCCACCTCACGCCCCCTCTGATACACCCCGGGGCCTGTTTAGTTATGAACGTGCGGCACTTCTGAGTCGGTTTGAAAACTACAGCGGAAAAGGCTGAGCCTTGGATTGGTCATTTAATAGCTGGGGGGCGGGTCTTGGGCCTGGCTGCCTGTTTGCTCATCTCTAAAACTAATAAGAACCCCTCCCCTGCAGAGTTGTTACAGAGACGCAGTGCGAGAATGGAGGTGACGGCCCCTCAGTGATGGGAGACCATCAGGCTGCTGCTGGACCCGAGGTCTTAGGAAGTGGCCCGGTGGGGACAGGTCCTCCTCACACTGCCGAAGACCCAGCGCCTTCACGCTTCTGAGGACAGGTGCAGAGCGCACCGCAGCAGTCCGGGAGGCAGCACGAACCCACCCGGGGACGTGGGAGAGGCGTGCTGGCCTCCTGTGTTCACCCTGCCCGCAGCCCAGACATCCCCGGAGCCTTGGAAACAAGCCTACCTTTAGTCATTGGTCGGCTAGAAACGGTCCCCTGAGGGCCAAGCACTTCCTGCCAATGGTGAGCAAAATCCCAGGGACAACACCAAGCTTGAGAGTTTTTTTGTTAATCCTCACCCACAGATATTTTTCCATTGCTTTTTTAGAGAGAATGGAAGGGAGGAGAGAGACAGAGAAACATCGATGTGAAAGACACACATGGATGGGCTGCCTCCTGCACGGCCCCAACTGTGGGTTGAGCCCGCCAAACGGGCATGTGCCCTGACGGGGAATTGAACCGTGACCTCCTGGTTCATAGGTCGACGCGCAACCACTGAGCCACGCCAGCCAGGCACAGCTTGTTTGCACTAAATGTGTATTCACATTTCCCACCGTGACCATTTCCCTGGCAAAGATAATGCTGCCTGGGCTGTAGAGTCCTCGGGGCTGGCTGAGATCATGAACTTGTAAGGAGCTAACATTTGTAAACACCTCCAGCGAGCCACATCCTGGATGTGCTTACTCGGCTCTCCCTGCCCCCTCTGAGTAGGTGTGCTGGCTGTGAGGTGCCAACGATGACATGGAAATGTGGAGGTCAAGTCCTTTGCCCCAGAGTCCCCCAGATCAAGCTGCCCCCCTTGGCCTGACTTTTGTCTGCGGAAGGTGTAGGAAAAATCCACAGATCAGTGGAAACAAGTACAGATTTCTGTATTTTAGGTATTCAGATTTTCTCATAGCTGACTTAATGGAGTGAGAAACAGAATGCTCCCCTGTCTTCACCAGCAGTTTGCATGCTGTGGGGGTTCAGCTGTCAGAAATAAAACCTTCACGCTGAACACCTCCAAGTGACATGTGTGAACACGCATGCCACACGCAGCTCAGCGCCCCTGCCTCAGAAGCATGGTGAGTCTTGCACGGAGGCGCGAACAAAATTGGAGACCAGAAGTGCATACAGAATTCCTTTATTGAACGTAAACCATGTAATACTTGAACTATTAGAAAAAAGCAGAGTAAGATAAACTAAAGTCGCATTAGCTTCAGCCATTCAAAATAGACAAAGTTTCTTTTTTCCCCCCATAATGTAAAGAATCCAGAGTATATCGCGATAACAGGGATAAATTCTTACAATGGAGTATACAAAACCATTTTGAAATTTTTTTTTAGCTACTGATTTTTTTGTATATAAACAGAGGGAGTTTTTACGAATAATTTGTCCACAGAAAGTCATTTTACGTAACAAATTGGCTGTGTTAATTACTGGTTTTTAAAAACTTTTTAAAAAACTTTTTTTTTAAACAAGAAAACTTGGAAAATAAATGATCTGCAATACATCCATTCCATCGCGCCTTCTGGTTTGATTTCGTTTGCTTCTTTAAAATTTTTTCCCGGAGGACAAACTCTGGCAAACCTCTCCTGGCAACCTCACTGGCTTAGAAAGCACACAGCTGTTTTTGCCAAGCATCTATTCCACCTGTGGATGCGTCTACGCCAACACCCAACACCCGAACGCCACGTTGCAAACAGAAAATACTGTATCTGGACCTTTCTCCCATCTTGTGCAGAACACCCCGTTTCCAATGGTGGGGTTTTTGTGGCATTGTGTAGACGTGGCCCATAACCCACTGGGCGCAAGAGGAAATGGAGTCAGACTTTAAAAAAATTGTGTGTGTGTGTGTGTGTGTGTGTGTGTGTAGCTTTTATTCAAAAGAACTTTGTTTTGTATTGGAAAAATGTATCTTCGGTGTTGTGCCTTAAAAAATAAGAGAGTCTCTGGTTATATAACAAAGCGTTAATCATAATATGAGGCATGTAAGCAAATAGTCTGCCGGCACCAGAATGACTGTCTCGCGTGGTAAGTCTACATGCGGCGAGCGCCGGGACGCCACGAGCTGTGCAGTCAGCCCCTCCATCGCGAGGCGTCCCGCAACCATGGCAACAGCCGCACCAGATGCCGAGTGCCGGGCGCACCGCCGGGCACCGCCGGGCGGCAGCACCTCCGCTGGTTCCTTGGCCAGTGAGGTTCCTTCAGTCTCTTAAAGTAGCTACACTCCCAAGATAAATGACCAGCAAATGATGATCCCCTTCCCGACCAGAAGGTTCAGGAAGACCAAGATACTGAAGATACAGAACTACTTAAATCGCCACCATTCCTTCGCTATAAACTAGGGCATGAAGCGTGGGTGGGAGGGGGTGTGGGGGGTGTAAAAAGGGTTATGCAGGGCATGGGGACAGGGAAAATGCATTTTTGGCATCTCGTAAAGCTAGCTAGTAAACAGGTGTCCTATAAAAAAAAATAAATGGATCACGAGCATACATTTGCACAGAGAACCCAAGTGTCTTTAAATTATTTCGGCGATTACAGACTACAAACGTTGTATAAAATTATTCTATGTCCTTACAAAAATGCAATGAAACGTTGAATTAGTTCTTGTAAACCAGATCTTCGTCGACTGACTACCCGTATCTACTGGACATGAGAGCCCTCTGAAAATGCTAATGTGTGAGTGAGTAAAACGATGCTGAC
This sequence comes from Plecotus auritus, assembly GCF_963455305.1. Classification (NCBI taxonomy): domain Eukaryota; kingdom Metazoa; phylum Chordata; class Mammalia; order Chiroptera; family Vespertilionidae; genus Plecotus; species Plecotus auritus. The sequence continues at coordinate 5,499,370 of NC_137781.1, read as the reverse complement.
CGGAAAGATGAGGACACACACAAACGTGGCCACACGGATGAGTAATCCAAAAACAACAACAAAAAATAGATGAGTAATCAAAAAAACAAAATTATAGATGAGTAATCAAAAAACCAACAAAAAATATAGATGAGTAATCAAAAAAACAAAGTTATAGATGAGTAATCAAAAAAATTATAGATGAGTAATCAAAAAAAATTATAGATGAGTAATCAAAAAAACCAACAAAATATAGATGAGTAATCAAAAAAAAAACCAACAAAAAATATAGATGAGTAATCATATTCTTGCTTAAACAACAAAAAAAGAAAACAAAACCCTAAAGTCATGCCCCAGAAGCAACCGCTGACGGGCGTGCTGGAGTTCGTGTCCTCAGACGATGGACTTAACTCCGAGTCACAGTCCCCAACGTAGGGCGTTGGGGTATCTGTTGAAGACAAATGCCCATGGATGACTCCCGAGCCTGGACGTGGTCTGACGCATTCAAGAAACCATCCATTTCAGAGCGCGGCCCGCACTTCCTTCCTCCAAGCCCTGGGCCCTTGTGCTCAGCGATTCTTCTCTCCTCGTCCCGCCAGGACCTCGGCGACGACGGAGGCTTCCTCCCGCCTGCTCTTCCCGCCATCAAGGAGTGTTCATCCGCTTTTTCTCTGAGGGGCCAGCTCTGTCATCTGAGCTGGGGGCCAGACGTGACCCCCTCTGGCCCGTCCTCTGTATCTTCAGCATCTCCGGCAACAGAGAGGTTCGGTCCAAAACGACATCCTTTCTCGTTCTCATTTGCGGCGACTGCGTCCCGACTGGAGCCAGGACGCCGGCCTTTCATCACCGCTTCTTCAGAAGAGCGGGTGTCTGGTCCGGATCTCCCGGTGCTGCAGAGCCCGGGAGACGGAGCCACAGCCGATGCGCACAGAGGCAACATGAACCGGGGCACGGGCCCCAGGCCTTGGGTGCGCCCCCGGGACGGGCCCAGGCGGGGCGCGGAGGGCTACTGCCCACCGGGAGGGGCCTCTGACTTGGGAAGGAGCTGCCTTCCATCCTCTGGCCACTCGGGGGACAGCGAGGACGTTGGACCGCGCGTCCTCGCCTTCTCGCCCCTTGAGCTGTGGCCTGCGTGTGCCACGCGCCCACCTGCCGACGGAGGCGGGCTGCCGAGAAAGGCGTCGGCGGAACCAACGGGCCCAGGACTTGGCATTGGACTTGGCTCGTGAATGCGTGGCACCAGCCAAAACACACCAACCAGTTCATGCCAAGCATCTTGCCACTGGGTAGTTCCACCATAACCACTCTTTTCTCTCTTTCCCACGCCGCTTCTCCGACCTCGGGAACCTCATTCGCGCCACGAGAAACCGGCTGGAAGGGGAGGCCAGTGCTGGCCATGAGCCCCGTCTTCTCTCTTCCTCCTCTGAGGAAGCTCATCTCAACGGTGTCCAACGTCACGACACCCCATAAAGGAGACCTGGGCGGCCGGGGTCTCGCCCCGCCGGGCCTGGACAGCGTCTCCAGGACACGCCGGCTTAGCTCCCGCCGCACCCGGGGCGGGCGTCGGCTCGATGATGCTCGATGATGCGCCTGAGCGGTTCGTGACGCTTCGAGCAGCCGGAGCTGCTGTCGGGAGGAGGTCGCGTGCGAAATGCCACAGTCCGGCTCGAGTGAATTATTCGGAGCGTAGGAAAGAGAAAAAAAAAAAAAAAATCAAGGGGAGGCGGGGACCCGGCCTCGCGGCGGGCAGGCGGGCGGGCCGGGGGTGGCTTGGTCCAGTAGGATGACCGCGCCCTCACAGCAAGCGTGTTTCTCTAACTGCGGAAGCGTTGGTTACGATGCGCACTACTACGGTTAGTGTTTGCTTTCTACTTAAAGAAAAACCACCGACGTCAAACGGTAACAGAACCACACCAACAACTCGGACGTTGGAACGAGAGAAACCCTTGGAACCGGCTGGGTGGACTGGACGCGTCCAGTCGTGGAAACCGGAAGGTATGTGCAAAAGAGGGGAGGCCACCGCCCAGGGGTTCCCCGGCAGCGTGGGTGAGGGGAACCCCCATCAGATAGCATTTCTCAGTGACCTCGAGGTCCCAAGGGCGTGGGGAGAGGGGAGGGGTGTCCCTGCGGGACGGGAGAGCTGCCCCCACTTTTTGGAACGCTTCCCCCGTGTCGTGTCGCCCCGATCACATCACCAGGGCCTGAGAGCAGCTGTTGGAACCGGGTAATGCCATCCACCCCCGTGAGCAGCGGGACAGAGGGGCAGAGGCAAGGCCTGGTGGGAGGCGCGACACCCCGACACCCCAGAAGGAGGCTTGGCGCCTAGCACCACCCCCCTCCAGCCCGAAGGCTTGGTACATCTTTGTTTCCCCCTGGAAGGGAGGAGAAAACGAGGGGGGAATTCAGAGAACATTCTGGAGACGGGGACGGGGACTTTTCTCCACAGAACATTCTGGAAGGGATTGGCTGGGAGGTAGGAACCTCCTATTCTTGACAGGAGGCCTGGCGGACGGGGCAGCCCGAGTGGCGCCCAATGGAGGCGACCCACCCCTGCGCCTAGCAGGTGGGTGCTCACAGCGACGGCCGCCCCTGGCCGCCCCCTGCCCGCTAGATCCCGAAACCACTGCTCCAGTGACGGAATAGGCTTGCCATTCTGTCTGCACAAAGCAACTGGGTTCAAGGACAACCGGCTGGGGCAGTCAAAGGGCCTTCCTTCCCACTGAGCGCTGGGTCGGGGGGGGGGTCCCTCCCCTCCCTGCTGAGTGGGGGACACTGGGCCAAGAGGGGGGAATCCTGACACCTCACATCCTCTTAGGGAACCGAGTCAGAAGAAGAAGAAAGCAAGGCCAGAGGAGACAGCTGAGGAAGAGGCAGGCCGTTGGAAAGGAGCGGAGAGGCGGGAAAGTGAAGCTGGGGCCCCGGAATGCAGCCTGGCCTGGCCCCGGTCACGGGCGTGCGCGGCCTGTGCGTGGATGAGGTACCGGTACCAATGGCGTATTGTCAGGTGCTGAGAAATGTGAGATGTATTTTTTGTTGTATATACACATATAAAAAAGAAGTGTGAGGTAGATACATGTTTGAAAAAAAAAAAAAACAACCAAAAAATAAAAACTGTCCCTTCTTACGCACACAAAACCCTCGTGTCAGTATTGCGATCCATCAGGGGGCTGAGCTTCTCGAACAGCGACTGAAACCGGAATCAGAAAATACATGGAAACTCCTCCATACACCTCCTCAATGAACCTTTCCCTTTGACGCAGTTTCTTAAAGGGACGAACTGTGGGGACGGGGGCTAGAGACAGTCCTGGGGCTGAAACTACTCTGAATTTTGGGCGACTAGCCATCACCCTCTCTGAGCTTTGTTCTCCCTCATCATCTAAACGTTTCCATCCCAGCAGCAACTCTGTGTGGTCACATCTATCAATCGCTCCGGTGAGAAGCGCTAAAAACAAAACAAAACAGAAGAACCTAAACAAAAGACCCCGGGGCCCCGAGGACTTGGTTTCCCGGCCCAGGGAGAGTGTGCCAGCGCCCTGGTCCCCTGGGGCGAACACGGGGGGCTCCTGGGCCACTGGGGGCGCTGCCCCAGCCTGGCCCGCTGCCAGCGGCCCCTGTGCCCGCCCCGTGCAGAGGGGGTCCCTGGGGAGTTCCTGGTTCTCAGGACAGACAGGTAGGTCGGTCTGGAGGGTGGCGGCGGAACGCCACTGACCACACTCCACTGCACCCTTAGATTTAGCAGCTGTTTTTTTCGTAGGATGGAAGGATTAAATATCCACTAAAAAAAAAAAAAAAAGATAACAAAAAACAATGTAATTCAAATGACTAGTATCTGCAGTTCAAACTGCTGTTGTACCCGAGAATTAAAAAATAAAAATTACAAAAAGTGTGTCACATCCAAAAGGAAGGGCCGGGGAAAGGGAAGGGAGGCTCCTCCCCACGGCGACGGGAAACACTGAACAGGCGTGGGAAGTACTTGACCTTGAATCCTGACCTGAGGTTGTCTACGGCTCGCACGGTAACAGACTGCAATGCCGGGCGCGGGCAGGCGGGCGGGGGAAGGGAACCCCTCTCCACCCGCCCCCCCTCGCCAGCGTCGCGCCCACAGAGCCTACAGGTTGTAACCGATCTAGCAGGGGGGCCGGGGGAAGCAGAGAGCGAGGGGGAAGGGGGGGGGGCAGAGTTATAAAAAGGCATCACAGGCAGCTCATGGCCAACGGCGACCTAGGGGAGTCCGTTCCTGGGGAGAGAGGAAGAAACGCGTCCAGGACAAAGCGTCAGCTTCGCAGAGAGGGAGAGGGGGACCTGAAAGTTTTCATAGAACAGATCCACAAAGATAACCAAAACACAAAAATAAAAACAGCAGCCGTCTGTGTTCTGTACAGACGTATAGGTGAGTATCTGAACCGTAAAAAAGTTACAAAAGTGACGTGAAAGACGACGTGGATGCCAATGGGTCGAGTCTGACCCAGAACCGCAAGACCCACGGAGTCCTAGGAACGGAACGTGTCCAAGGCTCGGGCAGCTTGCATCACGGACCGCTTTCCCGTGACTGGGGGTGTCTACACTGCTTTTCCCGCAAACCTGCGTGAACCGCTGGGCTCTGTCCCTGGGAACCCCTTCTCCTCTGTGTCCTCGGGGGCCGGGAGGGGCTCTGGGGGGACAGCAGACTAGCACACGAGCCACCTTTGCTCCCTCAAAGGGCCTGTCCGCTGCAAACCCCCTGGGGAGGTGACGGCGGGGAAGCCAGGCCCGCTTCTCCCATCTCTGACAGCACGTGCCCGTCTGTCCAGTTCCCCCAAAGAATAACCCAGTCAAAGGCAAACTGACCTGCGTGGACGTGAGCCTTGCCAAGAATCCCCAGGGACGACGGGATGGAGGTTACCGCCCGCGTGGCTGTCACAGGAGTGACCGGAGACCGCACACGCCCGCGCGTCTGGCCACCAGGAAACGAGAGGGGTGGGGGCGTGGGGGCGAGGGACTGACGGAGTCCCGGGTTTTGGCAGAATTTGGCAGCGTTACAATGGCAACAGCCTTGGATTAACGACGGCCCTTTGTAAATGTCGTGTGTCCCTACACAGGTTAAAGACACAGTTTTTAAAAAAGAAAATGCCATTGCAACATGTTTTATAGAAGGACCCACGGTGACAGGCAGGTGTGCATGGGAGCAAGAGGGGGCCACGGGGGCGGCCAGCCCTTCCCTCCATCGGATAAGAAGGGCGTCCTGGCTGGGCTTGTGGCAAATGTTCTTTCCATGATGAAGCAGAGAGAGAGAGAGAGATATCAGAGAGAGAGAGAGATCAGAGGGAGAGAGAGAGAGAAAGAGAGAGAGAGATCAGAGAGAGAGAGGCAGAGGAGTGAGGAGACTCGATTCTCTAGTGTTCTGTGGCTTTAAGTGTCATTAAGGTTCTTAAAGGCCCGTGTCAGTTAAGGGTTTGGGCAGGGCAATAAGCTGCTTGCATATTGAAAAAAAGGGACATCCCGTGTGTTTGTGTGTGTGTGTGTGTGTGTGTGTGTGTGTGTACGGCAGAGAGGCCTGCCTGTGGGCAGCAGGGCGGTGCCACAGACCCACGAGGTGCAGGAGGCCGTGACCAGATGGTTGGGGCCGCCCCCCGCCCGCCGAGCACACGTGCACACACATGCACACGCGCACACACACACACACACACACACACACACGGGGCCCTGCCTCGCGGGACTGGGTCCCACATCAGCAGGTGGAGGACTGCGGCAGAGGCACGGGCCTCTCGTTCTTGCGCCCCCCATTCATGTGCGCGTAAGCCTGCCTCTCGTCGAAGCTGGCCCGGTAGATCAGCACGCGGTGGCCCAGGCCGTTCTCGGGCCGGTGCGGGCAGTGGCGCTCGCGCTCGCGGCCCTCGTGGTGGCGGTGGTGCGGGCAGTAGCGCTCGCGGCCCTCGTGGTGGCGGTGGCAGTAGCGCTCGCGGCCCTCGTGGTGGTGGTGGCAGTAGCGCTCGCGGCCGTCGTGGTGGTGGTGGCAGTGGCGCTCGGGCAGCGGCAGGGAGGAGCAGGAGGCCGAGGGGTCCAGGGGCACGCACTCCAGGTGGTCGGGGTCCAGGTCCAGCTCCTCGGTGTCGGGCGGCTTGTTCTCGTCGCTGTAGTAGAAGGAGACCTCGATGAAGCCGGGCTCCAGCTCGTCCTTGATGCTGCCGATGATGTCCAGGAAGGAAGGCCGCATCTTGGGGTTGAAGTGCCAGCACACCTGCATGAGCTCGAACCTGCGGGGAGACAGACGGACCGAGATGGGCCCCACCTGCCGGGCTGCACCTGGCCCAGCAGCCTCGGGGGCCAATGCTCGCTCTGCCCACCTCTGCGGGCACAACGGGCACGCCGGTCCCAGTTCTGTACCCTCTCTCAGTCTCTGGCTTTCCCTCCTTTTTTTTTTTTTTAAAAAAAATATATTTTTATTGATTTCAGAGAGGAAGAAAGAGGGAGAGAGAGAAACATCAATGATGAGAGAGAATCATGGATCGGCTGCCTCCTGCACACCCCACACGGGGGATCAAGCCCACAACCCAGGCATGTGCCCTGACGGGGAATCGAACCATGACCTCCTGGTTCATAGGTTGATGCTCAACCACTGAGCCACGCCGGCCAGGCTCCGGATTTCCCTCTTTGGTGGCCCAAGTAGCCCTCAGCTTCTCCTGACTTTTCCCACCACCGGGCAAAACCCAAACTCTGCGGTTCGAGTTTTCCCGAGAAGGACGCAGCCAGGTGCCCAGAGCCCGCTGCAACGCGTTATTATTGGTGGCGACAGCGCCAATACAAGCCCGTGTTGTATTGGGAGCGTCTCTTGCAGCCACCGATTCAATCTTCTCTTCAGATGTAGAACCCAGGAAACCTCTGGTTTCTCACTATGAGGTTGGGGAATGGTCACAGCTTTGTAGACAGTGACCTCTCTCCTAACCTCACCTCGGTGTTCTCAGCTGCCTCCTGGTGGAAGGCACCACCACAGGAGCCTGCGGACAGTGTGAGTGCACGTGGCTAACGGGCAGAGGCTGCTTCAGAGCTGGACGAGACCTCACCAGGAGGGAGAGCCCTGTGCTCAAGTCCCCGCACAAGCCCGGGGCAGGCAGAGAGCACAGTGCAAAGCTGGGTGGCACTCGGACTCACCAGCTGGCCACGATGGCACCCAGGGCTCACCAGCTGGCCACCATGGCACCCGGGGCTCACCAGCTGGCCACGATGGCACCCGGGGCTCACCAGCTGGCCATGATGGTGCCCAGGCTATATAACTCTGCGAGGCCCTCAGTCACCAGGCCACAGAATGTCACCCCAGCAATGGGACTGAACCCCAGGGACAGGAGGCAGCTGCTGGGCAGGCAAGGCTATGACCAGGGCTCAGAGTGGCTGCGGACGAGCCACTGCTGCTTGGTCACCAGACGCCGAGAGAGCCGCGAGGCGGGCCTCTGGGGTGAAAGCATGGCTGCGAGCACACGCCGGGCTGACCCAGAGCGCGGAGGCCGTGAGCTTGGACCCCAAGTGCCTTCTCTGTCACTTCTGTTTGCGCTGGAAAGTTCTAGTCTCTGGCTTAAAAACAAACAAACCAAAAACTGGCTAAAGAGATGCTTTTCAACAAAAATGGCCAACTGAGTCCGCAACCTGACCGGCAAGGCTCAGGGGTTGAGCATCAACCTAGGAACCAGGAGGTCACGGTTCGATTCCCGGTCAGGGCACACGCCCGGGTTGGGGCTCAATCCCCAGGAGGGGGCGTGCGGGAGGCAGCCGATCCATGATTCTCTCTCCTCGCTGATGTTTCTCTCTCTCTCCCTCCCTCTCCCTTCCCCTCTGAAATCAATAAAAATAGATTTTTTAAAAAGGCCAGCTAGAGCTCCTCATACCTAGGAAGATCAAAGCACCCCGAAACGGCTTCCCGCCATCTGTCGGGGTGACCACTTGACCAACAGACCACCTTGTGGCGCCAGGGAGAGAAGCGGTGGGGCACTGACCCCGGCCTGCAAAGAGACAGCGCCCAGGCCGGCCGGGCCAGCTGCCCTGAAAGGCGTGGGGAGAAAGGGGTCGGGGAGGTCAGACGGAAGAGGCCGTGACCCTGAGGGGGGGGGGGGGGGTGGGAGCCCGGCTTGCCGCCTGCTCTGCCGCCTGCTCTAATAAATCAAGTTTGGTGGCAACAGGAACAGGCTTGTTTACAGTGTCTGCGGCTGCACTTGAGCTCCTACCGGGAGTCGAGTAGTTGGAACAGACACCGTCTGGCCTGTGAGCCCGAAACGTGGGCCGTCGTGGCCAGCTGATGAGCCCCGGGTGCCGCACTGACCAGGGCCCGGGGTCGAGCCTGCCATCCAGGTACGTGCCCTTGACCGGAATCGGACCTGGGACCCTTCCGTCCGCCATCCGGCGCTCTATCCACTGAGCGACAGTGGCCAGGGCCTGATGCCTCTTTTAGACCACCCCAGGGTCCCAGCCCTCCCAGCGCTGTCCCTAAAAGGAAGTCGGTCACGCTGCGGGATTCCAGACCTGTTCACACCCTCTCCACAAGAACACTCTGCAGATCCTAGGAGGATTTATGAGCTGATAGAACTCGTCTGTAGAAAAAGCACATTTTCTACAGCCCGTCAGCTCTGGTGTCTGGAGCGTCCTTCACTGAACTCCCCACTGGTGGCGGGGGCTGGCTCCGGCCTGCACACCGCGTGCCTCTGTCTCCCCACCCTACTGCACGCATAAGGTGGTGATCACAGCCAAGGCGCGCAGTGCAGCCCTGGCTGGTGTTGCTCAGTGGATAGAGCGTCGGCCTGTGGACCAAAGGGTCCCGGGTTCGATTCCCAGTCAGGGCACATGCCCGGGTTGTGGGCTCGATCCCCAGTAGGGGGCATGCAGGAGGCAGCTGATCCATGATTCTCTCTCATCATGGATGTTTCTCTCTCCCTCTCCCTTCCTCTCTGACATCAACACATTTTAAAAAGAAAGAGTAACCGATGCCCGTGCTGCCTTATTCAAGAAAAACAACCAACTCTGCGTGGAGAAGGTGGGCATGGGTGGCATCCGTGTAACATTTCACAGAGATGTCAGCCTGAGACGCCGCAGGGCGCCCCGCCAAGGCGGGGTGGGAGGAAGGCGCAGGTCCTCCCGCAGGACGGGCCTCGTCCCCGCCGCCCCCAAAGCGCAGGGCCCGGGAACCACGTACAGCATGTCGGGGCAGTTGTCGGGTTTGTCCAGGAGGCCGCCCTCCATGACGAAGCGCAGGACCTGTTCGTTGGAGAGGCCCTGGTAGGGCTGCTCGGCCAGCGTGGCGATCTCCCAGAGCACAACGCCAAAGGACCTGCAGTGAGCAGAGGGGCAGACATGAGGCCTTGACGGGTGCACAGAACACGTGCCCGCCCCTTCCCAACGCTCTTCCAACCCGCCCCCCCGGCCGCCCCCTGCCCTGGGGACTGCACGCTGGGCAGCCAGGGAGCCAGGCTCCGCGCTACGCGGGCAACAGCGGTCCTCGTTGGCTGCCGCCACGTCTCCGTCTCCTGCAGATCAGTGCAGCCCTGGACGCTGAGGTAATGCAGACCTCAGGACACTGAAGGGCAGGGAGGTTCAGGGGCCCTTGAACTTGAACCCCCTCCCCCAGGCAAGAGAGTTGGGGCAGGGCAGTCTCCCAAACGTGCGTGACCCCAAAAGAGTCAAGCCTCGTTTTTCGAACGTCTCCCTTCTGGAACAAGTGAGTTCTCGACCAAGGTGCTCACAGTAAAAAAAAAAAATGTCTCAGTTGTCGACCAAAACTTCAGTGTTCGACCTGACAACCCTTTCGTGCTGAGAGCGTGACAAAAAGCGTCTCAGAGGCAGCAAGCAAAGGAGAGATGCTTTTGTGGCTGGTGACAACCAGCACCATTTTAAATTATCGCGAGGCCGTCCCGAGGCAAAGGGTGTGAACGTGTGCAGTATACACCAGTCACAGGCACTTGACCAGGTAGAAAAACGGTTGTTGATTTGGGTAAAGGAAAAGCGGTTAGCCTGTCACAGCATTTCGGAGGCAGCGATCGATGCAAAATTCCTTTAAGGCTGGGAGGGGGTGGTCCGATCAACTTAAGAAAAGCAGTGTCTGCTTATAGATTAAACGGGTACCTTTGACATGTACTGAATATGAGAAAGGTCGAAACGGAATCATTTGTGGGCCTGGGGGAGATTAATTCGATTTACATTATTTCTAATCGGAGGGGAAACGATGTGGTTTTCGAACTCATTGTCTCTCCAAAGGCTTCCGGAACCAATTCAGTTCCAGAAACGAGTTTCCGCTGTAAGTTCATGTGGATTCCCAGGCCCGGCCAGGACAGGGATTTAGTGGCCTCATCCGTGGCCTCACACGTGGCCTGGGACAATCAAGCCGCTTGACAAACTCCCAGTTGGGGAACCTCCACCCCCTGGCTCTCTCTGCTGAGCCGAAGAGGGGGAGTGTGGGTCGGGATGGGGGATTGGTGGAGGCCGGCGGGGCTCGCATTCCGGGGACAGTCTCGCCTACCAGACATCGGAGTGGGTGGTGAACACGCCGTCCTTGAGGGACTCGGGGGACATCCAGCGCACAGGCAGCAGCCCCTTCCCGCCCTTCCGGTAATAGTCGGTCTCGTAGATGTCGCGAGTCATGCCGAAATCTGCGGGGCGGGGAGGAGGCAGGAGAGTGATGCTCAGGGGACAAGCACCGAAGGGACATCCCTGCTGGGAGGGGGCCCCGCCTCCTAAAGGGGCCGCGCGGCAGTGTCTGCAATCCCCTCGGCAGAACCGCGAGGCACCAGTGATTAGCCACATGCCAAGCAGACACCGAGAAAGCTCTGCTGCTAAATGCCCTTTCCACTGGATTCTTTGAAAAAGTTAATCCCTTATTGCATTTCACATGAGAGGCAGCGACCGGCTGGGTGTGGCTCAGTGGTTGAGCATCAACCTATGAACCAGGAGGTCCCAGGTTCGATTCCCCGTCAGGGCACATGCCTGGGTTGCGGGCTCCATCCCCAGTAGGAGGCGTGCAGGAGGCAGCCAATCCATGATTCTTTCTCATCATGGATGTTTCTCTCTCTCCCTCTCTGAAATCGATAAAAATATATTTTTAAAAAAGAAAAGAAAATATGTCTTGTGTAGACTCAAGGTCATTCTCACGTGTTTTTTTGTGTGTGTATGTGTGTTTTTTTAAACATGTTTTTATTGATTTTTAGAGAGAGAGAGGAAGGAAGAGGGATAGAGAGATGGAGACATTGATGAGAGAGGAACATCACTGATCAGCTGCCTCCTGCACGCCCCCTACTGGGGATCGGGCTCAGCATATGCTGGGAATGGAACCAACGACCTCTTGGTTCCTGGGTCGATGCTCAACCACTGAGCCACACCAGCCGGGCTCACGTGGTTTTGAACTTGACGGAAAGCAGGAGCACGCTGGCCCTTATTGCCCCGATGGCGTTGCCCCTCTGCCCCAGGGAGGAACACGGTTTCACCGTCTAATCAGGGGGGGATACTGAGCACCGATTCACGGTGAAAAAAAACACAGCAAGAATCCCGAGAGATGCTATGGACCAGGCCTCTGATGCGATTACTCACTAATGTGTCTCAACATGAAACGCCTCTCGTTTTCGAAAATCTCTCGCATCTTCCCTGCCTCTAGATAGAAGATGTCACGAAATTGGGTGATGGCAGGCTGGCTTCATGACCCTACGTGATTGCTTCTTTGTCAGACTGATTTCCCTCTCGGTCATGCAGCCCTCCCCACAGGGACTCCCTCTCCCAGGCTCCTCCCAGGAGAAAGGGCTGCTCCCCCTTTGCAAACGTTCATTCGGCCCGGCCGGTGTGGCTCCGTGGTTGAGTGTTGACCTCTGAACCAGGAGGTCACGGTTCGATTCCCGGTCACGAGTTTCTGTAGCTTGTCTCTGTGCTTAATGTTTTGTTTAGAAATAATCATTTTTTTTTAAAAATAAAAAGAAAATTGGAGGGAAACTATTGGTGCTTTCTATATATTTATCCATTTCAGAGAGTAAGGGAGAGGGATCGAGCCCCAAATTCAGGCATGTGCCCTGGCCTGGGAATCGAGCCGTGACCTCGTGGTTCAGAGGTCAACGCTCAACCACGGAGCCACACCGGCCGGGCAATGTTGGTACTCTGGATGGCAACCATTATTCCTAAGTCAGAGTCCCCCGAGAACACTGTCTCGATTATTTCCGATGCTTAGAATTGTTCTGCCAAGAAAGGCCCCAAGCCTGACTGGTTTGGCTCAGTGGATAGAGCGTCAGCCTGTGGACTGAGGGGTCCCAGGTTCGATTCCGGTCAAGGGCATGTACCTTGGTTGCGGGCACATCCCCAGTGGGAGGTGTGCAGGAGGCAGCTGATCGATGTTTCTCTCTCATCGATGTTTCTAACTCTCTATCCCTCTCCCTTCCTCTCTGTAAAAAAATCAATAAAATATATATATATATATATATTTTTTTTTTTTTTTAAAAAAAAGGCCCCAAATCCCAGGAGACGCAACCTGAGGGCCTGGGCCTCAGCCCAGCCTTGCCCACTACCTGGACCGCGTGCCCACTGTGCTGTCAGGATCAGAGCCAGCCCGGCCAGGCCTGTGATGGGCTGTCACTGGAGACGACGACATTATTCCCAAGAGCAAGCCTCTGCGCCCACAAGATGCACGGGAAAACCTCCCCACGGGGGGGGGGGGCCCCACCCCGACGCGCCCCCTAAAACACGTGCGAGTCGAGTCCCTGCTCAGGTCTTGGAAGCCAAGGACTCACCTCCGATCTTGACGGTCAGATCTTCAGCCACCATGCAGTTCCGGGCAGCAAGGTCTCGATGGACGAACTTGTTGGCGTTGAGGTACGCCATGCCGTCCGCAATCTCCCCGGCCATCTGGATCATCTTGCTGAGGGTCGGCGGTGAGAGGATGGGGTGATTCTGTTGGAGACAGAAAAGAACAACAATTCACGTGAGCATCTAGGCGCTTTTCGAGGTTTGCAAACCCATCTTTGCTCAGTCTGAGCCGCACGGGGTATGCCGCTCAGGAATCAGGCCTTGTTCAGAAGGAACGTGTTCGCCCGGCCGGCGTGGCTCAGCGGTTGAGCGTCGACCTATGAACCAGGAGGGCACGGTTCGATTCCCGGTCAGGGCACGTGCCCGGGTTGCAGGCTCCATCCCTAGTGTGGTGCATGCAGGAGGCAGCCGATCCATGATTCTCTCTCATCATGGATGTTTCTATCTTTCCCTCTCCTTCTCCCTTCCTCTCTGACATCAATAAAAATATATTAAAAAAAAAAAACAACAGGAGAAAAAGGACTGCGTTAGGGCAGAGACACAGCATCTGCTTCACGATCAAGTCGCGCGCTGCTGCCTCACACAGGGCTGCAGAGAGAAACACCCACACGCACACCTTGGGACCCGCCTTTTCTATTTTGAGTCGGGCAGAACAGGGGCGCTGGGGCCCCTTGTTGGGTGGAGCAGGGGGTGGGCGTGGCCTCTGCCCACACTCATGGCCCTCCCAGCACCACCAAGCTCATCTGGCCCAGCGGAAGGATACTCAGAACTTAATTTCAGTTCTGAGTGTCTGTGCCCATGTGGCTTCCTCCATCTGCTGACTAAAGAAGCCCCGTTGGGCACAGACACTCAGAACTGAAATGAAGGAACTGCTCCTGGAAGAGGATTAAGCTGCACGTTCAAAGAAAACAAAGGATCAAGCACCAACAGAGACGGGTGGACAAAAACTCCTACGGGGAGGGGTGGGGGAGGGGGAGGGTCGGGTCGGGGGAGGGGTGCGGGACGGGGAGTGTTCTTGGAGCTATTGGACACGCAGCCAAGCCAGGGTCGCAGTGAGCACTCGGTCCCACCGAGGTCGCCAAATGAAGGGACGGATGTTCCTGCTGCTGCTTCTAAGTATTTATCTACCGGTCTGTTCTCAGAATCACTCACTTAAAAGTCACGCCTCCGTGTGTTAAAAAGTGGGCTCCTGGGTTCACCCAACAGGAGGGAGGGGCACCAGGGTGACGAATAAAGCCGGTTTAGAATTTAAAGCTCATGCCTGGCTAGTGTGGCTCAGTGCTTGAGCATCGACCCAGGAACAAAGAGATCACAGGTTCGAGTCCTGGCCAGGGCACATGCCCGGGTTGTGGGCTCGATCTCTAGTAGGGGGCGTGCAGGAGGCAGCCAGTCAAGGAAGCAGTTAATTGATGATGTTTCTCTCTTGTCGATGTTTCTGTCTCTCTCTCTCTCTCTCTCTCTCTCCCCCTTCCTTTCTCTCTAAAAAATCAATTAAAAATATTTATTTTATAAAAAGGATTTGTAGCTCAAAACAGATCGATGTTTTTTACTAGATGGAGCTAAAATCGTGCAAGGTTCTCATTCCAAAGCATAGTACGGAGCCTGGACTTCAGGCACAGGGTTTGACAAGGTCAGCTCCCTGGTCTCAAGGGCACAGACAGCTGTCAGGGCAGGGAGGGGGCGTGTGTGTGTGTTTGGGGAGGGGGGGCGGGACGGGTGCACGAAGTCGGGACAGGCCAGGCTTCAGGGAGGGCTCAGTGCTGACATGGGTCTCTGGGTGGAGTCAGGGGAGGTGGCAGTGCGGGAGGGAACTGGCCCCAGAAAGGATCTATGACCAAGCGTTCAATGTAGACAGATTCAAAGACGTTGCAAGGAGAACATGTCAGATGTGACGTCAATCAAAACCAAAACCCAATCCTAGCTGGTTTGGCTCAGTGGGTAGAGCGTCAGACTGTGGAGTAAAGGGTCCTGGGTTCGATTCCCGTCAAGGGCACATACCTAGGTTGCAGGCTCCCAGCCCTGGTTGGGGGCATGCAGGAAGCAACCAATCCATGTTTCTCTCTGTCTCTCCCCGACCCCCCCTTCATTCTCGCTAAAAATCAATGGAAAAAATATCCTTGGGTGAAAGTTAAACAACAACAAAAAACATATAAATTAAGAACAAACAAACAGAAAAACCAAAACCCACCTCAATTTCCGGCCTCAGAGACCTGAGGTAACTCTTGAGGTCACCCCGGGGCATGAGCTCCATGATGACCAGGGTCGGCTGGCCCTGGGACACCACACCCAGCAAACGCACCTGGGAGGGAGGGAGACAGAGGACTCAGAGGAGAAGAGTCCCATGGGGTGGGTGTTCCTCCACGGCCCGGATGCACGGGCCACATACGTGTTCAGGAATCTCACAAGGGGAGGCCGACCCTCCACGTGTCAGGGGTGGGGAACCTTTGTCCTGCCAAGGGCCATCTGGATATTTACAGCATCATTCACGGCCACAGCCTGTCACACACAGAGTCTCCGTGTGCACAGGCGTCTGGGGGCAGCAGTGAGGCGATGGGGGGGGGAAGGGGCGAGTCGCCAAACCCACAGGCGTGGCCCTCTCTCTCCGTGGCCCTCCCGGTGTGGGGATTCGCCTCCTCTCACCACATGGTGACAGTTGAACTCCTTCATCACCGAGGCCTCGTTGAGGAACTCGATCCGCTCCCGCATGCTGGCGGACTCGTTGACTGTCTTGATGGCCACCCTGGTTTCCGGCTCATCCTTGACCACGCCCTTGGCCACACCCTCGTACACCATGCCGAAGGAGCCCTGGCCCAACTCCCGGTTCATGGTGATCTTCTCCCGGGCCACCTCCCACTCGTCGGGCACGTACACTGAGGAAGAAGAAACGGGAGCTGATGGGGGTGTCGCCACGGGCACCTGTGCAGAACGTGTTTCGGAGGGGAAACCGCTGGGGGAGAAGAATGTGCAATGCCACTTCCCAAAGCCAGCCTAGGAGGACATGGGGGGCAGCGACTTGGCTTGTCCCGCAATGTCCCACGTGCTGTGGATTCCAAGAGGCAAGCATGTCCTCCAATTCTGGTATTTCAAATCCTCAAGGAGTCCCAGAAAATTCGAGGATACTAACAGCATATGAGAAGAACTTCAGATGCGGGATGGGGCGGGGGGCGGTCAATGGGAAAAAAAAAAAAAAACACCCAAAAAACTAAAGGGGACATCGGTCATACTTTCAACAATAAAGATATATTTTAAAAATAATGAAAAATAAGACCCAGAAAGTAGTCCACTTGGAGACATGCTGTAAGTCTAAAATTCACCCTGGATTTCAAAGACAAAGAGCAAGACAGAATGTAAAGATTGCACGGGCTGACGCTACCCACTGAGCAACACCGGCTGGGCAGTGAGGGATTTTTGAGATACTCAGCAAACTGCTAAGAACTCTGATTTAAAAAAAAAAAGTGTTACCGAAGACAGACTACCTGCAAATAATGCAGACCTCTTCTCCCCCTAAATGAGCCACCCCCCACACCTCCCCGAAAGTGATGGGACCCGGCGTCCCCACGCAGGGAGCTGAGCTTACCGTCGGCCGCGCTGAAATACTCCGGGTTCACAGACGCGTACAGCACTCCGTTCCCCATCCGATTACTGCGCCAGCCAAAAGGGGGACACGTTAGGCAAAGAAAAAAACCCCATCCCCACGCACTTCTGCAGAGACTTGCATCTTTGCTATCACCATTTTATTCATTCTGTTTCATTCAGTTCCCGGAGAAAGAGTGAGCAGAGCTTGGGGCCCTCAGATTAGAGCCCTTTTTATTTTTATTTTTTGTTAATCCTCACCCGAGGATATTTTTTCCACTGATTTTTTTTTTTTTTTTGGGAGGGTGGAAGGGAGGGGGAGAGACTGAGAGAGAAACATCGATGAGAGAGACACATTGATTGGTTGCCTCCTGTTCCCCCCGCCCCCCCGGCCGGGGCTGGGGATCAAGACTGCAACTCAGGTACATGCCACCCTCGACCGGAATCGAACCCGGGATCCTTCAGTCCCCAAGCTGATGCTCTATCCACTGAGCCAAACCGGCTAGGGCAGATTAGAGCCTTTATTTATTAATTTTTAAAATCTATTTTTATTAATTTCAAAGAGGAAAGGAGAAGGAGAGATAGAAACATCAATGATGAGAGAGAATCATGGATCGGCTGCCTCCTGCACGCCCCACACTGGGGATCGAGCCCACAACCCGGGCATGTGCCCTGACCCGGAATCGAACCGTGACCTCCTGGTTCATAGGTCGATGCTCAACCTCTGAGCCGCGCCGGCCGGGCCAGACTAGAGCTTTGGAAGAAACATTCATCTCTTAACGTCACTGGAAATTAACAGGAAGGGTTACTGGATTGACAGGGCTCACAGATCAGGCTTGGGGAAGCTTGGCAGGGCAGCGGTATCTGTGTGATTGAGTGACCAGTGCGGGGACAGTGGCATCATCAGAAAAAATGGCATCGTTGTTGAATCATTAGAAAAACATTCTCACCCTTGCCGGTTTGGCTCAGTGGTTAGAGCGTCAGCCCACAGACCAAGGGGTCTGGGTTCAATTCCGGTCTAAGGCACGTACCTGGGTTGCAAGCCTGATCCTGGCCCGGGTCAGGGCATGTGCAGGAGGCAACCCATTAACGTGTCTCTCTCACATCAATGTTCCTCTCTCTCCCCCCACATCCACGGTCCCTAAGAATCAATGGAAAAATATCCTCGGGTGAGGATTCACCAAAAACAAGCCAACCAACAAACAAAAAGTTCTCTGTTTCCAGGAAGCACATCGGATTGGAAAATCAGGCTTTCCGAGCCCTAAACTATTTCCTCACAAAGTTGACCTTAACTCACACCCCGTAGCCCCCTCCCACCCAACACACACCCGAGCGTCTTCTCCCCCTGCTACTCACCGCTTCCTGTGGATGAGGTACAGCGTGACGGCCAGCCCGCAGACGATCAGCACGATGGCGATGGGCAGCGCGATGACCAGGTGGGCGTAACTGTCATACGCCGCTGCGGGAACGCAAGGGGTAAGGGTCAAAGGTCACGAGGTGAACAGGCTACTCCTTTCATTCATTCATTCATTCTTTTGTTAATCCTCACCCGAGGATATTTTTCCATTGATTTTTAGAGAGAGTGGAAGAGAGAGAGAGAGACAGAGAGAAACATCCATGATGAGAGAGAGTCGTGGCTCGGCTGCCTCCCGCACGCCACCCTACTGGCGATGGAGCCCACAGCCGGGGCATTTACCCTGACCGGGAATGGCATCATGACCTCTTGTGTCAAAGGTCAATGCTCAACCACTGAGCCATGCCTGCCAGGGCCCATTTTTCTTTTTAAAGTACAGTGTCCTCTGCCGTAACAGTTCCAATGACGGGCTCAAGCAAAATAGCCTTTGTCTGCAGCTTAAAGACCGTAAAGGAAAACGCATGCATTTGCTGAAATAAAAGGCAGAGAGATTCTTACGGATCCAGCGCTCGAGCCGTACTGGCCTTTTCATCCGTCTTAACACAGTGCCACAAAGAATTAAAAAAACACACGCACACACACACACACACAGCCCGCCAGCGTGGCTCAGTGGTTGAGCATCAACCTAGGAACCAGGAGGTCACTGTTTGATTCCCGGTCAAGGGCTCTCATCATGGATGTTTCTCTCTCTCTCCCTCTCCCTTCCTCTCTGAAATGAGTAAAAATATAAAACACACACACACACACACACACACACACACACACACAAAATAGCTGCCTGGCACCCCTTGCCCAAGTAGCTCTGAATTCTCCCCAGACATGACGGTCCCGTCAGGCATCTGAGAGCCCTGAGCTCCTCGCAGCCCCGGCTCATCCCTGTCACCGGCACTCCCAGGACAGAATACCGACGAGCCAGGATAACCCAGGCTTCCCCCGTCCCGGCCCACGTTTCTCTGGCCTCCCAGCGGCTCCCTCCCCCAGCCTCACCTTTGTCCTGGACGTAGAAGAACACGGGCTCCGTCCAGGACCCGTTCCCAGACAGAGAGGTGGCCTGGATGCGGGCCGTGTAGTTCCCCGGGCTGAGCTTCTGCAGCTTGGCCCCTCCGTGCTTCCGGTAGTCCTGCCGGGACACGCACTCCCGCTGGTCCTGGGGGAAAGGAAACGGATATATGTCGACTTCCCACAGACACGTTGAGACACGGGGGACTCCCGCGGCTCAGTCTCTCCCTTCCACTGGCCCCTGATCCTGATTTGCAATAGAAGGGAGGAAAGCAAGCCTTAAAAGGCACCCAAGTTTTTTTTTTTGTTCTTAAATATATGTCTATTGATCTCAGAGAGGAAGGGAGAGGGGGAAAGAGAGAAAAACATCCATGATGAGAGAGAATCACGGACCGGCTGCCTCCTGCACGCCCCCTGCTGGGGATGGAGCCCGCAACCCGGGCAGGTGCCCTGACCGGGAATCGAACCGTGACCTCCTGGTTCACAGGTTGACTCCCAACCCCTGAGCCACGCCAGCCGGGCTCAGCCCTTATTTTATGGTTTAAAGTCCAGCTAAGCAGGAGGGGCCTGTGTCGCACTGTAACCTATGGTATCCTGCGAAGGAGCCCCAAGCAGACCCGCCCCCGGCCCCGTCTCACCTCGACCTGTGACCCGTATTTTATCTCATACATGAGGATCAGGCCGTTGGGATTCTCAGGTTCCGGCCACTTTAAGAAGATGGTGTTGTCAGGCTTCAGCTCCCAGGTGATCGGCCCAGGAATGTCATCTGCTCCCTCTGTGTGACCGTTAGAAACAAGCCATCAAGTCGGATTCGGTCCCCCGGGAGGGATGCCCACGCCGGGCTCACCCACGAGCGCCCTCCTCAGGCCCAGGGCTGAGGACGGCGACCGCACAGTCCCCGTGAGCTGGGTGCTCGCTCACACCGCAGGTCTGGGAGGCGGAGGCACGCGATGACCCGTGAGTCTCGCGATGCCAGCCTCGGCCACCCCCTGCCGCCTCCGGGACAGGGAATGGGGCACCGCATCCACCCTTTTAATTTTTTATTTTTATTGATGTCAGAGAGGAAGAGAGAGGGAGAGAGAGAGAAACATCCATGATGAGAGAGACTCATGGATCGGCTGCCTCCTGCACGCCCCCTACTGGGGATCGAACTGGGGACTCCTTCAGTCTGCAGGCTGACACTCTATCCACTGAGCCAAACCGGCTAGGGCTGCATCCATCCTTAAAGATGGGTGGGCGTCTGTCTGAGCCACAGGCAGCCTCTAACCTACAAGGGGATGGAGAAGACCCAACCAGGAGGACCAAAGGCGGCTCCAGGAGATGACCTTGGGGAGTGAAGGTCACTCAGAGTCAAGGCAGCTAGCTGGGGACGTCACTGGAGTGGTGAGGACTCAGGAGGGACCTGGCACAGACGGGGAAAGGCCATGGAAATGCGCGCCGTGAACCCAGCCGGAGGAGGAGGAGGAGGAGGAGGAGGAGGAGGAGGAGGAGGAGGAGCGGTGACCTTGAAGCGACCTCCGTGCTCTTTTGTACTCTGTGTAGAGATTCTGGGGTGGGAGTGATGTCGCCAGGAGGGGGTCTACCGGGCTGCCCACAGCTAAGCACCCACACTTCTTATTTATTTATTTATTTATTTCTATAAGTATATTTTTATTTATTTGAGAGAGGAAGGGAGAGGGAGAGAGAAACGGAAACATCCATGATGAGAGAGAATCACAGATGGGCTGCCTCCTGCACACCCCCTACTGGGGATCGAGCCCACATCCCGGGGAATGTGCCCTGACCGGGAATCGAACCGTGACCCCCTGGTTCATAGGTCGACGCTCAACCACTGAGCCGCGCTGGCCAGGCAGCCCCCATTCTTAAACAAGCGGGGAGTCGGGGTGGCTGCCGCTGGATCGCGCCGTACCTGCAGGCATGGTCCTCGCAAAGACGAAGTTGGAGGCGCTGCAGCCCAGCTTCTCGGCCTCGTGGTTGCAGCTGTGGATATCGATGCGGTAGAGGGTGAAGGGTTTCAGGTTGGAAATGACGGTCCTCTCCTTCTTGTCCACCCTGCTCTCGAAGAAGGGGTGCTCCGTCTCCATGTCGTCCGAGTCGGTGCTGTTGAAGGCGTCCGCCACCGTGCTGTTCCTGCTCCGGCCGGAGAGGGTGGTGTTGGAAATCTGCCCCACGTCCCTGCGCTTCCTCTCGGGCCTGCAAAGGAGAGACACACCGGGCTTGCACGGGCCTCCGTCGCTCTCGTCTCGTCTCCGCCTCGGGTTGGAGTCATGGAGAGAAAAGCAAAATCTTTTTTTTTTTTTTTTTGGTTGTGATATTTCTATTATTATTTTTATTAATTAATTTAGCTAATACAGTCATTAAAAGATGAAATGATAAAAAAAGATGAAATGATACCTCATTATGTATTTTTTTCCCATTCTCTCTCTTTTTTTTTTTTTTTTAAGAAAAGCAAAACCTAGCCCTGACCGGTGTGGCTCAGTGGATAGAGCGTCGGCCTGCGGACTCAAGGGTCCCGGGTTCGATTCCAGTCAAGGGCATGTACCTTGGTTGCGGGCACATCCCCAGTAGAAGGTGTGCAGGAGGCAGCTGATGGATGTTTCTCTCTCATCAATGTTTCTAACTCTCTATCCCTCTCCCTTCTTCTCTGTAAGAAATCAATAAAATATATTTAAAAAAAAAAAAAAAAAGCAAAACCTTAACCCGGGACTGAAAGGAGGTAGGCAGCCCTCCTGGCTAAGAGCCGAGCAATAGTAAGGGATTTCCTTCCTTCCTGTTTTCTTCATCTTTATTTTTCAAATACATTTTATTGATCTCACAGAGGAAGGGAGAGGGGGAGAGAGAGAAACATCAATGATGAGAGAGAATCACGGATCGGCTGCCTCCTTCACGCCGCCTACTGGGGATGGAGCCCACAACCCGGGCGTGTGCCCTGACCGGGAATGGAACCCTGACCTCCTGGTTCAGAGGTCGACGCTCAACCCCTGAGCCACACCGGCCGGGCACTTGTCCCTCCTTGATGGCGACTTGGTGCCGCCCCGCGGTCCCGGATCCACCAGCTAGCAGCGGGGAGAGGAAGCGACAGGCCCGCCAGGGAGCCCCGGCCGGGACCGGTTTCCCCGGAGACGCACCTGGGCACGAAGATGGAGTTGTGCAGGAAGTTCTCGAAGACCTTGCGGTACTCGGCCTCCTCCTTCTCCGCCTGCTTCTCGGCCTCGGTTTTGGGACACGCGCAGCAAGGCCCCTTGGGGCTGCTGCACGACTCGGTCTTGGGGTTCTCCGTCACCTCCTCGATGTCGAAGGTGCCGTCTGTGTACTTCCGCACGGGGAGCTTGTCTGCTCGGGAAAGGGGGGCGCAGGAGAGCCAGGTCACCCCGCTGGGAGGTCACGGCCCGACCGCGGCCCCTGGGGGCTGGGACGCAGGCTCGCAGGGGCGCCCCCACCCCCCGGGTCCCCGTTCCCTGCCTTTGGAGCAGTAGTTGTGCCGGTACAGGTAGGCGTCCTGGGGCTGCTGCTGCCAGCGCACGATGTAGTAGCTCAGGTTCCCGTTGGGCAGGGAGGGCGGGTTCCACTTGACGATCAGCTGCGAGGAGGAGTTGGAGGCCGAGATGACGTCCAGGGGGATGGAAGGCACTGGAAGGAGAACAGCGGGCGTTTGGGGAGACGGAAGGGACCCAAGATCCGGGCCCTCAGCCTCCGTGCCAACCACCCCGGAGCCCGCGTCCGGCCCCGGAGAGGAGGGCAGCACGGAGGGGCACAGTGAGGGCCGCACGTGGAAACAGCACAGGCCAGGGCGGTGTCTCCCTCTGGCCTCCGGTCTCCCTCTGGCCTCCGTGACCAGGGCACCGGGAGGACGCACGCGACTGAGCTGCTGTCAGACAAGGTGGGGGGACCCAGGGCGGAGCGATGCCTGGGAGTCCACACGCGGGGCTTCCACACGTGTTGCAGGCGGTGAACACGAGCAACCTGCATCTCATCTGAGATTTTGGAATCACCGGTTCCAATGGCGAGAACCCAGATGAAAAGGGGAAGTAAAAGGGGCTGGAAGGAGAGAGAGAGAAAGGGAGAGAGGGAGGGAGGGTGGGGGAGGGAGGAAGAAAAGAAGAGAGGGAGGGAGAGGGACAGAGAAGGAGAGAGGGAGGGAAAGACAGAGAGGGAGAGGAAGAGAGAGAGAGGGACGGAGGGAGGGAGGAAGGGAAGAAGAGAGGGAGACGGAGGGAGAGGGAGAGAAGGAGAGAGAGAGGGGGAGAAAGGGAGGGAGAAAGAGAGGGAGAGGAAGAAGAAGAAGAAGAGGGGGAGAGGGAGGGAGAGGGACAGAGAAGGAGAGAGGGAGGGAAAGACAGAGAGGGAGAGGAAGAGAGAGAGAGAGGGAGGGAGGGAGGGAGGAAGGGAAGAAGAGAGGGAGACCGAGGGAGAGGGAGAGAAGGAGAGAGGGAGGGAGGGAGAGAGAATGGAGGAGAGAGGGAGGGAGAGAGGATGGAGGAGAGAGGGAGGGAGAGAGGATGGAGGAGAGAGGGAGGGAGGGAGAGGAAGAGAGAAGGGAGGGAGAGGCAAAGAGAAGCAGAGAGGGAGGAAGAGAGAGAGAAAGAGAGAGGGAGGGAGGGAAGAAGAGAGGGAGATGGAGGGAGAGGGAGAGAAGGAGAGAGAGAGGGAGGGAGGGAGAGAGGATGGAGGAGAGAGGGAGGGAGGGAAGGAGAGAGGGAGATGGAGGGAGAGGGAGAGAGAGACAGAGAGGGAGAGAAGAGGGGGGAGGGAGAGAGAGACAGAGAGGGAGAGAAGAAGAGGGGGGGAGGGAGAGAGAGACAGAGAGGGAGAGAAGAAGGGGGGGAGGGGGGAGGGAGGGAGGGAGGATGGGAGAGAGAGGGAGGGAGGGAAGAAGAGAGGGAGACGGAGGGAGAGGGAGAGAGAGACAGAGAGGGAGAGAAGAAGAGGGGGGAGGGAGAGAGAGACAGAGAGGGAGAGAAGAAGAGGGGGGAGGGAGAGAGAGACAGAGAGGGAGAGAAGAGGGGGGGAGGGAGAGAGAGACAGAGAGGGAGAGAAGAGGGGGGGAGGGAGAGAGAGACAGAGAGGGAGAGAAGAGGGGGGGAGGGAGAGAGAGACAGAGAGGGAGAGAAGAGGGGGGGGGGAGGGGGGAGGGAGAAAGGGAGGAAGAAGAGGTAGGGGGAGGGAGAGAGAGACAGAGAGGGAGAGAAGAAGGGGGGGGGAGGGGGGAGGGGGGAGGGAGGGAGGAAGAAGAGGGACCACGTGCCGGAGGACTGACGCCTGGGCGGCCTGCGCACGCCGTACCCGAGGCGTTGGTGCGGATGTACAGGATCTCGCTCTTGGCCCCGCGGATGTGGTCGTTGTCCACCATGGTCAGGGTCACGGCCTTCACGTAGATGGCGTACTGCGTCCAGGGCTTCAGGCCGTGCAGGAGGATGCCGGGCTGCATGTCCTTGTTGGCGGGCAGGTCCACGTCCACCATGTTCCAGCTGTTGGAGCCGCAGGCGTCCTGGCCGTCGTACTCGGTGACGTTCTTGTAGGGCCTGGGAGGCGAGCGAGCGAGCGGGCGGCTCAGAGCCTCCCTGGGCTCCCACCGGCCCCCAAACCCTCCCCGCTGCCTTCATTTCTGTTACGTTTGTCTACCTGTTTACTTTATCTGATTATTATTTAAAACAACCCCTTTCTCTTTAAAAACAATATATTGGTATTGATGTCAGAGAGGGAGGGAGAGGGAGAGAGAGGCAGAAACATCCATGATGAGAGAGAATCATGGACCGGCCGCCTCCTGCACGCCCCCCCACTGGGGATCGAGCCCGGAACCCGGACCTGTGCCCTGACCGGGAATTGAACTGTGACCTCCTGGTTCCTAGGTCAATGCTCAACCCCTGAGCCATGTGGGCCGGGCTCCTTTGCATTTATTTTATTGAAACGCCTCCACCCCCTGAAGCCAGTGCCTGCCCAAGCGTGGCTGCTACTGGCAGTGAGAGGTCACGTGACAGCGGGGAAGCATGGACCGCCCCCTCCCCTCCCTGCTCCCCCCCAACCCCACCCCCCATCTGCCGCCCCCAGGACGCGAGGCGAGCAGGACTCACGCTTCCTTGTAGTAGACGGTGAAGCTGATGAGGTCCCTGTAGTCCGGGGGCCGGTACCGGTGCCACGTGATGATGATGCGGTTCTTCCAGGTGTTGGTGGAGGTGAAGTGCAGCATGTCGCTCTCACCTGGGGCGCGGGGCACATCCGTGAGGGGGGACACCCACCTCCTTCTCCTCCACGTGTCCGAGGAGTCCCCTGCCCCCCACCGTTTCCCCTCGTCTCCAAAGCTGCCTGCTCATTTACTGCCGTCACAGGCAGTCACAGATGTCACGTGACAGCGGGGAAGGGCCCCAAGGAGGCAGCATGGACCCCCCCACCAACACATACACACACAGCTCCTCTCTGGACGTCTCGGTGTCTTTCTTATTTCTACTAAGGACCCAGATACGGGTTTCACCCCACGGAGCTCGCAAGGGCTCCTGAAGGAGGCCCCGTGTCCCCACAGGTGGAACGAGGAGGGGGAGACACACACACACACACACACACACACACACACACACACACACGGATGGTCTGGATCGGAAGAGGAGTCCCTGTATTACCCAGTGGGGCCCACCGCGTTTTGATTAGAGGAGAATTAAGAGACAGTAAAGGCAGAGATTCATCTGCATATCTTCAACGCACGTGCACACACGTGTGCGTCATATACACACATACATGAACACATGCATGTGCACATACATGTGCACGCGCACACATGCACGCACTCACAGGAGGCCCTCTCCCCGTTGTTCCGGGTGTTGATGTCCCCTTTGCTCTGGCGCCCTTTCGTCCCGGTCACCTCCTCCATGCGGTAGATCTCGGACACGCACAGTTTGGGGTTGAAGGCGAAGTACATCTTGCCGGCCTTGATGGTCAGGTTGTGGTTGTCCCAGTCCCACAGCTGCTGCAGGTTCTGGTTGTCCAGGACGTAGAAGGAGTAATTCCTGCAGACACAGCGGCCAGCCTGAGGCCCTGACGCCCGGCCCCCCCTGCCCACCTCCGCTCCAGCCCACCCGTCTCCTCAGCCACGTGGCCCCGGGGGCACAGGCCCGGCCGTGAGAAAACAGTCACCGGTGGTCTAAGGGAACAGCTGTCGTTAACAATGGGGATAACGGGGTTCAAGGGCCGTGTACGAACGTCGACACTGAGCCCTGGCTGGTGTCGCTATGTGCTCAGAGTGTCGGCGCACAGACCGAAGGGCCTCAGGTCCCATTCCCGGCCAAGGGTACATACCTGGGTTGCAGGTTCGATCCCCGGCCCTGGTTCGGGGCGGGTGTGGGAGGCAACCAGTGGATATGTCTCTCTCATCATTGACGCTTCTCTCTCTCTCTCTCTCTCTCTCTCTCTCCCTTCCTGCCTGAAATCAATAAAAATAAATTTAAAAAATAATTCGTAGATGAAAACAAGTCCCCTTGTGGGTCCAGAAACCTCTGGGCTGGGAGCTGGGCCCGCTGTCTCTCTGCCCAGGACCAGGCTCCTTGTCAGTAAACCCGTTTCACCAGCAGGGGGCAGAAGAGCGCCCTCCCCGCGGGAGAAAGCGTGCATGCGGAACCGGGAAAGGCTGTGTGTGGGATGAACCTCTCTGAAAAGCAAGGTGACGTTTTCACAGTGAACACCAAGGCTGTTTACAGCACGGGGAAGGCCGGGGGGGGGGGGGGGGGGGGCGGCGCGGTGGGGGGACCCGGATCCCGGGAGCAATAAATCCCAGGCGTACGGAGCCTGTGTAAGGGACAGAGAAACAAAACCGAAATCCCTGTCAAAATAACCAGGCCGGCCAAAACCGGTTTGGCTCAGTGGATAGAGCGTCGGCCTGCGGACTGAAAGGTCCCAGGTTCGATTCCGGTCAAGGGCATGTAACTTGGTTGCGGGCACATCCCCAGTAGGAGGTGTGCAAGAGGCAGCTGATCGATGTCTCTCTCTCATCGATGTTTCTGACTATCTATCACTCTTCCTTCCTCTCTGTAAAAAACCAATAAAATATATTTAAAAAAAATAAATAAATAACCAGGCCGTTCCTAAGCGGCCGGTCAATACTGCTCTTGTTTTTCACCCCTGGTGTGGGGCCCGGCTCCCCCCACATCCCTCCCACGAGAGGAGAATGAAGACAGCAAAAGCAGAGACTCGCCTGCACATCTTTCACACACGTGTGCACGTCCACACACACACACACATGCACGCGCACACCTGCACACAGATTTTTTTTTTCCATTGTTTCCTGGAGGAAGTGGCTATCCACTCAGTCACTCAGTAACTGCGGTTTCCTCACTGTTTCCAAGGCTCACGGCCTTTACATCCAAAGACTATATTTTTTAAAAACTATTTTTATTGATGCAGAGAGAAAGGGAGAGAGAGGGAGAGAAGCATCTATGATGAGAGAGAATCACGGATTGGCTGCCTCCTGCACGCCCCCTACTGGGGATGGAGCCTGCAACCCGGGCAAGTGCCCTGACCGGGAATGGAACCCGGGACCTCCTGGTTCATAGGTTGAAGCTCTAACCGCTGAGCAACACCGGCCAGGGTTCCTTTCTTCTTGACAAGAGGGGGCTCTGACCTCCGGAACACAGAGCCCTCCGAGCGCACAGCTGCCCCTGGGCCGCGCCGGCCAGGCAGCACTCACCCCTCCAGCTGGTCCTCTCCCAGGATCTGGCGGAGGCTTTTGAAGAAGGACAGGGAGACCAGCGCGTGCGAGTGGCGGATCTTGATGTAGCCTGTGACCACCTCGATGAGCCCCATGAAGTTCTCCAGTTCCGAGGCGATGTTATCTGTGGGAAACGGGGGGGGGGGGGGCCTGTGTTACCCAGCTCTCGCTCAGTGCAAGTGGCAGGGCCTGCTCTGGGGGTGACTCTGAGACACTCAGGCTGCTGGTGGGGAGCCCCCTCCCTTGTCCAATCAAACCCCTTTCCCGGAACAGCCCCCCTCCCTCTGGGCAGTGGAGGGTGTGTTCCTAGGAGGCTGGACGTGGTAACTCCCAGGCGGAGGAGAAGCGAGTAAAATCATAAACGCCAGACCGCCAGTTAGCTAAGGCCACCGCGTCTGGAGAGCAGCTTTTGTTTTATATTGTTTTTCTTTTTTTTTTTTTAAATATATATTTTATTGATGTTTTACAGTGAGGAAGGGAGAGGGATAGAGAGCTAGAAACATCGATGAGAGAGAAACATCGATCAGCTGCCTCCTGCACACCTCCCACTGGGGATGTGCCTGCAACCAAGGTACATGCCCTTGACTGGAATCGAACCCGGGACCCTTCAGTCCGCAGGCCGACGCTCTATCCACTGAGCCAAACTGGTTTTGGCTATATTGTTTTTCTTAAAACAAAACAAAACAAAACAAAACAAAAAAAACCCTCAAAACACATTTTTATTGATTTCAGACAGGAAGGGAGAGGGAGAGAGAGAGAAACATCAATGATGAGAGAGAATCGTGGATTGGCTGCCTCCTGAGCGCCCCCTAGTGGGGATCGAGTGCACAACAGGGCATGCGCCCTGATGGGGAATGGAACAGTGACCTCCTGGTTCATGGGGCGGATGCTCCCCCTCTGAGCCAGCGGGCTGGGCACCGCGCTGTTTGTCTAGGCCTGCATTTCAGTTGTGGGTCAGGGACGGGTAGAAAAGGCACCACCTCAAGAAAACCCAGCGATCCTGCAGGATGAGGGCGGGGCGGGCAGGGGGGGAGGGAGGAAGCGGTAGGGGCGGGGAAGGGATACTTACTGCCCCTGCGGATGTTAATGAGAAGGTTGCCCTTGAAGATGGTGCAGCCCTGGAGCATCTGAGCCGAGGTCACCGAGTCAATAGTCTTCGTCCCCTTGTCCTCCTCACAGATTTTGGGGCAAGGCCCTTCGCAGGGGACGCAGTACATGCTGCGGGAGAGAAAAGAACCCCGCACCAAGGCGGAGGTCAGCGCGTCTCCTCGCCCCAAGGAAACGCACAAGGATCCGTGTCCCTTCCGGCGGCCACACTCTAACCACCGCCGTGTGGCTGCTGCTGCTGCTGCTGCTTAAATATCTTGGAAAGAGTGTAACACAGGCCCGCTCTCTCCAGTGGCCCCACCCCGTCCCCTCCCCAGGGTCCCCCCCCCACCGGGACAGAGGCTGGGGGTCCCCCGGGCGGGGCCTGACCTCAGGCTGTCGTTGCGGATGAAGCCGGAGGGGCACTCCTGCATGCACTCGCCGTCGTGGATCACGAAGCCCTCCATCTCGAAGCTGTCGGCGTTGGGGATGGTGGCGCAGAAGTCGCGGTCCACGCAGCGCCAGCCCTCGAAGCGGTAGGTGTCCGGGGGGCAGTCGGTCACGCAAACGCCCTCGTGGTAGTAGTGCTTGCAGGCCACGCAGGCCGCCTCGTCGTCGGGGGCCGTGCAGCCGCCCAGGCACTCGGGGTGGCAGCACTCGTTGTTCTCCGTGCACGCCCGCTTCCCGCACGCGCTCGGGCAGGCTGTGGGGCAGAGGGGGGGAGGGTGAGCAGGCTTCTTTCCTTTTTTAAAAATAGATTATTATTGATCTCAGAGAGGAAGGGAGAGGGAGAGAGAGAAACATCCATGAGGAGAGAGAATTATAGATCGGCTGCCTCCTGCACGCCCCCTGCTGGGGATGGAGCCCACAACCCGGGCATGTGCCCTTGACCGGAATCGAACCCGGGACCCTTCAGTCCACAGGCTGATGCTCTATCCACTGAGCCAAACCAGCTAGAGTGTTTCTTTTTTAAAAATAGATTATTATTGATCTCAGAGGGGAAGGGAGAGGGAGAGAGGGAGAGAGAGAAACATCCATGAGGAGAGAGAATCATGGATCGGCTGCCTCCTGCACGCCCCCTGCTGGGGATGGAGCCCGCAACCCAGGCATGTACCCTTGACCAGAATCGAACCCGGGACCCTTCAGTCCGCAGGCTGATGCTCTATCCACTGAGCCACACCAGCTAGGGTGGGGTTTCTGCTTTTAAAAATAAAAAAGAGGGGGGGCCCTACCTGGTTTCCCTCACTGGGTCACAGGTGCCCACCTACACCCCCTCTTTACCAGGTGCACCCACTAATAGTGCGATCTTTTCCAATAGATGGGGTTACACATATGTTGATATACAGTATATGCGATTTGATATGTATGCTATTTTGTTGTATTGACAACAAGCTTCAAAACTTCATGTCAAATTTTCTGAAGGTGTTAACATCCTAGATATTTTTATGCCTAAAAATGTCAAATTTCATGCCCAGAAAAGAGCATTTGCGGGAAGTTTTAATTCATTATTTTGAAGAAAAGTGCTGCTGAAAGTGATCGTATACTTCAGGAAGCTTATGGTGAACATGCTCCATCTCAAGATCCCTGTGAACGCTGGTTTAAATGCTTTAAAAGTGATGATTTCAATGTGAAAGACAAAGAATGTCCAGGTCCGAAAAAGTTTGAAGACCAACAATGACAAGCATTATTGGATGAAGATGTGTGTCAAACTCAAAAACAACTTGCAGAAAGATTAAACGTTGCTCAGCAAACAATTTCCGACCGTTTACGAGGAATTGGAAAGATTTTAAAGGAAGGAAAATGGGTGCCCCATCAACTGAACGAAAGACAAATGGAAAACCGAAAAGTCATCAGTAAAATGTTGCTTCAACGGCAGGAAAGAAAGTCTTTTTTGCATTGAATTGTGACTGGTGATGAAAAGTGGATTTATTTTGAGAATGCCAAACACACAAAATCATGGGTTGATGCAGGTCAACCGTCAACATCGACTGCAAGGCCAAATCACTTCGGAAAGAAGACCATGCTCTGCGTTTGGTGGGATCAGGAAGGTGTGGTGTATTATGAGCTTCTAAAACCAGGTGAAACCGTTAATACTGATCGCTACTGACAACAAAGAATCAATTTGAACAACACTTTGATCGTGAAAGGACCAGAATGGGCCAGAAGACATGGCAAAGTAATTTTGCTTCATGATGACGCACCATCACACACTTCAACACCAGTTAAAGACACGTTAAAAGATCCTGCCTGGGAAGTATTAACCCACCCGCTGCATTCACCAGACCTCGCTCCTTCAGATGACCACCTGTTCCGATCGATGGCACACGCACTTTCTGAGCAGCCCTTCAAAACGTACGAAGAAGTGGGAAATTGGGTCTCTGAATGGTCTGCCTCAAAACAAGAAAAGTTCTGTTGGGACGGTACCCACAAATTACCTGAAAGATGGGGGAAATGTGTAGCTAGCGATGGACATTACTTTGAATAAAGCACTTTTGATGTTTCTCTTGAAATTATTGCATTTTGAATACAAAATCCGCGTTCTTAACCGGTAAACGGTCAATCCGCATTTTTAACCGGTATCCGCATTAGTACCCGGTACACCTGGTATTCGCTGAGCTACTGCCAACAGCCTCCAGGACATTCTCCAGCAAGAATGACAAGGCCCCGGGTATCAGGCAGGGGCCCTGCTGAGATGCAACATTGTAGCAGCAGCTCGCTTCACAGACACATTCTCCGGGGCAGATGCAACTATGTATAAAGGAACGGCTGCACTACCAGGCCACCGGAGCAACGAGGCGCAGGGAGACTCCAAGGCCCCCAGAACCCTTCCATCCAACAAGTCTGATTCCCGAGACCAGCCAGCCAGAGCTCACGCTCTTCACCAATTCACGCGTCTCAGCCTGTGGTGCCCCCCCCTCCCCCGGGCCCGGCACGTAAACAAACATCAGGGAAGGCCCAACAGAAAGCCCCAGCGCCAGGGACCTCGTCCCTGCCGGAGCCGGTACCCAAGGGAGGCCGAGAGGTGTAGGGAAACAGGTCATCATGTCTCCTGGATGCATCTGTGAACATTTCATTCGCCAACAAAGGCAACAGTCACCTCCAGACAATACCGGTTGCATCGCTTCCGTCTCCCGGATCCGACAGGGGGTGCTAGGCGGGCTATTGGGAGGACGGGAAGAGAAAGAAGGCCCCCCACGAAAGCAGAGGGAGGGAGAGTGACAATGGCAACGGTATCAAGCAAAAATTCCCAGAGCTAATTAGTGAGAGGGAAGAAAAGGCTGCCATCGGTGCCAAGATACAAAGCAGGCTCACAACCCGCAGGGAACGCAGGGCGGGCGGAACCCTCTGGCGGAGGGTGGGTTTTGGTGACGGTGGGTTATGGTGTTTTTTTTTTTATAGATTTTTATTTTATTATTAAAAATATTTTTATTGATATCAGAGGAAGGGAGAGGGAGAGAGAAAAACATCCATGATGAGAGAAAATCATGGATCGGCTGCCTCCTGCACGCCCCACACTGGGGATCGAGCCCGCAACCCAGGCCTGTGCCCTGACTGGGAATGGAACCCGTGACCTCCTGGTTCATAGGTCGACGCTTAACCACTGAGCCAAGCGGACTGGACTAGACGAGATTTAATGGGAGAAAAAAATCAAGGAAAAGGAGGGGAGACACTTCCCGGGACCGGGCAGGACCCGCCTGCTCTAGTGAAGTGTGATGAGGGTGACCTGTGTCCAGTTCTTCACCAGGGACACACAGGTGTCTCACACATACCTCCCACCCCCTCATCCTGCTTTTAACATTTTATTATTGTTGTTATTATTTTGTAGTATTTCTCAAGAGGAGGAGGAGGAGGAAGAGGGAAGGGGTGAGAGAGAGAGAGAGGAGAAAGATCCCCATAGATTCTGCTGAATTTTCCCCTACATTGTGACCGCCAGGCACAGCCACATAAAGACGCCCATCGCCTGTCACAGATGCTTCAACGGCCAGGGCGGAGGGAAAAAAAAAAAAAATACTGGTTTCACACACTTAAAAATTACTCCAAGTTATTTTAAATTGGGAACTGTTTGTATATTCCTTATAAGTTTATGAAGCTCGCACTGTCCCTCCGTGACTAAGGGCAGAGGAATTGGGAGAGGAGTCTATATTTATCGCGCGTCTGCTGCTCCCCGCTCGCGGCCCTGTTTCCACCCTCCGTCACTGTACACGGAGCTATGCGAGGCAGCGCGGGCTCCCGGCGGCGCCGATTTCCTAACAAGGCTGGCCGGGCCCCGCAGGGACACACTCGGGCCTCTCGTTCAAGTGGCAGCTCGGCTCGGAGGGGGAGCGAGGCCTCTGGCTTTGTGGTTTCGGCTGCATCCCAACACCCATCGGTGCTGGGGTCCGTTTCTGGACAATGACATGCCTTATGCGTATCGAACCTGGGACCCTGCAGTCCGCAGGCTGACGCTCTATCCACTGAGCCAAACCGGTTTCGGCGGGTCCTCAGACTCTTTAAACAGGGGGCCAGTTCACTGTCCCTCAGACCGTTGGAGGGTTGGACTATAGTTTAAAAAAAAAACTATGAACAAATTCCTATGCGCACTGCGGGCCCGGGATGCGTCGGCTGCTAAGCAGGACAGGCAGCGGCACCCGGCGGGCGGATACATGTCCTCGGCGGGCCGCATGTGGCCCGCGGGCCGTAGTTTGAGGACCCCTGATTCCAGTATGTGCCTTGAAAGTATCTGTCTTGTCCGCCCGGCTGGCGTGGCTCAGTGGTTGAGCATCAACCTAGGAACCAGGAGGTCACGGTGCGATTCCCGGTCAGGGCACATTCCCCGGGTTGTGGGCTCAGTCCCCAGTAGGGGGTGTGCAGGAGGCAGCAGATGCGTGATTCTCTCTCATCATGGATGTCTCTCTCTCTCTCTCCCTCTCCCTTCCTCTCTGACATCAATAAAATAAATAAAAGTGTTTGTCTTAGGTGGCGTGAGAGAGAAAAAATACACACCTCCTCCCCTGGTTTCTGTGACTGAGGAGAAGCATGGACAGCAGCGAGTCCAAACCAGGAAACTCATTCGTTACCTTCCCGGCCTCTCGGGCCGGCCCCGCTTTGATCGTGTTCCTTCCTGGTGGCACACCGCTGGCCGTGTAAACACGTGTTTCAGAGCATAAAGTCACCGCATCCCTGTCCGCGATCTCATCGGATTGCTGGCCCCGTTGCCTGTAGCTGGAGTCTTTGTACTCCCGCAGGGCAACCGCAAAAGGCCCACCAGACTTTCCCAGCGCACGTCAGCTCTGTTCTCGGGACACGGCGGGGAACAGGGTGTCTTAGGCTGGCCAGACACGGGGCTTCGCAGAACGATGACCACGCGCACCTCAGGACAAGCAGGTTTGGGGGAACTGGACCGTGGAGCGCCTGCCCCCGCAAAAATGCAACGGCGTTCATCTGTCGGATGATTCACAAGGACCGTGCGAAACCACCCCCGTGTGGGAGGTTAACTGTCCTTGCAAAGATGGCTGCTCACACGAAAAAGCGAACCTGCCCTTCCCACAGGATCCTGTGGCTTCATGTTTTATTAGTCTCTGTGGGTGACGGAGGCACTGCATTGGATGAGCACGTTATCGATCTTTCTTTAAAAATTTTTCTTACTGCCGAAACCGGTTTGGCTCAGTGGATAGAGCATCGGCCTGCGGACTGAAAGGTCCCGGGTTCGATTCCGGTCAAGGGCATGTACCTTGGTTGCGGGCACATCCTCAGTGGGAGGTGTGCAGGAGGCAGCTGATCGATGTCTCTCTCTCATCGATGTTTCTAGCTCTCTATCCCTCTCCCTTCCTCTCTGTGAAAAATCAATAAAATATATTTAAAAAAAAATTTTTTTCTTACTGATGTCAGAGAGAAAGGGAGAGGGACAGAGACAGAGAGAAACATCCATGATGAGAGAGAATCATGGACCGGCTGCCTCCTGCACGCCCCCCTACTGGGGATCGAGCCTGCAACCCGGGCATGTGCCCTGACCGGGAATCAAACCGGGAACCTCCTGAGGATATTATTTTTTAAGAGGGAGTGGAATGGAGGGGATGAGACACACAGAGAGAAACATTGATGTGAAAGAGACACATCGATTGGCTGCCTCCCACACATGCCCCATCGATTGGCTGCCTCCCACACGTGCCCCGGGAAACCGAGGTACGTGCTCTTGACCTGACTCAAACCTGCAGACCCTTCAGTCCACTGGCTGAACCTCTAACCACTGAGCCAAACCGGCTAGGGCCTAGGCTAACTTCTTAACGCTTTCCGTAACCACTGTCAAACCCCAAACTAACCAAGTCACTTAAAAATAAAAATAAAAATTTTTAAAGGGGGAATCTCCAGCATCAATCTCTTCTTCAGACATCTTACCCAAAATCCTGGGCTTGAATACACTGAAAACAAGAATCTGAAAATATTAAGGAGTCCTCTCTCTCTTTTCCCCAAAGGAGTAAGCTCTTAGCACACCCTCCTTGAACAGCATGGCAGAGCCGCTGCTGTCCCGAGTTGCAGTGCACCCTCATGGCCAGCAGAGGGCGCACGAGACCGGGGCGCGGACCCCGCTTGCACATCATCCCTTTGGACGCGGTTGCGTTTTACTCACAGAGAGAACAAGTACTGGCAAGTGACAAAAAAAAAGAAAAAAAAAAAGAAAGAAAGAACATGTTTTGCAAACAATCAGAGTGACCTGAAACCCCGGGTAAAGGCTGAAGTCAGCGTTTGTTCCTCGCAGCAGCTCGGGCCAGACTCTGTGCAAATGCTTGTTAAGTGGGGCGCGCTGAAGGGAGGGCTGTGTGTGTGTGTGGGGGGGGGGGGGGTGGGGGTGGGGAGGGAACCTGGGCTTCTCGGTTTCCGTTCACCTAAGAGGACCTCTCACCTAAGGCCCACGCCCCGCCCCCAGTCTGGGCTGCGCGAGGCTTTGTTGTGCCTGAGTCTGGAGCATCTTTGCAAAGGAGACGGATGCCCGAAGCAAGGAGTCATCGTTTTTCTGGAGCTGAAAGCAACCCCAAGAATTTGGCATCCAGGCGAGCGTGTCTTGTCTTCGTCTGGCAGCAGAAGAAAGTGAAGGGCCAGGGAAGGCCCAGGCTGTGAAAGTCACCCCACGCACAGCACGGGGGTGGGGGTGAGGGTGGAGCTGGACCCAGCCCCCAGGCCACCTGAACTCGGGACCCAGGGCCCTGTCACGCGACAACGGGATGTTCCCCCTGAGAGCAGCGAATAAACGACCCACGAATCCCCCTGGATACGGTTGCAAATTGCAAAACGGACCCCCTCCCCCATTTTCCAATTCTGAGACTGTCTCCCAACCGCACTAGTCCCCCCACACCACCCAGTCTAAGGTAAAGCCTATGAAGTGCCATCTGCGCCCCAAATGCACGCCCTCACCCCCATCCACAAAACCATGCCTCCGCTTCCCCCCAAGCCCACTTGCTCCTGCCCCACGCGTGGGAAGCACTTCTCTGCCTGGATTCTCACTCTCAGCCCACCCGGGGCTCTGCAAGAGGCATTTTGAACCTGTTGCTTCCATCTTCCCCCCCTGCAGCATTGCACGCCCACAATTCCTCCCTCCCGCCCTCACCCCCATCCTTTGCAATGTCTGAACCCCAGTAGAGGAAGCGCCTGGGGCTCTTAGTAAGCTCGGTCATGCTCGAAATATCCGTTTCACCCACGAGGTCCTTGGGGACAGCGATTCCAACCGGGGCATGCGTTCAGGGAAAAGAGGATCTTGCTTGCACAGACTCGGTTATTTGGAATTCCTAAAAAGGCCATCCTTCTTCGTCATGTTCACCAACGTACCTGCGCGTCCCACAGTCCGGCTGGAGTCGCGAGGCCGCCCCCCTCACGTGGTAACAACCGGAGGTGAAGAGACGGGCCTCCGTGCCTCTGACCACAAGAGGGTACGTACCTATTGCCACGGCGCCTGCCCTGGAGCTTGCAACACTTACAGGAAATCCTCCACCACCTCCATAGAAAACCCCTTGCCAGCAAAATGAAGTGTAAACACTTTATATTAAATTAGCCAGGTGTTTAACACACACACACACACACACACACACACACACACACAACATGATCCCAATCCAATATTTTAAAAATCCTGGCTGGCTTTCAAGTCTCCTGGTGCGCCTGGGAGCGGAGGTACGGCGGCCACGTGCCTCTGCCTCTGTTGTAAGGGGCAGGCTTGGCTTTTTTTTTTTTTTTTTTTAAATGAATACAAACAATCTGCAAATTAGTCCACATCGAACATGCAGCCAGGAGAAGGCAGCCAGAAATCCTATTGCCTTGATCTGTTTTTTTTTTTTTTTTTTTTTTTCTCTCTCCTGTCTTTATGCTGGACTCAGACCGAGAGCAACAATGTAAATCTATGTATCCACAGAGCAATCGTTAACTCAGCCCTAAAGTTAACTAAAGACGTGAAGAGAGGGATCGGTGAAAAATGAAGAAATAGAACGGGGAGAAAGTGGGCAACATCTGGGCCTCAGCTTACAGATTTATTTTTTTTAAATCCTCACCCGAGGATATTTTTCCATTGATGTTTAGAGAGAATGGAAGGGAAGGGGAAAAGACAGAGAAATATCAATGTGAGAGAAACACATCGATTCGCTGCCTCCTGCACGCGCCCTGCCTGGGAGGAGCCTGCAACCGAGGTACGTGCCCTTAACTGGAATCGAACCCAGGACCCTTCGGACCACCGGCCGATGCTCTACCCACTGAGCCACACCAGCCAGGGCTCAGCTTACAGAATAACACAGGCCCACGCATGTTGATGAGATCGTCCACGTCAAAAAAAAAAAAAAAATCAGACTGTCATCTACCCCAATGGCTCCCGCCGGGCGGGGTGGCTTTCTGGGGGCACGTCTCCCGGTGTGGGCCCGGGACGCCCTGGGCGTGGCCTCAGGCAGCAGGGGCGCTGGCGGCATTCCTCTGAGCGCACACCGTTGTCCAAACGGTATGACAAAGCGAGCAGTCCAGGAGCTGCGCTGGCGAAATGTAAGGCGACAGTTTAGGAACGGCCTGCGCCCCGTGGCGAGCCGGCTGGGCCACGTTTTGAAGGGCCCAAGTCACATCTGTTTGTCTGTCTACTTTTGTAAAAAATTGGTTTTAGGGTGTGTCGGTGTTTAACATTCTGAGATGCTTGCATTCGCGCCCTGAGAGCAGGCCGTGGTCGGCTCACAGGGAACCTGGGCTGGAGGTTCACATCCCAGCTGTCACTCATTGTTTTTTAAAAATATTTTGATTGATTTCAGAGAGCAGAGGAGAGGGAGAGATGAGAGACATCCGTGATGAGAGAGAATCATGGATCGGCTGCCTCCGGCACGCCCCACACTGGGGATCGAGCCCGCACCCGGACATGTGCCCTGACCAGGAATCCAACTATGATTTCTTGGTTCATACGTCGACGCTCAACCACTGAGCCATACCGGCTGAGGGGTGGAGGGGAACAGACACTTTTATGTTTCATGTTATGTTTCTCCTTCTTCCACGTGTGTTCTCTGCACGGGGGCAGGAAGCATGGTTTTTTCACCCTGGAGTTCCCAGGGCCCGGCCCAAACCTGGCCAGTGGCCGGGGTATGTTAGTTCGGTGACTCACGCCACGTGCTCCCAGCTGGCTCCTCCGGGGTGGGTAGGGACACGGGTTCTTCCTTTCCTTCGTCTCCCAGTGGCTCCCGGAGGAGCTGAGAGAGCAGCAGTCAGGGCTGATGGGAGCCTGGCTCCCTCCTGATGCAACCTTTCTGGGGGAAGCCACGCCTTTGCACTCTGAAGCAAATGTACGTGCAAGGGAAGGTGTGTGTGCGTAAGCAGATGGGCTGCGTGCAAGGGAAAGTGTGCGTGCGTTTGCAGATGGACTGGGTGCAAGGGAAGGTGTGCGTGCGTATGCAGATGGACTGGGTGCAAGGGAAAGTGTGCGTGCGTTTGCAGATGGACTAGGTGCAAGGGAAGGTGTGCGTGCGTATGCAGATGGGCTGCGCGCAAGGGAAGGTGTGCGTGCACATGCAGACGGGCTGCGCGCAAGGGAAGGTGTGCGTGCGTATGCAGAGCTGCGTTGCCCTTTTCGCCTTGGCTGCCAGGAACCCAGGGCGACCGGATTCCAGGAACCAGCCTGCTGGTCCCGGGTGCTTATCTCGCCGACTCCGCCACTGGGGCCCCATGTCACCCGTCTCTTCCGTCTCTTGCTTTTTTTTAATAAATGAAAATGTGCCTCGTCCTCTCTTTGGCATTAGGCACCGTGTGAACACCCCAAGCAAAGAAGTCCTCCGGGCTGAGCACCTCTCTAGGTTTTGATGGTGAGTTGTTAGGAAATAAGTGACGAGGAGGAGAAGAGGGTTGTGAAAAGTGATTCTCCGCTCGCCTCCTGAGGATGGAGAAAGGGCAACCCGCAGAGGAGCCACGGGGGCGTGATGAGGAGTCAAATAACCCCTGACCCTCTGCCTTCACTCCTCGGCTGCTTTTCCCCGAGAAGAGGCAATAAATAAAACAATCATTTGACCTAAGACCAAGCCCCACCGGCTGAGCAAAACAAAACAAAACAAAAAACAATTTATTTATTTTTGCTTTGAGGGAGACAAAAACTTCCTAATGAAAATGACTCTCTTCTGAGGGCTGGATAGAAATAAAAGCTGAAGGAACCGGCTGGAAAAGCACAAAATGGATGTTTGCTATCATTAGCAGGAAGGCGCCTGCCATTTAGGGGGGCATTTACTGCTCCCCGCGCTAAGAGCTCGGCCTGCAAGGCCTGATTTCATCACCGCGACTCGGAGACACGACCTTTTCCCACATGGAGGCCAGGGGCCCCGAGCGTGGCTGCCCCGAGCCACCAGGCCGGGCACTCCCACCCCAGCAATCTGCTCCCCGGTCCCTGCTTGGAGCCGGAGGGTCCAGGGCCCCTACCTGTGCCACAGGTTCCCAGAGCAATTCCCATATCCCACCCTCAGACCTTGCAGAAGGGGGTTGGCATTGCTGCACCGACCAGGGGGCTGGGGAGGAAAGAGGCTGGGACCTGCCGGGGACACAGAGCTGACAAGTGGGAGACAAATCCTGCAAGTCAGCAGCTAAGATGGCAGGAGGCTCAATTCCGTGCCTTAGCGATCTCTCGGGGCCGTTTGGAGCCGCCCGACAGGACCAGAAAGCGGTGGGTTGGGCGTGATAAAAAGCTGGGGACTTGAGGCAGAGCTTGACCCCACTTCCAAATAGTTCTTAGCTGTTTTTCCTGCAAATGTCCGGATTCACACCGAGTGAGAGAGCATAGCATTAGAGCCACCCCAAGCATGGTGTTTAATAACAATGACTTTAAAAGACACCTCCCCCCCAAAAAAAAATCAAATCATAAAACAAACAACAAAAAATCTCTCCTTTGGATTTTTTGCGGATTCGGTACTTGTTCTTTGAACCCGGGAATGCATCTGTCCGGGAGACACGCGGAGGCTGTGAGGGAATCGGAGAAATAAATGCCCTACACCAGCCGGCTGCGGCCAGGTTAGCAGGAGAGATGGACACACAGATAACGATCGGAGGTAAAGATTCCCCGACCGAAAAGCTACACGTCGGGGCAAGGATACTTCCGGCCGCGAGGACCTCGGAATGGGGAGGTGTTCGCAGGGCGCAGCGCCGGAGGAGGAGGAGGAGGAGGAGGAGGAGGAGGAGGGGACCCCTCCCCCCCATTCGGGAGCCTGGGGGGTCGCGCTGGGACTTTTCATCACTTGCCCCAGAAAGTTATAAAATGCATCTTTTAATTTATCGGCAACTTAAACTGCTTCGAAACAACCTCCGTGCATTTTTTTTTTAAACTTGAAGATTGGGATGAAACTGGGAGAATGTGTTGAAAATATCCGGTATCCAGAAAGGGGCTTCTGTGAGCGCGTATGGGTCTATGGCGAAAGTTGTTTAGAAAGGGCTAATTATTCCTCTTTTTTTTTCTTTTCCCCTTCTTCTTCCCTTTCTGTCCGGGCACAAGGGAATTTTAAACCATCTACAATCCCTCTATTAAATTAAAAAAATAAAACAAACCTCCATTGTGCGAGGCGCCATTGGTGTGCGCCTCCTTATCTTGCGTCACAAAAGGAGAAAGGGTGGTAAAGAACACTCGCTGGTCAGTATTTTCATGCTCTTAAAAAAAAAGAAAAAGTGTAGCCATTCTGCTTGGCCAGACCGAGAAAAAAACAAAAACCATTTGTTTAAACAAACTTCACTAACACAAAACCACTTCCTCCCCGGACCCCGTGAATTCGAAAACGCATCGCACGTTTTAATGGGATTAAAAAACAAAACAAAACACACAACAACGCAAAAAAAACACATTTCCACAAATAAAAAGCAGGACGAGGGGACCAAACAAATGGACGTCACCCCCTTTCTCTTGTGGATCTCAATTCTGGTTTCGCTCAGGTGCCAAAATCGCCGACAGCACTTCCTCTCGCCCCAGCGAGAAGATGTCATGGCTCCCGAAGGTCTGAGTCCGACCAGAAAGCTCATGAATATTCTGATTTTTTTTTTTTTTTTTTTGGAGCCAAAGCTAGGAAATCACTATCATTGATGACCAGACACAGATTCCCTACCCAACGCCCGGGCCCGTAACTGCCTCCCAGGAAACAAAGTATCAAAAGTGTGGAGTTGCATTTTCAAAGTTACCAAATAACGCAAGCGCGCGTCTCCGAGTCTGAAGATTGAATCTTTCGAGACGTTTTCTCTTTCCCCATAAACTGCCTCAGCACACGGGGATGGCCCTTTTACATGAACTCCTCTGCTTGATTGCATTTTAATGAAAGCGAAGAGAAAGTAAACCGAAGAAAGAGTGCCCTTCACTTCCTACGCGCAACGGGGAAAGAAATGAGTGCGCTAAAACAAAACAAAACAAAAAAACACGCTCGAAATTCGGGTTTGCGTTTTACGGGGTGCATGGAGATTAGGAGGGTGTCAGTGCCTGCGTGGCGGTGGCGGCGGGGGGGGGGGGGTCCGCGACACGCGTGGCTTCCTGTGGATGGCGGTCGCGCCCCAGCTGCTCCGTGGCACGGGTGGAACAGTTGGGGAATGAGTCATGGGGGTGAGCTCAGCTCGGAACAATAGGCTCAGTCCGATGTGGGAATGCACGCCCTGCTTCCATGTTCCAGTGTGTCTTTTGCAAAAAAAAAAAAAAAAAAGACACATTCCCGTCTTTTTACTTTCATTTTTACATCGCGAACGGGCCCGCCCGCAAGTACTTTCGCGGCAGACGCGGGTGACCTCGGGCGAGTTATTTATTGATCGCGTGGGCCGCCACCACGGCGCCACCGGGCTCGGAGGCTGGGGCGCATTCCTCCCCCTTAAAACTTTAGGACAACTGTTGGGTTGTGTGCGCTTGCTTTTTTTTTTTTTTTTTCCTTCCCCCAACTTTGTTTGCGCAGGACTCAAAGACCCGTCAAAAAGAGACAAGAGTTTCTCGAACAGTTGAGAATGCAGAACTTTCCACCGTGAAACGGATTACCGACATTCCGGAAACCCAAGCCCTCCACGTCCCGTCCCCAGGGAGGCCGCGTGGCTGCTGGCGCCGTGGGATCGCCCCCTCCCCCCCCCGCCCCCGTCCCTTCCCCCCGCCCCCGCCTCCCACCTCCCGCCCCCCGCCTCCCACCTCCCGCCCCCGCCAGGGCTGAAACCATGTTTCCGCAGCGAAACTTGCACCACCGAGTGGTTTCAATGCCACGATCGCCATGATCGGGCGACACAACGGGAACCACGGATGCGTTTTTTTTTCTCTTGGGGACGGCGATCGGGATGGAGGCATTCGAAGGGAGAAGAAGAAAAACAAGGGCTCATGTTTTTTTTTTTTCCAAAAAAAAATCCAGACCGCCACACCGGGGCCTGGGCCGCTCCCTTTTCCGTCCACTCCAAGCACGTGGCGTCCAGAGACCACGTGACGTGGCGGCGGGGCGGGGCCACGCGGGGGTGGTCACGTGGCCGGCCCTCCCCACCGAGCCCAGCGCGGGCGCGCGCACGCCTGGCCCCGCCCCGCCCCCAGCCTGGCCCCGCCCCGCCAGCCTGGCCGGCGCTAGTGCTGGCGGCGCTGGCTGGGAGCGGCGGCCGCGTGGCAGTCCCGGGAGGGGAGTCGCTGTGCGAGTGGAACGCATACGCACACATCCGGACCGCTTCCAACCTCGGGCTTGGGGTCTGGACGGAGCACTCGAATAAGTACATGTTACGTGGCTCACGGTGCTTTGCGGCCAACTTTTCAAAAAAAAAAAAAAAAAGAGAGAGAGAGAGAGACCTCCACCGAGAGATGGAAAACGCGGAGAGAACTTTCGGGACACGTACCCCGCGAAGTCGGCGCAGCCACACATGGGAGCGCCATCGGCACGTAGCAGCCACGCTCATTCCAAAATCATCCATTCTACCGTCAAAACCCCGACGCGGGCCAGCGAGTGTGACCTGGCAGCGTCCCCCCCGGGTTTCCATCCCCCACTCCCATCCCCGCCACTGTTTCTTTTTTCTTTCTTTCTTGTCCTTATAGAACAGTTACATTTCAAACTCCGAAGAACTTAATTTGTGGAGTTTCAAAGTGTCAGGGAGGAGAAAGAGGAGGGCCACGGGAAGTGTGATCTGGTCGGAATGTGGTTTTAAGGAACTGCCACCTGGGATGGAGCGCAGGCGGTTGTAAAATACGGCCATTCACTATCGCGGACTTCGGAAAAAAGCACATTACGGTCGAGGAATGGCAATACTTTTGTGTTCTTTGAAGGGCTAAGTGCAAAGAAGACAAAAGATCACATAGGTAGGGTTCAAACAGAAGAAAGAAAATCGCCCACTTTTAAGAACCCATCTCGGGAAAAGTCAACAATAATTTTATTTTATTTTATTTTGTTTTACTTTTTAAAAAAAGTGACGGAGAATTCAAACGAATGATTCCCCCCCCAATGCGAATCTTGATTTTTTTTTCCCCTTCCGGTGGCCGAAATGGAATGAATTAGGGCTGGGCTTCAGAAAGCGCCCCCCAATCGGGTCCCCTCTTTGTGTCCTCATAGGCAAGATATGCGAGCACAGCTCGGACCAAAACTAATGGGGTTGTTTTTCAGCAACCGAAATCTCCTCCCTTCTCCGACCTCCTCGCCAGGAAAACATGGCGATTCTGCAGATTTTTCTGGCGGCGTGTCACTCATAATTGTCCTCCCCGAAAAAAAGAAAAAAGAAAAAAAAAAAAGTGGAGCTGCCCCACAGGATATTTTTAAAAAGTTTTATGTCCCTCCTTTTAAAAACACAAAGTCCCTCCGAGTAGAATTCTAATGACGAAGGGCAGGAGACACAGAAATAGAAAAAAAAAAAGTCACCATTTGGCAAACGGCGGTAAAAGGGCGTTAACGTTAGTAGGTAAAAAGGATAATGAGGGGACGGTCTCAAGCATCTACCCCCCCCCCCCCAAAAAAGATGCTTCCTCATGACGAAGGGGAAAAGAGCAACATGGATGGAGAAAATAAAGGCAGAGGCCACCTTCCCCCAGCAACTCAAGTTGCGCTCAAAATGAACGTTAATTGCAAACCCTGTCACGCGTCTCGGGACAGGACACGCTGGGGAAGCAACAGTGGCCCCTCTGTGAGTTATAAACTGTAGAACCTGCATTTCATCGGGACGAAAAGGCCCCAACGCAACCTGAAGGATGTTCTCCAATGGCTGCGCTGGTTGGAGCCGTGGCTCCCCTCTGCCAAAAGGTTGCAGGTTCAATTCCCCGGGAAGGCATATGCCTGGGTTTCCGGTTCGATCCCCAGTTGGGGCAGATACAGGAGGCAATAGATTGATGTTTCTCTCTCTTTCTCTCTCTTTCTCTGTCTCCCCCTCCTCTCTCTCTAAAATCAATAAACAGACCTAGCGGGTTTGGCTCAGTAGATAGAGTGTCAGCCTGCAAACTGAAGGGTCCTGGGTTCGATTCTGGTCAAGGGCACATACCCTGGTTGCGGGCTCCATCCCCAGTAGGAGGCATGTAGGAGGCAGCTGATGGATGATTCTCATCATGGATGTGTCTCTCTCTCCCTCCCTCTCCCTTTCCCCGCTGATTTCTAGACTCTATGATACTATGTTGCTTCCCCAAATTAAAGCTGCAAAGGCTACA
The DNA here is from genome assembly GCF_963455305.1 of Plecotus auritus. NCBI lineage: Eukaryota > Metazoa > Chordata > Mammalia > Chiroptera > Vespertilionidae > Plecotus > Plecotus auritus. Next base: position 5,454,820 of record NC_137781.1, on the reverse strand, counting down.
TCAGCTGAGAGGTTTGTCCGAACCAGTTCCCACGTCCAAGGCATGCGTTGCCTGCACAGTTACATACCCATAATGGGCCCATGCCAAGCGGATGAGGAAAAGTGCCCTCAGGTGTGCTGGTCTGAACGTGAGGCACAAGGGGACCTTTCTAGAATACTGTGTCATGACACGAGGTGCTGAGCGCGCTGGGCTGGGATACAGCGGTAGGGATCGCTGCATCCATTTTGAAAATGATTTTGACCACTGTTTTGGTTTCACTGTGGATAAATGTGTTCCATTCAGTGTAATGATTCCAGCAACCATCATATTACGAGAGAGAGAGAGGGAAGGAGGGAGGGGGAGAGAGAGATGGATGGAGGGACAGAGAGAAGTAAAACGTTATGTGATAGGAAATCAGACAGGTACCAGAATTCAACTACCCAGCCATAGACGTTTCTGGGGTAGGTAGCCAAGGACCAGAGAGAAGTCAGATCTCATTCACACACAATTCTTTTCTTCTTCTTAATCCTCACCGAGGATATTTTCCCATTGATTCCCAAAGAGCGTGGAAGGGAGGGCGGGGAGACAGACAGAGAGAAACATCGATGTGAGAGAGACACATCCTTTCATTGCTTCCTGCATGCGCCCAACCAGGGCCAGGGAGGGAGCCTGCAACCCAGGTACGTGCCCTTGACCAGCATGGAACATGGGACCCTTCCGTCCACAGGCCGACGCTCTATCCACTGAGCCAGACCGGCCAGGGCTCACTCACACCCAATTCTAACCATCTTGCAAATCTGTCTTCAAAAGACTCGCAGCCAAGAGGAACCGGGACTCACCACCTACCGAGGAGCTGAGACACAGCCTTCCTGGCTCACTGCTGTTCAGTCTATTAAACAGGAACGGAGGCATAAAAATGATAAAAGCAGCCCCCGAGAGCACAATAAGCATGGGAGAGCTCCGTCCCCGCGCACTGCTCCCCACCAGGCCCCCGGGCTATCGCCGCATTATGCGCAATACAGCAATTTACGCTGGCTGATGTCCCCGCCTCGGCCAGCAATGATTAAATTACACTCACTAGAGTAAGAAGCAAAGAAGTACATAATCTACGCTGCGGAGATCTGCAGTGCGATAGTGTACGGAAACAGGTGCCCGGGCCTCAGCCACCCCGAGGGCGCTCCTGTACTTCTTTGGTTCATTTTTTTTTCATCTGATGAATTTGTATTCATCTGACGAATTTGTATTCCTCTGACGAATTTGTATTGAGCATCTTGGAGAGACGCAGAGAGAGGCCAGGCTCTGTCCTCACGCAGTTTACAATCTAGTAAGTATCCGGGATACGCAGGGCCCCAATTTCTACCAGGATTGCAAATGTGCCTGGATTTTAAAAAATAATAATAATAATAATAATAATTATATATACATATATATACATATATATATATATATATATATATATATATATATATTGATTTCAGAGAGAGGGGGAGAGAAACATCTATGATGAGAGAGAATCATCGACTGGCTGCCTCCTGCACGCCCCCTACTGGAGATGGAGCCCGCAACCCGGTCATGTGCCCCCACCGGGAATCAAACCGTGACCTCCTGGTTCCTAGGTTGATGCTCAACGCACTGAGCCGCACTGGCCAGACCAGTGTCTGGACTTCTGTACTCAGTGCTATCTATGGAGTCTGAGGGGGGTTCTGATTTATTTTTGAGTGGAGCTGGCGGCTGTGACGGTACGGCGAGCAGTCGAGGAGGAGTCAAATATGTCACAAAGCCGTGCCCATGGCCAAGGCAGGCGGCTCTGCCTGCACAAAAAATACCACCATAGGCGAGGCCAGCAGAACTCCAATTCCTGAACCTGCCAGCGCTTTCTGCTCGCCGAGGAAATGAATTCTGACACCCGTACCATCTCACGTTTAGGCTCTAGCATCCGATAACCGCATCCCCGTACATTTAATCAGTGCTTTTCAGAATGTGACATGTTTTAGGGGGTGACTCATTTAAAAAAAAATTCTTTTTAACGAGGGAAAAATCTCAGACATCTTGATACGGTGTAATTCACACGGTGGCAAAAATCAGACCTTGGTCAGAAAGCACAGCTACGCCACAATGACTTCTCCTCGTTCTGATCGTTTTCACAAACCCACGCGTCTCTAGCCCCTCTGGAAGGCGAGGCTTCCCCAACTGGAAACGCTCACTTTCACGGGCTCTGCCTTGGGGGTAAACACGCAACAGAAAATTTTCTCCACCACCTGAGTGTCAAGGTTTCAGTGCAAATAAAAGCGTACATTTGGGCCCGGCCGGTGTGGCTCAGTGGTTGAGCATCGACCCAGGAACCAGGAGGTCACGGTTCGATTCCCGGTCAGGGCACATTCCCTGGGTTGTGGGCTCGATCCCCAGTAGGGGGCGTGCAGGAGGCAGCCGATCCATGATTCTCTCTCATCATGGATGTTTCTCTCCCTCCCCCTCTCCCTTCCTTGCTGAAATCAATAAAAACATATTTTTAAAAAAAGCACACAAAAAACAAAATAGACTTCAAGGATGCTGATGGTCGAGGATGGAGAGAGATGCCTGCATGGCCAGCTGGGAGCACTATGCGTCTCTGTTTGCCAAGCTGCTGGGTGGAGAGGCCACGGGGCCTCGCCTACATTGATGAGCCTCTTGAAAGGCAGCCTGTGCCTCGGAACCCCACCATTCTCTGGGCCTTTCGAGCCCCATTAAAGGGCTGCGACTGTCCTTGTACCCTGGGCGGACTGGTGTTATTTTGAGAGCCGAGCCTGCAGTTCATTTCAAGGGGGCGGGGGGGGGGGGATGACGGGGGCATGAGGTTGGAAGTCTTTTTTTTTCTATTGAGAAAGGAAAATTAAATCTAAGTGGAAATAATGTTTTCCTGAAAATGTTTTCCCATTTCAGCGTTTCCCCGGAGCACTCTGATCTCGCTACATCACAGGGCTGTGCTAGATGAGAAAGAATGAAGACAAAATGAATTTAAATAAAATTGAAACTGACCAGGCGGGCTTTATGCTGCCGACCTGATAAAACAGCAAAGCGGGGAGGGGATCAAAAAGAAAAGAAAAGAAAAAAACACACACACAGATGCACTAAAAAGGAGAAATACAAATGAACTCCAGGAAAATTTTAAACGCAAATGAGAGTTTCCATTTTGTTTCAAATTGTCTAAAATCCAGCCAGAAAAAGCTTTGGAGTGTCCACGAGTCAGTGATGGACACAATGACCTTTCTCGGCTGTTTTGCTATCGCTGTAGAAGATGGCTTGCTTCCTTCACAATTCTTAGGTCGTTAGGAGCATTTAGTTAGTACTTGCTAATCATCCAAATTAAGACCTCCAAAAAAAAAAATGCGTGCCATTACACCGCTGGTCTCATCGATTGCGTTGGTGATTTTCTAAAATTGCAGCCCCTTGTCGAACCCTAAATATGACAAGAAGGATGAAATGCACAGGTCTTAATGGCCCTTATCAACATAAACACAGATCTGAGGAGGAAAGCGTTTTGCCGGCTAATCGTGGGTGTAGACCTGTACTGTGGAGTGGCCACAAGCCCAGTGTGGCGATTCCGATTTCGGTTATTCAGGATTTCACCTCTCGGCCCCACTGCCCATCTTTCAAGTGCTCCCATGTCACATGTGGCGAGTGGCGTCCGTGTTGTACAGGCCGGATGCAGAAGACTTGAAAGCGCACAGAAAGCTCTCTCGGATGGACCGCCCTGGTCTAGGGGATGAAAGGACGGAGCTGTGCGCTTTGGGTGTGGACACAATTATTTTAAAAGATGTACACAACATGGCCCGGCCGGGGTGGCTCTGTGGTCGAGCCTCAACCTGTGAACCAGGAGATCACGGTTCGATTCCCGGTCAGGGCACATGCCCGGGTTTGCAGGCGTGATGCCCAGTGTGGGGCGTGCAGGAGGCAGCCGATGGATCATTCTCTCTCATCACTGATGTTCCATCTTCTCTCTCCCTCTCCCTTCCTCTCTGAAATCAATAAAATTCTATTTTGAAAAATATAAAGGGCAAATGGAGATTTCCTGACTAGCTATTAAAAAAAAAAAAGATGTACACAAAATAGTCAACCTGAATTTTGCGGTTACGTTGGGATAGCTCTGCACTTGCATACAACTGTTTTCCCTAATGCACAAGCTAAGAAAAAAAAAAAAAATACAGTATATACTCTCTCCCCAGCATCACCTCTAGTTTACTTTTTTTTTTAAAAAAAAAAAATATATATATATATATATTTTATTGATTTTTTACAGAGAGGAAGGGAGAGGGATAGAGAGTTAGAAACATCGATGAGAGAGAAACATCGATCAGCTGCCTCCTGCACACCCCCTACTGGGGATGTGCCTGCAACCAAGGCACATGCCCTTGACCGGAATCGAACCTGGGACCCTTCAGTCCGCAGGCCAATGCTCTATCCACCGAGCCAAACCGGTTAGGGCTCTAGTTTACTTTCAATGGTAAAGCCCCCCTCTTCCCCGTCCACAGAACCTCCCACCCAAACCGTGAACAAGGCTGCCTCCCGCCTACAGAGGACGGCGTTCTAGTTGCGGGCCAAAGGGCAAGTCGTGATTTTGAGAGAGCAAGACCTTCCCCAGAAACATTTAAACACGAGGACACACGGCAGGTGTGAAGCAGTCAAATGCACAGTGGGCGCCCCCCGCGACGGGCCAGCACCACACGTCTATTTACTGAGCGTCTGCATTCCCTGCCCAACTGCCAGCGGCCGGCTCGCAAGTGTTCGGCTGGCTGCTGGACACCCATGGCCGGCCCAGCCCCGGGGACCCAACAGATGCTCGGATGTTTGTGGAGTGATCGAATGCAACGTAAGAGGAGTGGTATTTTGTGTGAAGCACAGCAAGCGTCCTCCGGGGGCCTGGATCCAATTCTTCTCTATTCGGACAGCCAGGCACCCTTTCGGGCCGGATGCAGACTGGAAAGAACTCGGCGGACGGCTCCATGCGAGCGGGCGTGCCCCTCAAGTTCACGGTCTCCCATACTTAGCAGGGGTGTGGTCCCTACGCCTTCCTTCAGGCCGGGGCTGTCTCACCTGCCCCTCGCGCTGGTTACTGTCTCTGCTCCACGGAAGAGGAAGCAACACTTAGGGGAATTGCTTTGTCACCTCCCCTGCCCAAGGTCACAAAGCCATGGACAGAGGGCTGGAGACGCGCCCCTGGGGAGGAACATGGACCCTTCCTGTCTGTACGATGCCAACGGTCCTGGGCACGCCTTCCAGAAACGGCATGGCTCGGCATCTTGGCCCCCCCAGAGTTTAGCAGGCACCCCACAAATGCCCTAGTGCGGTGGTTCTCAACCTTTCTAATGCCGCAACCCTTTAATACAGTTCCTCATGTGGTGGGGACCCCCAACCATAACATTATTTTCGTTGCTACTTCGTAACTGTCATTTTGCTACTGTTATGAATCGTAACGTAAATATCTGTGTTTTCCGATGGTCTTAGGCTCTATAGCAGCGGTTCTCAACCTGAGAACCGCTAGCAGGGTCGCCTAAGACCAGTGGTCGGCAAACTGCGAGCCGCGGTTTGCCGCTCTGTTGACTAATGAGTTTGCCGACCACTGGCCTAAGACCATCGGAAAACACAGATATTTACATTACGATTCATTAACAGTAGCAAAATTACAGTTATGAAGTAGCAACGAAAATAATGTTATGGTTGGGGGTCACCACCACATGAGGACCTGTATTGAAGGGTCGTGGCATTAGGAAGGTTGAGAGTCACTGTTCTAGAAGCATCTCTATTCAACTGTCCTAATGGCTCGGGGCTACTTAGCATGGGGGGAGGTGCCTACTAGGGTTGTAGATAGATGCGGGCAGGGCTCGGCACAGCCCGCCTCTCTCCCACAGTGACATGGGGACACACAGTGACCTTGCCACCTGGCCCCGGGGCGGCAGCCTCATTCTGTGGCCGCCGTGGCCATCCGCGCCAGGGCCATCTGCTTCTGGACACCGACCACTGCCTGGCGCTGGGAAGATCTGGCCGTGACGTTTTCCTCCTGACGCTGAACTTCTCCCCAACAACCCCATCATTTTATTTTTTAAAAATATATTTGTATTGATGTCAGAGAGGAAGAGAGAGGGAGAGGCAGAGAGAGAGAGAGAGAGAGAAAGAGAGAGAGAGAAACATCCATGACGAGAGAGAATCATGGATCGGCTGCCTCCTGCACGCCCCGCACTGGGGATGGAGCCCGCAACCCAGGCATGTGCCCTGACCAGAATCAAACCCTGACCTCCTGGTTCCTAGGTCAGTGGTCGGCAAACCGCAGCTTGTGAGCCACATGCGTCTCGTGAGCCGCGGTTTGCCGCTCTGTTGACTAATGAGTTTGCCGACCACTGTCCTAGGCTGACGCTCAACCACTGAGCCCGCCCGCTGGGCCCCCCCATTTTAAAAACACACTTCCTGGTGGGTGATGTGGTAAGGGCCTGTTGACCCCGACAAGCATCTGCCTTCAAGGGACTCCGATTTCCCGTTCGGCCCCATGCAGGTGCGGCCTTTTGGAAGGCTGACCTCATTAAGCACTCCTTTTCATTAAAAAGTCACTCTTCCAAACGCAACAGGTTTGAGAGCTGATGCATATGAAGAGCTAATGTTTGGCTTCATCTTTTATCAAGAGCTGGCCGAGTGGGACACAAAGGGGCAGGAGCATCATCCAGGGCCCCTCTATGGAGGAGAGAGAAACAAGCAGTAACCGGGTTCCCCACGGATGAGACGGATTCCTCCTCTCAGGCCCTCGGGGGTCCCCTACGGCAGGCAGCACCCCGCCGACTGCTGATGGACACGGCGCTCACAACAGCCACACTCACCCAGGGCCCGACGAGACCCAAGCCAGCGCCAAGCACAGTTAATCCCCAGGGCTCCCCGGGGAGAGGTATTATCTCCCCTTTCTACCGGCTAGGAGCCGGGCTCAGGGGGACAGTCACGTGTCGGAGGTGCTGGTGTGTCTGGCCCCACGGCCCCAGGGGCTGTTCTGTGGGCCTGCCTTCACCCCGACCGGAAACGCACAGGAAATAAACACTGAACTCAAGGCCGTGAGGACACAGCCCGTGTCCCACGCGTGGTGAGGATGAGACTAACACGAGGCCGGCCGGTGTGGCTCAGTGGTGGAGCATCGACCTATGAACCAGGAGGTCAAGGTTCGATGCCCGCAGTCGGGTGGCTGACAGAGTCACAGGCACGTGCTGGGAGTTTGGGGGTGGGGGGTGGGGGTGGGGGAGACCAGGGGCAAACACAAGGCCACAGTCAGATCAGGAAGAGTTCAAAGCCCAGTCATATGGGGGAGAACAGGGAACCCAACCCTGGGCAGGGATGAAAGGCCTGATTTTGGTCCTTGGCCTGTGTGGCTCAGTGGATGGAGCGTCAGCCTGCAGACCAAAGGGTCCCAGGTTCGATTCCAGTCAAGGGCACATGCCCGGGTTGGAGGCTCCATCCCCAGTGGGGGGCGTGCAGGAGGCAGCCGATCCATGAGTCTCTCTCATCATGGATGTTTCTATCTCCCTCTCCCTCTCTAAAATCAATAAAATATATATTTAAAACAAACAAACAAAAAACTTGTCTCCACTCTCCAAGGAGGTGAGCAGCCAGGGACCTGCCGCGTCCCTGGTCCTCGCCCAGGAGAGAGCCACTTGGCTCCCCGGCCGGCCGCCCTGGCACTGCCCGGCAGGGAAACATGCTTGGCTTATTCAGACGTGACTTACTGGCACTTGGAGGCCGCTGGCGCGGCAAAATGAACAGGCTGACCTAGCCAGGAAGGAGCAGGTGACGCAGAAAGCCAGCACCAGGTGGATGCAGCGGCCACCCTGAACGGGTAGGAGGCTCACAAGAAAGGCCCCAGAGGGCCCTGGCTCGTTTGGCTCAGCCGATAGAGCATCCGCCCTCAGACCGAAGGGACCCGGGTTCGACTCTGGTCAAGGGCATGTATGGGTTGCAGGCTCGATCCCCAGTCCCGGTCGCAGCGCGTGTAGGAGGCAACCAATCGATGCGTCTCTCACATCGATGTTTCTCTCTGTCTCTCCCCCCCTCCCTTCCGCTCTCTCTAAAAATCAGTGGGAAAATATTCTGGGGTGAGGATTAACATCAACAACAAAAGGGTCCCAGAGGGAAGATGGGGGAGATGATTTACCCCGATGGCAGGGGGCGGGGGGAGGGGAGGAGGAGAGGATCAGGGTCTTGGGCACCTCCAGGCCACAGAGGACACAGCAAATGGACAAGTGGTGAAGATAAGACTCACACGAGCCCGGCCGGGGTGGCTCAGTGGTTGAACATTGACCTATGAACCAGGGGGTCACGGTTCGATTCCCGGTCAGGGCACGTGCCCAGGCACACTTCCCTGAGTCTCTCTCTGCCTTCCAGTCTCTCTCTGCCTTCCAGTCAGTGGCCTCGTTTGTCATTTCACAAGGTGGTGCGCTGATTCGATGACTGATGATCCAGGAGGAACTACAGGGCCCTGAGGCAAACTCTGTCCCAGCCTCGGCCTCTCCTTCACCTGCTGTCACCTCCTGTGGGCAAGAACCGCTTCTCTCAAACCCTAACGCGGAAGCTGAGCCTGTGCTAACAGTAACATAGCAACATCCATGAAATCGATGCGCTTGGGGCAAGTATTCCTAGCAGCGGGGGAGAGAGTACAAATGGACTTGGAAGATGCCCCACCAGCGTGGCTGCGTGGCTGAGGGTGGACTTATGACCCAGGAAGTCAAGGATCGATTCCCAGTCAGGGCACGTGCCTGGGTTGCGGGCTAGACCCCCAGTAGGGGGCGTGCGGGAGGCAGCCCATCCATGATTCTCTCTCATCATGGATATTTCTCTGTCTCCCTCCCTGAAATCAATTTTTTTTTAAAAAAATCACTCATTAAAAATGATAAAATAAAAAGAAAGGTTAAATGGGACTAGTTGGCATCTGTAATCACATCTCCCGAAAACGGGCATGTTGGAAGCAAATCCCACATGCTGCATTTTGCCATTTTGCCTGTGCTTCCTGCTAAGAGCCGAGCCCGGGGAGCGTCAGAGAGAGAAGCCACAGACACTGGCGCTGCTCCGGGCCACGCACACTCCGCTCCGCATCTTCCGGGCAGCCCTGTCCCGAATAATTCATGTCCACTACGCCCCTATCGCACTGCATACAAGCACATTGTGCAGCTGGAAATGGGAAACCTGATTCAGATCACAGGAGAAGGTACCAAAACATCTAGTGCGACACAATGCTGTCTTTTTTTTTCTTCTTTTTTTAAAAAAGGGGGTGCATCTTTCAAACCTAGCAGGAGTGGGGAAAAGGATCCCAGCAAGACCCGTTTGGGAAGAAAACGCAGAATGCAAATAGCCTCCCTGGCGCCCCAACCCAGCAACCACCACCCAAACCCACCCAGTCCTGCCCGAGCTATGCCCTGTCTGTCTCCACTGCAGCACCCCTAATCCAGATCCATGTGGCTGGTGCACGCCCTTCGATTCCAAAAGGAAGCGCGCTCTCCAGGGAACGGGGCTGGGAGGGGGGTACACGTTGACACCGCAGGACTCGCCCCACATGGGCAAAAATTAAGGGAAAACGAGGCTGATCCCAAGACAGCCTCCCTTCCTCTGCAGACCTGAGGGAGGAAAAGCAGCAAAAAGGCAGAATGAGGGCCGTGGAGGTGCGGGCCGTGGAGGGCTGGACCGGGAGCATGGTTCTACCGAGGGATTTGGTAACAGCCACCTGCAATGGCCACTGGTAGAGAGGAAGAAGGGGAAGCAGACATGGAGGGAACCGTGTTTACAACTGCGGCAGCGGCACCAGCTCTGCACCAGCAGCCGCGGGCGGGGGGCGGAGAGAGGGAGGGCGGGGAGGGAGAGCAGAAGGGAGGGATTCCCCGACTTTGCACTCAGCCCACTGCGCTCTGCTGGAGCCCCAGGGCTGGGTTGTGCAGCGGAGCCCTCCCTTCCCATCCCCCCCGCTTTATTGGGGAGCCCCCACATCTTGTTTATGGGGAAGGTTACTCCTCCTCCACTCTGGTGATCGAGTCCCCTTAATACTCCCCGCTGCATCCTTGCGGGATGCCCGCTTGACTGACAGCCGCCGCAGCCAACCGCCGCCGGGCCTCGGGGAAAGGTAGACTTTCCCAACGAGCTGATTGGACGGCGGGGAAGGAGGGCCCTCGTGATTGGCGTGCTTCTCGGAGTAGAAAGTAGTAAACAACCTTGGTCCACGGCTGAGCTCGGAGGCTGAGCTCGGAGGGCGCGGGATGCCAGCTCGCCCGTCCTCGCCCCCCGGGGATGGAGTCAGGTGGCTGGGCGCACGCGAGACAAAGGGAGCCCACAGCGGGGAGACCGCAAAGGGTCTCCCCGAAAAGCCAACACGAGTGGGCGTCCTTTAGAGCCCCTCCCTGGGCGAGAACTGCTGACTTGCGGCTTCGTATCATTTTTGTTCTGGGGAAAGCCACAAATGTTTTTTTCCCCTCGCGCGTTTTTGTTTTTTTTTTTTTTACTCCTCTTTTTAGGGGTTAAAAACAATCAGAAGGGAGCCAGGGCCCGTTTGCTGGGCCCTCCCTCCTGCTCCCCTCACCTTTAATTTTCAGCGGCGTCTTTTCAGGCGTCGTTTTAAATCCCTGCACTAAAAATTGTTACCTGCCACAATATGCCCGGAATGGCCCCGAGGTGAATCAGCTGCCCTGAGAGACCTTTTGCATCGCACGTTTCTGGAGCTGTGATGGCACGGCAAAGGGGCCCTTGGTCGGAAACACACGTAAGAAGAAACGGAGATGATGGCATTACGGGCAGTTGACATGAGCAGGGTGTGATTCACCCAGGATCCCGCGCTGGGTGGCCATTCCCCATCCGGTTTGACTTGAATCACAATCCAGTCTTCTTCCTGCCCTCCTCCTCCTCCTATATAGCACCTTAGCCGAGAAACCCTGCTGTTCCCCCAAACCTGGTGGCCCCCAAGAGGTCTGCACAGATCACCTTCCTAAGCCCGCTTCCAGAGGGGCCCCCCAGGACTTTACACTCTGGTGATAAGCCACACTGTCACCTTCGGCTGGCCAGTCAGCTGGTCCAAGCTTTCAACATAAAGAGAAGTACAAAGGACTCTTTAAAACACACACACACACACACACACACACACACACATATATACATATACGTGTGTGTGTGTGTGTGTGTGTGTGTATATATATATATATATATATATATATGTTTATTTCAGAGAGGAAGGGAGAGGTAGAGACAGATAGAAACATCAATGATGAGAGAGAATCACTGATCAGCTGCCTCTTGCACATCCCACACTGGGGATCGAGCCTGCAATCCAAGGCATGTGCCCCGATCAGGAATCGAACTGTGACCTCCTGGTTTGTAGGTGGCCGCTCAACCACTGAGCCACGCCAGCCAGGCCTGAGTGTATTTTTCCCCATTGATTTTTAGAGAGAGTAGAAGGGAGAGATAGAAACATCGATGTGAGAGACACACATTGAATGGTTGCCTCTCTCACACACAGACCATGACCGGGATGGGGGATCAAACATGTAACCCAGGCAGGGAATCAAACCTGAGACCCTTCAATGAGTGGACCGATGCTCTAACCACTGAGCCCACCAGCCAGGGTGAGCTTGTTTATTCCTCAAGGTCCACATCTTTAAGACATATGGCTATGGGAGAGGAACCTGTTTGCTGACTTGTCCGCCACCAGCAGAGCCTGCAGTGACCAGTCCCCTCCCGGACACAGAGCCCATCACCCCCAGGTCACTCGTTCACGCCAATGCTCCCATGGAAAGCTCTGGCGGGTCAGTGTGGTGTGCAGAGAGGGCCGCCAGGGCGCCTGACGGTGTCTTCGAGCTTTTGCTTCTACGCTCCTCGGCTCGCTAGGTGGTCAGGCTGCTGGCAGGACTGATCACCGGTATTTTAAACAATGCAAATGTAATTACAGTTGGAGCACATCCTCTAACAGAAGGGAGAAAGGACGGGCATTCAGCAGCTTCATTGAACTCGCGGCCTCCTCAAGGCTACAGGAATCTTAGGGAAGAAAGCAAAGGCTCCCATTGGTTCACTGGGAAGCAGATGTCCTGCAGAGAATGGATCTATGAAAAGGGGATCCTTCGTCCTAATGTCAAGATCCGCTCCCTTTCTCTGGATGTTGCAAATAAGAGAATGTGTAGCTCTCTCTGCAGAGAATATAGATAGCTCCGCCGCAAAACCCACATTTCTGTTTTCTAATGTCAAGAACATGTCAGTTGCATTTGCACAAACATGACGAGCTCAAGCAACTTACGGGTAAACATACCAGCTAGAAGATTAGGGCAAACATATTAGTCTGTATGTCATCACATGCCCCCCACACTCCAACCCCCAAATCTATATTGATAGAGAGAGATAGATAAGTATAGATAGATATAGAGATATAGCTATAGCTGTAGACATAGGTATAGGTAGATAGATAGATAGATATGTAGATATATAGATATAGACATAGATAAGGAATAGGTAGGTATATAGATGTAGACACAGGTATAGGTAGATATATAGAGATATAGATATAGTTAGATATATATAGATATAGACAGATATAGACAGATATAGACATAGGTAAGGTATAGGTAGGTATACAGATATAGACACAGGTATAGGTAGGTAGATATAGATATAACAGATATATAGATATAGACATAGGTAAGGTATAGGTAGGTATATATAGATATAGATACAGGTGTAGGTAGATAGATATAGATATAACAGATATATAGATATAGATATAGACATAGGTAAGGTATAGGTAGGTATATAGATATAGATACAGGTGTAGGTAGATAGATACAGATATAGACATAGGTAGGTATGTAGATATAGACACAGGTATAGGTAGATAGATATATAGATATAAACATAGATATATAGATATAGATATAGACATAGGTAAGGTATAGGTAGGTATATAGATACAGATACAGGTGTAGGTAGATAGATATAGATATAACATAGATATATAGATATAGACATAGGTAAGGTATAGGTAGGTATGTAGATATAGACACAGGTATAGGTAGATAGATATAGATATAAACATAGATATATAGATATAGATATAGACATAGGTAAGGTATAGGTAGGTATGTAGATATAGACACAGGTATAGGTAGATAGATATAGATATAGATATAAACATAGATATAGATATAGACATAGGTAAGGTATAGGTAGGTATGTAGATATAGACACAGGTATAGGTAGATATAGATATAGATATAACAGATATATAGACATAGATATAGACATAGGTAAGGTATAGGTAGGTATATAGATATAGACACAGGTATAGGTAGATATATAGATATAACAGAGATATAGATATAGACATAGGTAAGGTATAGGTAGTTATATAGATATAGACACAGGTATAGGTAGATAGATATATAGATATAACAGATATATAGATATAGATATAGACATAGGTAAGGTATAGGTAGGTATGTAGATATAGACACAGGTATAGGTAGATAGATAGAGATGAGATAGAGACAGAGATATATGTCAGCAGGAAAGTTATAAGAGCATCTTTGGCTTACACTAAAATGTTCAGTACTTAGAATGGTCCTTTTGCCCCGGTTCACCTCCCAACATACAATGTGGGATGCTGTTAAAAAGATATCACTCAAATCTCACAGTCTCTTCATCTCGCCAATGCATCCCGACCTGCCACCCCGTTCTTGCTCCGGAATCCGCCCGCACTTCCTTCGGTGAGCGCGCCACAGCGTTCCTGTATAGAACGCACAGCCACACGCCATACCTCATGGACTTGTGTCTCGCCGCCACCCAGACTTATCTAACGTGAACAAATAGGCGTTATTTACTGTGGTGAGAACGAGAATGATCCAGTGCCACTTACATAGCCATGAATTGATTTTTGATTAATGGTTAAGCAAAAAGCAAACAAGCCCATCTGCTCGGAAAACAAACAAACAAAAGGAATTAGCAGCGCGCACGGTCCACAGGAATGTCTCCAGTGCGCGTATGTTTCAGCTGCTGGCGCGATGGCATTGTTCCTTTATTTTTTTTTTCCACTGCAGTTATGAAAACGGACTGCCAACAAGAATAGAATTCTGTATGTAGAAGAGAGTTCTCCTCTAGCGACGGTTAATTCTATAGAGACCACTGAGGACGGCAAAATAAAATAAAACACCCAACGATCCCATGATGAAGACAGCCCAGGAGACTACGTCTACCAGCTCTGCCTCGGGCTAGACCTCCTTCTGGACCCGCTCAGTGGCAGCCCAGGAGATGGCACGTGGCTTGGTCCTTCTTTAAGGGCCACTGTCTGCGGCCAAGTCAACAATGAGGAAAAGCGAGGGAGCCTGTCACAGCGGGAAAGCGAGTGTTGAAAAAAACGAAGGCGTCCAAGAACATTTTAAAATATATATTCGCCCTGGCTGGAGTAGCTCAGTGGATAGAGCGTGGGCCTGTGGACCGAAGGGTCCCGGGTTCGATTCCGGGGAAGGGCATGTACCTCGGTTGCAGGCTCCGCCCAGGCCCAGCCCCTGCTCAGGGCTCATGCAGGAGGCAACCAATCGATGTGTTTCTCTGACATTGATATTTCTCTCTGTCTTTCCCTCTCTCTTCCTCTCTCTCTAAAAATCAATGGAAAAATATTCTCAGGTGAGGGTTAACAACAAACAAACAATAAAATATATTTTCATTGATTTCAGAGAGAGGATGGGAGAGGGAGAGCGAGAGAAACATCCGTGATGAGAATCATGGATCGGCTGCCTCCTGCACGCCCCCTACTGGGGATGGAGCCCGTAACCCGGGCACGTGCCCTGATCGGGAATCGAACGGTGACCTCCTGGTTCACAGGTCGATGCTCAACCACTGAGCAACACTGGCAGGACACAAGGTGGGAATTTCACCAAAACCGAATGAGCTGCCAATATTCTCATTTTCAGGGGGAAAAATAGATGCCAAAAAGAATAAATTGATTGAGCAAATTGTGAACAAAAATAAACAGCAGGTTGCTGTCTGGAAACGTAGGGCAGGCCAGCAGGCCAACGACAGACACGCTTGTGGCTGCCAGAATAAGACATTTTGAAATCTAAATGTTCAACTTTGCAAAGTTAATCCCCAACCTGATAACCAAGAGAGAACGTTCCACCCCATTCACCAGGTTCCGTCTCTTGCCATTTGCTAACAGCGTAACGACAGGACAAGAGTGTAATCGAGTGTCTATAGATTTTTCTAGAAGTGTTCACCCCCAGACTGCGAGGGATACTGTCAATATAGTCACTTTATGACTACGTTTCAACTTTGCAGAGAATCGCACCTCTGAAAAGGACTCTGGCCTGGACTGTGTGGCTCAGTGGTTGAGCATCAACCCAGGAACCAAGAGGTTAACGGTTCGATTCCCACTCAGGGCACAGGCCTGGGTTGCGGGCTCGATCCCCAGCGTGGGGCGTGCAGGAGGCAGCTGATCCATGATGTTCCTCTCTCATCAATGTTTCTATCCCTCTCCCTTCCTCTCTCTCTAAAAAAATCAATAAAAATGTATTTTAAAAAACAAACAGTTATTGCCCTGGCCAGTTTGGCTCAATGGATAAAGCATTGGCCCGCCGATTGAAGGGTCCCAGGTTCGATTCCGGTCAAGGGCATGTACCTTGGTTGCAGGTTCCCCGGCCCTCGTTGGGGTTGTGTGCAGGGGGCAACCGATCTATGTGTCCCTCTCATATCGATGTTTCTCTCTCTCTCTCCCTCTCCCTTCCACTTCCTCTAAAAATCAACGGGAAAAAAAATCCTCAGGTGACGATTTAACTGGAGGGGGGGAAGAATTTTTTTTTTTTAATTTAAAAATTAAAAAAAATTACCCTGTATGAGGAATTCGCCCTGAGCGTTCATTTGCCAATTGAGCTTTAAAACGTTGCCCACGTACCCGCACCGCCCGGGAGAGCGAGCATCGCTGTCATTCTTGGCCTCAGACAGTGTTTCCCGAGGCCCGCTGCTTTGCCTTCGACAGACAGCGCAGAGCTTGGCTTCAGAAAAATAAGGCGCAGGACCGCCCCGAACCCCAGAGAGAACAACCCGCAACACTGTTACCCTATCAATGGCATCGAACGCTGGTAATGACAGCTCTGCCCCCCATTCTTCTTCTAAACCGGTACCTTCCGTCTAGAGCGCCAGGTCGCCAAGGCCTCACTGAACCTGTTTCCAAAGTTTGTTTTGATAAACATCCCCGCCCCCCCTCCCCCGCCCCTCACTCCCCAAACACAACTGCGAGGGCTCAACGGTCCCATTGTTGGGGGCAGCTTTGACCTCCACAGGAGAATAGGTTGTTTTGCTCTTAGACCCCTCAGAGCAAAATCAGCTTTTGTTTTTTATTTTTTTTATTGATTTTCAGAGAGAGAGAAAGGAAGGAGAGAGAGAGAGAGAGAGAGAGAGAGAGAGAGAGAGAGAGAGAGAGAAACAGCCATGTGAAAGCATAACATCTGTGAACATGGATTGGCTGCCTCCTGCACGCCCCCTACTGGGGATCAAGCCCGCAACCCAGGCATGTGTCCTTTGAGGTCTTGCTGTGTCCAGGCCCTGTCCCCTCCCTTCGGCCAAAACACCCTCTGAGCTCAGGCCTGGCCTCACCCCTCCAGGGAATCTGGTCTGTCCTACAAAGTGATGTCAATGACAGTCTTAGTATGATGTCGAGGCGACTGGTGGATTCGGTCTTCTTGTTGACCTGGTCCACCTGGATGGGTCCAACCTCAGAATGGGTTTCCAGGAAGACAGATTACTTTTTTTTTTTTAATATATATTTTTATTGATTACAGAGCGGAAGGGAGAGGGAGGGAGAGAGAGAAACATCCATGATGAGAGAATCATGGATCGGCTGCCTCCTGCACGCCCCCTACTGGGGATCAAGCCCGCAACACAGGCATGTGCCCTGACTGGGACTGGAACCCTGACCTCCTGGTTCCTGGGTTGACGCTCAACCGCTGAGCCACAGTGGCCGGGCTAAGAGGGTTTGAATTAGGAGATGGCATTCAGAGAGTCCTCAGAATAGACATCTGGTCATAATCAATCAAAGTCCTGATTTCAGGGTCCGAGTGATTACTCAACAGGGATCGTTCAAGCGATGACTAGAGCCATCACGATCCAACACAGTTCACTTGAGGACCCCAACTATGGGGGCATGGGCATTTTTTTTGGCTGCCTCTAGCTAGCACGTTTATGAAAAACAGGTTAAGTGATTGGCTCCAAATTAATTCTTAATAAATAAAAAGAAAAAAGAAAAAAAAAAGCTTACGTGTTTAAGATTTGCTTTAAAAACACAAGCAAACAAAACTGGAACTTCACCTCCCTGTCAAGAGCATGATTAATGGCTTATGTGATAGAAGCTTACGTATCTGTGTTATTATTACATGATACTTCCTCAGAGCCTGTAATTGCCCTAAAAGATTCTTCTGGAACAGAGGAGCCCCCGTCCCGCTCCTCTCTCCCTTAAAACAAAACAAAACAAAAAAGCCCTTGTGCAATTTCTGGAAAATTTTTCGACCAGGACGATCAATGGGCCATTCAGCAATGGGAACGGTTGTCAAGGTACTAGTATTCACAGGAGATTCTGAAAGCACTGCCATCGACAGAGAATTACTCACCTCCACAAAACGGCCAATGCAAATTGCTATGCTCCACCTCCTTAGGTAGATCACACACATTATAAATTCGGCCAGCCCGGCCGGTGTGGCTCAGGGGTTGAGCGATGACCTATGAGCCGACCTATGAACCAGGAGGTCACAGTTCGATTCCTGGTCAGGGCACACACCTAGGTTGCGGGCTCGATCCCCAGTAGAAGGCAGGAGGCAGCTGATCCAATGATTCTCTCTCATCATGGATGTTTCTCTCTCTCCCTCCCTCTCCCTTCCGCTCTGTAATCAATAAAAATATATATTAAAAAAAAAAAAGTAATCTGTCTTCCTGGAAACCCATTCTGAGGTTGGACCCATCCAGGTGGACCAGGTCAACAAGAAGACCGAATCCACCAGTCGCCTCGACATCATACTAAGACTGTCGTTGACATCACTTTGTAGGACAGACCAGATTCCCTGGAGGGGTGAGGCCAGGCCTGAGCTCAGAGGGTGTGTTGGCAGAAGGGAGGGGACAGGGCCTGGACACAGCAAGACCTCAAAGGACAGGCCACCCCCCCCCCCTCGTTGTCGTCGTCTTAGAAAACCATAGTTAGCTCAGTCCTGGTGGACATTTGAGCCGCGGTCGATTCAACTCTGCTTTGCTTTTCACACTCGGTCACGTCCATAAAGAAAGGCTTTTCCTATCAAAAACAAGGTCCAGGGACAAGGGCGAGGGCATCGGTTTTCACCAAAACACAGGAGCAGCGGTCCAGGCTGGGCGATCCAGTCTCTGCCACTGATGCATTAAAAAAAAAAAAAAATTCGAGGCAGCAGATGTCAATCTTAGAGTCACCCCGTTTTTTTCCAAGGTCGTAAGTCACAGACAGTCCCCAAACAACAGGAGCCTTCGTGGCCTGCCTCTCCCGGGATCCAAGAGCTCCAGTGTTCTCCAGCTCCTTACAGCAGCATAAATACTAAACAGAAATGTTAACAATGATCCCACAATGCCTGGCGCCGTGGTTGAGCGTCGCCCTAGGAACCAGGCGGTCACGGTTCGATTCCCAGTCAGGACGCATCCCCGGTTGCGGGCACCATCCCCAGCGTGGGGCGTGCAGGAGGCAGCCGATCCATGATTCTCTCTCATCGTGGATGTTTCTCTCTCTCTCGCTTGCGCTCCCTCTCCCTTCCTTTCTGAAGTCAATTAAAAAATATATTTTTAAAATGATAGTTCCATACTTCGGTTACTTAGCATCCTGTTCATCTCAGACGTGGCTGATGCTAAAGGCGTGGAAGGAAAGGAGTGTGGGGACTGAGGGCGGTAACCACGCAAAAATATTCTCTCCCTGTATGCATCGAATGTGGTAAAACGGAGCTGGACACGTGGCAAAACGACTTGTTTGAATAGAAGTCTGAATTGGAGATTATTTTTAAGTGTATGGGGTGTTTCTCCGGGGAAGGGCTTATACAATAACAAGAAGCGCTAGCCTAAGAAACCCTGGGGACCTGCTTTACAGTGTAAGAATAACGGGCAGTTAGGCCAGCAGTTGTAACTACGTGTTTTTGAGGGCTTAGAGTCATTGTTCTCAAGCAGTTAAAAGTGTCAAGTTCTTACAAAAGAAAGGATTCCATGGGGCATTTTAACGCAACTGGTTCCTTTCTATGGCATGTGACGGAATTGGTTACTTTTGTCATGCGCCGGGAGGTCAAGATGCACAGATGCAATACATAGTGAACATCAGGCGTTTCCTGGGTGTAAAAGAGACCCCGGATGACTCTGCAAAGGAGTTGGGGGCGCACATCCATCGGTTGCCTCCTGCATGAGGCCTGACCGGGGCCAGGGATTGAACCTGCAACCCAGGTACATGCCCTGGACCGGGAATCGAACCTGAGACCCTTTGGTGTTCTGGTCACCAGGGCAATAACAGAAAATTGGAAAGAGATACAAACGGCCTCCTGGCACCTCCCATCTCCCTCCCCCATTCCCCCCCACCGAAGCCTGAGAACCTGCAATCTTCCGTTATGTACCTGGCAGAGCAGGAGGAGAGCAAACCCCAGAGGAAGTCTACAGATTTACAGCCTGAATCTGTCCTCCCCGAGCAGATGGAACACGGGTGAGCCTTGGGCATTCCCTCCACGCTTAGTCAATGCTCCTCGCCAGTAACTCACGGTACCTGCATCTTTCCTAGCAACTCACATACATACCATCTTGCTTTCAGGACACCAAGTACCGAGGCGTATAGTAAATCACTTCTCCATGGCTTTCCCCAAATCTTTCATTTCCGCGGCAATGTGGACAAGCATCGCAAGGAAAAGACAGCTCACATGTGCCCTCCTTCCCTCTCCCACATCCAGCGAGCTCTGTCCAGGAGGAGGTGGAGTTTGCAACACATGTGGTGTTTTCCGTGGGTGCACACAAGTATCAGATGCAATAAATATTGATCAAACTTCGGCGATTTGCAGGGTTGAGACGTGGGGGAAGGATTGGGGGATTTTCATGATTCGAGGAGTTGGCCACGGCCACGGCCACCAGGACCGGCTGCTTTATGGGCCCGGATGACACGCCAGGCACTGCCCTATGCCCTCTACACGCACAACATTCCTTAGAGGGGCAGATGCCCACCCCATCCTAAACTAGGGAAAGCCATGCCCGGCTGGTGTGGCTCAGTGGTGGAGCATCGACCTAGGAACCAGGAGGTCACAGGTTCGATTCCCGGTCAGGGCACATGCCAGGGTTGCAGGATTGATCCCCAGTAGGGGGTGTGCAGGAGGCAGCCGATCCATGATTCTCTCTCATCATGGATGTTTCTCTCTCTCCCTCTCCTTCCTCTCTAGAATGAAATCAATAAAAACATATTTAAAAAAAATAAAAAATGAATAGGTTTCACAAACCTACACCCACAAGAAACCCAGTGACTCGCCACCATGAAGTTATACCAACTTCCCGTACCAATGGGCCCAAATGGAATTTCTTTCTTTTTTTAAACAGTATTTTCCTTTTAATACTTTTTTATTGATTTTTTTACAGAGGAAGGGAGAGAGAGAGAAACAGCCATGATGAGAGAGAATCATGGGCCGGCTGCCTCCTGCTCGCCCCGCACTGGGGATCGAGCCTGGGCATGGACCGGGAATCGAACCGGCGGCCTCTCGGTTCCTCGGCCGAGGCTCAACGGCTGAGCTGCACTGGCCGGGCCCAAATGCAATGGCGACCCTTCCGTTTGGCCCACCATCCTGGTCTCGGCAGTCAGGAGCTCCCACCCCAGCACCTGACTGTCCCGTGAGGAGTGCAATGACATCAACTGAGCCTGCTCGGCGCTCCCGGTCCTGTCCTCACTTGCTCCCTGCGTCACCGGGAGAGGAGCGAGCTGAGGAGCGCCCTGTCTCAGCCTGCAGGCCCGGGGGCAGGACTGGGCACCACACAGAGGCCCGCCCGTGGCCCGCACTCGCCAAGGGGCTCTGCTTCGGGGCTGCCGGCCCCGTGGGACGCTGGGGGCTAACTGCCCGAGGGGGCTGGGATGCTTGCGGCACGGTCCGGCTGGCAGGAAGGGATCTTCCCAGCTTTCTGAAAGCCTGGCCTCTCTCTTCCTATCGCCTCGTGGAGCTGCCCTGCCCGGACTTGCCTGCTAATTGTTATTTATCGTTTATAGAGGATTCGCATGTGCAACAGACTCCGCAGAGACTTCTGTACTTTGGAAACCCTTGGTGACCCCATCACCACCTACGTGTGGTGGGGAAGGGACCTGGGCCGGCCTGGTGCTGGAATTCAGAGGCCGCCGGGAATATATGTGTACGTGCATGTATGCAACATGCATGTTTTTCCATGGGGTGAATTAGTAAATTCCCTCCCACCCTTTAAAAAAAAATATATATATATATATATTATTGATTTCAGAAAGGAAGAGAGGGAGAGAGAGAGAGAAACATCAATGATGAGAGAGGATCATGGATCGGCTGCCTCCTGCACGCCCCCTACTGGAGATCGAGTCTGCAACCCGGGCATGTGTCCTTGACGGGGAATCGAGCCCTGACCTCCCGGTTCATAGGTCGATGCTCAACCACTGAGCCACGCCGGTGGGGCCTCCCATCCTTTGACACTTCAAGTCCTGGCCCCTTGGTCCCAGGCATCCCAGGACCGGGAGTTCCTTGCAGAGAGCAAAGCCAACCAACGAGGCTGTCCCAGGAACGGCCAGTTCCACGAGGACATCGGTCCCACTCTCCCCACGAACGAAGGTCAGAGATGAGCATCTCCGTCCTCCACCTGGTGTTTCATGGTCCGAGGGAGAGAAGTCCTCCTGGACGCAAAAGTAACTGATGCATCTTAGAGTACGATGCACGTCTCACCCCTCTCTTACTCATCCCTCAGCTAACAAGCCACCCTCTCCCCGTCTCTCCCTTCCAAAAATGGTCACCAAAAATAAATAAATAAAAACAAAAAATATTAACAACAGAAAGAAACAGAAAAAAGAAACAGAAATGGTTACAGACCCAACATCTAGCAACAAGGTGGCCACGGTGACTATGTATTCACGATTATGTGTCACTCATCTACATCCACGGCCCGCTACATTTATATTCGCTCGCACATGTACTTTTAGCAAGATGAAGTATTTCAGTGCCCAGCCCAGAATAGATCCGAAGCAGCCAATTCTAGGGAGAAGGGCTAGAGACAGTGATGACAAAAGCAGTAAACACTACAACTAAATACGAGGCATAACAGACGGGGCAATGATCCCAAGCCCACACAGGGTCTCAAACACCGGGCACGTGCCGGCCAGTTACAGGGTACTACTTCCCACACCAGGAGCTGTGCTGCCCATTCTTGGGGGGGTGGGGGGGTGGCTCGAGAGCTCCCCTTACTAACGCCTGTCTGTGTTCATTTTAAGGATGATCTACTTTTCTTTCTTTTTTTTTTTATATATTTTTTATTGATATTTTACAGAGAGGAAGGAAGAGGAACAGATAGTCAGAAACATCGATGAGAGAGAAACATCGATCAGCTGCCTCCTGCACACCTCCTACTGGGGATGTGCCCGCAACCAAGTTACATGCCCTTGACCGGAATCGAACCTGGGACCCTTCAGTCCACAGGCTGACGCTCTATCCACTGAGCCAAACCGGTTTTGGCTCTACTTTTCTATCTTCCAGTTCACCTATTTAACCTTCTTAGAACTTCGGGCTGCCAAAGTGATTTTAGCACCCACGTTTACCTAGAAAATACACGGGAAGCAAAGTGGGTTATTCTAGTGGCTGGACTCCTAAAAGGTAGAGGAAAATAGCACATTGAACATACGAACATGTGTCTACATGGCATGTCATGGTACTATGGAGGATCTACAACCCTTAAAGCGAACAGCCAACTGAAATGCCAGAGCGAGGCTCTCTATAACACGCAGGGACTCGTGCCTTTGAGGTTAGCAGCTTAGTCACAATTTCAGTGCTGACTTAGTGGCAGTAAAACATCACCCAGGTATGTCATGCAATTCATGTTGGGGTTTGATTTTTGTTTGTTTCCTCTTCATTTAATGTGTACATTGATTTAATCTATAGTTATGCAAAGATCTAGAATAGCCGTGGGCAAACTACGGCCTGTGGGCCGGATCCGGCCCGTTCGGCTGTTCTATCCGGCCCGCAGAGCCGAAAGAGCGGAGGGTTCTCTTGCTCTCCCCTCCGCTCCTTTACTTTGAATTTATATTAGTTCACACAAACACTCCATCCATGCTTTTGTTCTGGCCCTCCGGTCCAGTTTAAGAACCCATTGTGGCCCTCGAGTCAAAAAGTTTGCCCACCCCTGATCTAGAACCCTAAAAAGTTTACACTTAGTTCTATATAACTGTATTAGGTATTTAAGTACATTTACTTATTTATTTTAAATATATTTTTATTGATTTTAGAGAGGAAGGGAGAGAGGGAGAGATAGAAACATCACTGATGAGAGAGAATCATGGATCGGTTGCCTCCTGCAACACCCCACACCCTGGGGATCGAGCCCGCAACCCGGGCATATGCCCTTGACTGGAATTGAACCTGGAACCCTTCAGTCCCCAGGCCGACGCTCTATCCACTGAGCCAAACCGGCTAGGGCTTTAAGTACCTTTACACCCAAGTCATTTATAAGGACCCTCAAGTTCATTTAAAAGTGAACACCTTTGGCCGAAACCGGTTTGGCTCAGTGGATAGAGCGTCAGCCTGCGGACTGAAAGGTCCCAGGTTCGATTCCGGTCAAGGGCACGTACCTTGGTTGCGGGCACATCCCCAGTAGGAGGTGTGCAGGAGGCAGCTGATCGATGTTTCTCTCTCATCGATGTTTCTAGCTCTCTATGCCTCTCCTCTCTCTTACTCTCTGTAAAAAATTAATAAAAATATTAAAAAAAAAAAAATAAATAAATAAATAAAAGTGAACACCTTTGAACCTCTGAGAGCGGTCTTCATTGTTATAGATGAAAAAGCACTGCTCAGCCCCAGGGACTACCACGTTGCTCTTAGAGAACCAAACTCCTTCCCCAGTGTGAACCTGGAGTCCTGAGAAAACGTGGGATCATCGTCCAGTCATTAGATCCTCTTGAACGCAAGAAATGTTAAAATGTCCTTTAGGAATATTTCCTTTAAAAAATGACTCACTGAGCTGTGCTGCTTAAAGAAAAAGACCCTTCTACCTGCCGGGTAACTCACTGTCGTTGGCATATCTCAAGCGATTCTTTGTCTTCTGTTCTTGGGATGGCCTGCTGGCTACGAGGTATTTCTGTGACATGGACATTCCTATGCATATGTCTTTTTTTTAAAATAACATTTTTTAAAAATATATATTTTATTGATTTTTTACAGAGAAGAAGGAAGAGGGATAGAGAGTTAGAAACATCGATGAGAGAGAAACATCGATCAGCTGCCTCCTGCACACCTCCTACTGGGGATGTGCCCGCAACCAAGTTACGTGCCCTTGGCCGGAATCGAACCTGGGACCTTTCAGTCCGCAGGCTGATGCTCTATCCACGGAGCCAAACCGGTTTTGGCTAAATAACATTTTTATAATTGATTTTTAGAGAGGGAGGAAAGGAAATGGGGGGAGAGGGAGAGAGAGAGAGAACATTGATGTGAGAATGGACCATCAATCAGCTGCCTCCTGCAGGCCCCCTACTGGAGATCAAGCCCTGACCGGGAATCGAACCAGCAACCTTTCGGCTGCCTGGAAGATGGCCAGGCCACTGGTCCGCACGGGCCAGGGCGCTATGTCTTTTGAGGCGCAGAGAGAAAAGCTAGAATGATCCACGTATGAAAGTGGCTTCGGCAAGTCCCCAGTTTAAACAGGGCCTATCTCTGGAGTAGCAACGCGGGGGTATGGAACGCATTAAAACTCTGAAGAGCAAGAACAGAAGGACATCTAAGTGTAGCAATGAACACTGAGGGGGGGCGGGAGGGAGTGTGGGCCCGGGTACAAGGAAAGCATCCAAACCAAAGAGGGCTGGAAGGTGACCTCCCCTCAACCTTCTGAAGAGTCACCCATCCTTCCTCTTGTCCCTGGGCCCGAAGCCGGGGATGCACTCATTTCTCTGCCCACCCCCCCCCCATACCTCCACACACCCCAAGGAGAGATCTGGCATGGACGGGGCAAAAGGTGAGCTTCCCCCCTTCCTTCCCTCCCACATCCCCTCCCCCCCGCTCCCCCCAACCTCTTCCAAAAACATCACAAATGCTCTTCCATAAATAATTGCGATAGGATGCTGTCGCTTTTCCCAAATAAACAATAGCCGGATTGTGCCCCGGGTGCCACGGGCCCAGCCCAGCGCACACAAAGGCCTGCTTTCACGGGCGGCCCCCTCTCCTGCGGCGGCAGGATGGCTCGGACCCCCTCCCCCATCTCTCCGACAACTTCACCGCTGCGCTTCCATGAGGCAAGAAGCAACAGGAAACGGCCGCTGCCACACACGGGAAAGGGACAAAGCCCTTTCAAGACAACGGCGATTGTTCCGCAGGCTTTCCCGTGCCCTTGACCTCCGCCAAGACCAGAAAGGGCTTGCTTTCTCCCGAGCAGGGCTGTGGGCCCCCAGGTCCAAAGGACACAATGGTTACGCTGGCTCGATGCCCAGTAGGGGGCGTGTGGGAGGCAACCAACCAATGTGCTCCTCTCACATTGATGTTTCTCTCTCTCTCCCCGCTTCCTCCTCCCTCTGTGAAACTCTCCCTGACACGCCCGCCATGATTTGAAATCGGGATACGCTGCAACTTGTATGTTCTGTCGATAGTTTCAGAACCGAATGGAGTCGGAGGGACTAATATTTTCGCGCGCCTTACTTTTCCTGGTTAAAACCGAAAGAACGGTGTGGGCTGAAGACTGAAAACACATCCTCTGTGTCGAAAAATGTGAAGCGTGATGTCTCCTTTCAGAATTTAACTTTAAAAAAAAATATATATATATATATGTATATTTTAAAATATATTTTTATTGATTTCAGAGAGGAAGGGAGAGGGTGAGAGAGAGAAACACCAATGATGAGAGAGAATCATGGATCGGCTGCCTCCTGCACGCCCCACAGTGGGGACCGCACCTGCAACCCGGGCCTGTGCCCTGACTGGGAATCGAACTGTGACGTCCTGGTTCATAGGTTGACGTTCAACCACTGAGCTATGATGGCTGGGCTAAAATATGTATTTTTTATTGATTTCAGAGAGGAAGGGAGAGGGAGAGAGAGAGGGAGGGAAATATCGATGTGAGAGAAACACATCAACTGATCGCCTCTCACACGGTCCGTGACCAGCGGTGGGGAGCAATCTGGCAACTGAGGTAGGTGCCCTCGACAGGGAGTCGAACCCGGGACCCTTTGGGGACGCTCTAACCACTGAGCAGCACCGGCCAGGGTGCTCATCTGCCTTTCAATTCCCCTGTGTTGGTGACACAGGAATACACAGGAAATCTAGAGAGCTGAATAGTCATTCTTATACCCACTGTGCTTTTAATGCAAAAACTGGGGTATTGGCAATATTAAAAATCAAAGTGAAATGATTGCTCCCAACGTATCCCCAAGCTGGACACACGTTTTGGAGGGAGGTAAACATAACTGACAAGGAAAATGGAACTCTTTCTGCTTCAATTTTTCAGAATTAATGAAAGGCTATGTAGTTGGAATTATCTCATTATCACTGATATCCGCTACCTTATTATTTTTCTAAAAATTATTTTTATTATTAATAGACTAGAGGCCCGATGCACGAAGATTCATGCAAGAATGGGCCTTCCTTCCCCTGGCTGCTGGCAACGCCTTTGCTCTGGCCCGAGCCGCCTTTCCGCCTTCCCACGCTTCCCAGAGGCCCGGAGCGGCTGGGGTGGTGCAGAACGCTCGGCATCTGTGTATGCAAATTAACCCACCATCTTTGTCGGGTTAATTTGCATACTCACTCCTGATTGGCTGGTGGGCGTCGCAAAGGTACGGTCCATTAGCATGTTACTCTTTGATTAGTGTAGATCTTAACCAACAAATGCGGCCTTACCTTTGGTTGGTCGGCGCTCCTCACGGGAATACCCCCATCTCTCTGTTTCTGGTGCCAATCTGTCTCAAACATCTTTCACAAACCACCTGTATTTCTTGTCTTTAACTCCCCCCCTCAAGTAAGACCTCAAACATGAAAAAGAATAACGTTCACCTGGCCGGTGTGGCTCAGTGGCTGGGTGTTGGCCCATGAACCAGGAGGTCACAGTTTGATTCCCAGTCTGGGCACATGCCCGGTTTGCAGGCCGGATCCCCGGTAGGGGGCGTGCGGAAGGCAACCCATGGATGTGTCTCTCTCACATCGATGTTTCTCTCTCCTCCTCCACCTCCTCCTTCCCTCCCACTCTCTCTAGATCAATGGGAAAAATATCCTGAGGTGAGGATTAAAAAACAAATTTTAAAAAAGAACACATCCCATGAGATGTTATAAACATTTCCACTTGGGTGATGTTCACTATCATGTCAGGTAGCGAGTCATCTGGGTCCTAAAACGCTTGTCAGTATCTTGTGGGGCCGAAGGCTGGTCAACGCACCCCATGGGCTGTGTCCTGCAAATGGCAGAGGATGGACTTTCCGGCCGCCGTATCCCCGCTCTCAGCGCATGTCCACAACGGGACGAGGCAACGAGACACCCGTGGGAGTCGGCTAATCTTGACACAACGCTGAAAACCCAGCGAGAAAGTTCCCCGGGGAGTTCCGGCAACACCTCCTAGAAGCTGTTGATTTAATCCTTATTCCCACACGTGCCAGTGAGAGAGAGAGGCTCCAGTCACTCAACCCTAACTTTTTCCCCCACCGATGTCAGAGGGGAAGGGAGAGGGAGAGGGAGAGAGAGAGAAACATACATGATGAGAGAGAATCATGGCTCGGCTGCCTCCCGCACGCCCCCTCCTGGGGATGCAGCCAGCAACCCGGGCGTGTGCCCTGACCGGGAATCGAACCGCGACCTCCTGGTTCCTAGTTTGACGCTCAACCACGGAGCCACACCGGCCGGGTTCAGGTGTCTTTTTTTTTTTTAAATATATTTTATTGATTTTTTACAGAGAGGAAGGGAGAGGAATAGAGAGCCAGAAACATCGATGAGAGAGAAACATCGATCAGCTGCCTCCTGCACACCTCCAACTGGGGATGTGCCCGCAGCCGACGCTCTATCCACTGAGCCACACCGGTTTTGGCAAAGGGTTCAGGTGCCTTAAAGCACCGAGATGAGGCTAGCAATGAGGGTGGGGGGTTGCTGGTTTGGGGTTTGCTTTACTTCGGGGGTGGGCTGCTCTCTGCCCACAGGACGGTCCCCCCAGAAAGGCCCTGAAGGGTTCTCGGTGAGGAACGAGGCCCCCCGTCCGGGCTCACGCAGGCAGCTGGGACCAGGCCGCCCCCCTCGCTGGGTGTTCATTTTGATAGAGGTTCACTGATGCTAAGGCAACGCCTGGCCTCTCCCTTCACCGCCGGCAGGAAGCTGAGGCAGGGACAAGGGGGGCCGGGGTGGTCTCAGCTTCCAATACAGGTTTCATTGGCACAACAATGGGTTTCTGGGGCCACCACTCGGAAGCTGCCCACGGGGAACAGGACAGGGGGGCCCAGGGGCAGGGGTGCGGGCACCTGGCAGCCGGGCACACCCCAGGTAGGGCTCACCCCTCCCCGCCCCCATCAGCACTCCACCTGGAGGCTCCGGCTCTGGGCAGAGGGACCCCGCCTGCCTCCTCTCGGGTGGTATCGGGTCAGAGAAATGACTTAGGCGCCCGAGGGTGACAGCCTTTGCTTCCCCTCTTCCCCTTCACCTCTTCTACTACCTCCCCGGAATGAATGAGCACACCCCCAAACGAATATATTCACGCACACACAGGCTCAGGGGTCCTGCTTTACCGGCAGTTGGAAAAAAAGTCTAATCCGCCCGGCCGGGGTGGCTCAGTGGTTGAGCGTCGACCTAGGAACCAGGAGGTCACGGTTCAATTCCCGGTCAGGGCACATGCCCGGGTTGCGGGCTCCATCCCCAGGGTGGGGCGTGCAGGAGGCCGCCGATCCGTGATTCTCTGTCATCATGGATGTGTCTCTCTCTCTCTCCCTCTCCCTTCCTCTCTGAAATCAATAAAAATATGTTTTTTTTAAAAAAGTGTAAGCTGAATCAGCCACATTGGACAACATCCTTTAAATGAAAGCCCAGCTCGATGGCTGAGCGTGAATGAAACATGTTACCCAAACGCTGGTGTATGGCAAGCCCTCCCCTCCCTCGCCTCCCCCTCCCCCTCCCCCTCCCGGCCTCATTCATAAAAAGCCTGCTCTGCACAGTAGCTGCAGGAACCGGCCCGGGTCTGTGTCCTGTTCTCCGAGGCAGAGGGCAAACCATCGAAGCAAAGAGATGCCCTCCCACGCCCCCAGCCGGGGCCTCCTGCAGGGACCGCAGCCGCCCGCCCGGGCCTCTCCGGTGTCCCCAAACCCGGAGGACAGTTCGCGGCGGCGCTGTTTGCTGGGAGCCGTTGGAGGGCCTGTTATTCAAACAATTCCCGTCTGCTGAGTCACAGCCGCCGCCTCCCCTCCCTGCCGTTTAAAGACGTAAGGAGAAGTGAAAAATCAAAGGCCCCTCCTGGCAGGTAAAGTGGCGATTGTCCGTCTGCCTATCGACGGCCAAATTAGGGGGGGGGACACCCATATTGGGGTGACCGTGGCAACACAGCTCCAGGAGAGCCAGAATTGTTCTAATTGTCTACTTCTTTTTAAAAAAAACCTATTATTTTTTATTGATTTGAGAGAGGAAGGGAGAGGGAGAGAGAGAGAAACGTCCATGATGAGAATCATAGACCCGCTGCCTCCTGCACGCCCCGCACTGGGGATCGAGCCCGCAACCCGGGCCTGTGCCCTGACCGGGAATCCAACCGTGACCTCCAGTCTGTGACCTCCTGAAAGACTGGAGTGAAGCCAGTGTCGCGGCCCTGATACCAGAACTGACTTGGAGCGAATAGAGATGTAAATTCTCTCCCAGCCCTGGCCAGTTGCTCAGTGGATAGAGCGTCGGCCTGGGGACCAAAGGGTCCCGGGTTCGATTCCGGTCAAAGGCACGTACCTTGGTGGCAGGGTCCTCCCCAGCCCGGGCCCTAGTCGGGGCTCGTGCAGGAGGCAGCCCCTCAAGCTGTCTCTCTCCCATCGATGTTTCTCTCTGTCTCTCCCTCCCTCTTCCTCTCTCCCTGGAAGTCAATGGGAAAACCCCTCGGGGGAGGACTCACAACAACCAACGTTCTCTCCCAGAGATGAGGCGGTCAGCTCACAGGTCTGCCCTCCGCTCTTGCAACACCCAGACGGGTCTTCGAAACCTCACAGGTGTGGAGGGAGAGAGCAGGGGCTCCATTTCCAGAAGACACCCGCTTTAATTCCCCCGCACGCCCCCCGCCCCGTCCTCCCACTTGGCGCATCGGGGCTGGGAACAGGGGTTCCAGTTCCCACACGCTCGCCGCCAGGCGCCCTCCTTCCACCAGCGTGCATCCATCCATTCCCCTGCGTGCTCGCCCCCCCACCTCCACCCCACCCCGGGCAGTCCCGCTGCCTGCGCCCGGGGACCCCCTGACAGCCGGAGAGACAAGAGCCTCATGTGGAGATAGCGAAGGGAGCTTGTGAACCCCCCTGCTCTGTGGTTAAATCGCAGTAACGCCGTAACCTCTTCAAAGGCAGAAAATGTCAGGAGAACAAGCTGAGAGCAAAAGAAACAAGTCTCGGGGAAAGGATGCCAAGCCCTGGGGAGAGGTTCCCCACACCTTCTGGGCGCTGCACCCCGACTCCAAGCCAATTAAAAAATAATAAAATAAAATAAAAAACTCGTCTGGCCCAGACGGTGTGGCTCAGTGGTGGAGTGTCCTCCTAGGAACCAGGAGGTCACGGTTCAATTCCTGGTCGGGGCACATGCCCAGGTTGTGTGCTCGATCCCCAGTAGGGGGGCGTGTAGGAGGCAGCTGATCCATGATTCTCTCTCATCATGGATGTTTCTCTCTCTCTCCCTCTCCCTTCCTCTCTGAAATCAAATAAAAATATATATTTAAAAAGTAAATAAACAAAAAAAAATAATAAAAGCGTCGTCTCAGACCTCTGACACTGGGGAGTGCTTTTACGTAGAGAGCTACAGGCCTGTGGGTCCTTGTGGATTTTCCATGACCTTGAACACGCTTTACACATAAGGGAAATGTACCCACGGTCAGTTTTTGAGGGGCCTGTGGAAGGAGGGGGTGTGAGTCATGGAATCGATAAGGGGTCTAGAGAAATTTTAAGAGCTAAATTGTCTCTGGTCCCACTCCCAAACATCTCATGTTAATCATCCAATTGTTTCTTCTTTTTTTTTTTTTTGATGTATTTTTTTTTATTAACTCCAGAGAGGAAGAGGGGGAGAGAGAGGGAGAAACATCCATGATGAGAGAGAATCATGGATCGGCTGCCTCCTGCACGCCTCCTACTGGGGATCAAGTCAGCCACCCGGGCATGTGCCCTGACCGGGAATTGGACCGTGACCTCCTGGGTCATAGGTCGGTGCCAACCACTGAGCCACACCGGCTGGGCTGGCCTGTCTGCCTCTGCCTCCCAGTGTCTCTTTCCGAGTAAGGGTCTTGCTTCACCCATCCCACTGCACCCGAGCGCTTGGCCCACGTTTTCCCAAGAAACAGCGGTGCATAAACTCCTTTAAAAACTAGAAGCACAGGCCCAGGGGAGGGGCTGGGAGGCTGTCTGACCCAGGGACGTACCCTCTGAGGGTGCTCTCTGAATGAACCCCCAGGAGCCCCCCTCCCCCCCAAAGCGCCGCGCTTGCTGGATCAGCGCCCCGAGGAAGCTGGCGGGAGCACCCAGGGTCGAGAAGTGGCCTGTGCGCCAAGGAAAACAAGTCCGCGTTGCTAAATAACAGCCCAACATCTGCCACCCCAGGCGAGCGCCCCTGTGCACAGCCAGGGCCCCCACATGGCGCGCCCTGTGCAAACACGGGGCCTCGGGCGTCCCTTCCCCCTGAGTGGGCTTCACGGCGCTCGTCACGGCTGCCCGGGCGACAGCCACTCAAGGACAGGGCTCTGACCACAGCCCAGGGAGTCAGCACCGAGCTCCTGGAGCCTGGGGTGCATTTCCTACGCAGCAGAGACATTATGTGCCATCCTGCTGCTGGTGTGACGGCGGCTCTGTGCTCACAGCGCTTTGCCCCGACACAGGCAGGGGACCGAGCTCGAAGAATGTGGGGATCGTGCCCCGCTGGTGTGGTTCAGTGGGTGACAGTTGACCTATGAACCAGGAGGCCACAGTTCAAATTCCCTGTCAGGGCACATGCCCGGGTTGTGGGCTCGATCCCCAGTGTGGGGCGTGCAGGAGGCAGCCGATCCATGATTCTCTCTCATCATGGATGTTTCTACCTCTCTCTCCTTCTCCCTTCTTCTCTGACATCAACGAAAGTATATTTCTAAAAAATTAAAAAAATAAATAGGGATTGCATAGTACTAGGAAGAAAACAGGGATGAACGGAAGAAGCTACCCCAAATATTAGGCACATTCCATCTAGAAGTGATGGTTCCCAGGACATAGCATCTATAAAATGTGCTGTCAGAGTCAGAGCGTGTCCTCAAGAAGCACATAATTCTAACAGAACCCTCTGTGGATGGTTAACTTTTTAACTTACTAATACAGGGGGATATGTTTCGTAAGACATAAAACCCATGACTATTTAACCAGGCCTAGAGAACAAAGTTAAAATAATAAGGTATTGCCCCAGCCCCGTGGTCGGCAAACTGCGGCTCGCGAGCCACATGCGGCTCTTTGGCCCCTTGAGTGTGGCTCTTCCACAAAATACCACGGCCTGGGCGAGTCTATTTGGAAGAAGCGGCGTTAGAAGAAGTTTAAGTTTAAAAAATTTGGCTCTCCAAAGAAATTTCGATCGTTGTGCTGTTGATATTTGGCTCTGTTGACTAAGGAGTTTGCCAACCACTGCCCTAGCCTGTTGGGCTCAGTGGATAGAGCCTCGGTTTGCGGCCTGAAGCCCCGGGGTTCAGTTCCGGCCAAGGGCAGGCTCCATCTCCATCC
>NC_137781.1:4650511-4774041 GCF_963455305.1 Plecotus auritus | reverse complement strand
GTAGGGGGCGTGCAGGAGGCAGCCGGTCCATGATTCTCTCTCCTCGTGGATGTTTCTCTCTGTCTCTCTCCCTCTCCTTTCCTCTCTGAAATCAATAAAAATATATTTAAAAATAAATAAATAAATAAAGTAAATAAAATAGAATCTATGCATATGTAAAAACTCACAGAACTGATCACCAAGAAGCGTTCATTTATTGTATATAAATTAAAGAATTAAATACATATATATATACATTTCAAGTCATTAGATATCCTATATAATAAAGAGCTAATATGCTAATTAGAGCGGACAGTGGAACGACCTTCCAGAACGACCAGTGGGTGGGAGGCAGGGCCACGGGGCCACCGGGCCGCCTCAGCCCCAGCAGCCCCGGCTGCTGCCACCCTCTGTGGGACGATCGATGGGGAGAGGGGGGGCTCTGCGATTGATCGCCCTGCAGAGGGTGGCAGCCGCCAGGGCTGCGAGGGCCAAGCCCCTTGCGTGAATTTCATACATCGGGGGCCTCTGGTTATAACATAAAAGTCTCAGAGATAGGTGGTAGACACGTAGGTAGATAGATGGATGATTGATCGATAGATAGATGATAGATAATAGATGGATGATAGGTGATAGGTAGGTAGGTAGGTAGATAGATAGATAGATAGATAGGTAGATAGATGATAGATAGATCAGGGGTCCTCAAAACTTTTTAAACAGGGGGCCAGTTCACTGTCCCTCAGACCGTTGGAGGGCCGGACTATAGTTTAAAAAAAAAACTATGAACAAATTCCCTATGCGCACTGCGGGCCTGGGACGCGTCGGCTGCTAAGCAGGACAGGCAGCGGCACCCGGTGGGCCGGATCAATGTCCTCGGCGGGCTGCATGTGGCCCGCAGGCCGTAGTTTGAGGACGCCTGGAAGAGATAGGTGGTAGACAGGTAGGTAGATAGATGGGTGATTGATCGATAGATAGATGATAGATAATAGATGGATGAAGGTGATAGGAAGGTAGGTACGGTAGGTAGATAGATGACAGATAATAGATGGATGATAGGTGATAGGTAGGTAGGTAGGTAGGAAGGTAGATAGGTAGATAGATGATAGATAGATAAAAGTTTCAAATCTCTAGAAGCCATTATATAATACGAAATGTTCACCAATGGGCCAGACAATTTTTAAAAACAGATTTAAAGATCATTTCCGAATGCTTCATTACACATCGCTTATTGGTGAGTAAGGTTGTGAGGCCCACACTGCTTCCTGGACCCTGGCCTCCGCACTGCCAGCTGCCTGCCTGGGCTGTGATGGGAGGCGGGGAGCCGCTCACGGTGCTGAGAGCGGGCAGTGGCCTCTCTCTGTGTCTGGCTGAGAGGACGGCTCAAGAAATCCCTCTGGTTGTGTAAACAGGCGTTTGGGCTCCGATGGTCCAATTATGGGGGCCGTCAGCCTCCAGCCCGAGCCACCCGCAGGGACGCTTTCCAGGCCCGAGGCCAAGGCCACTTAGGCAGGACAACCCTCTCTGACGTCAGCAGGCCGAACTGGAGACAGAGGGAGCGGGGAGGGAGGGAGGGAGGGGGAGAGGGGGGAGGGAGGGAGGGAGGGAGGGGGGGAGGGGGAGGGGAGGAGGGAGGGGAGGGGGGAGGAAGGGGGAAGAAGAGAAGGAGGGGGGAGGGGGAGGGAGGGAGGGAGGGGGAGGGGGGAGGAAGGGGGAAGAAGGGAAGGAGGTGGGAGGGAGGGGGGAAGGAGGGAGGGAGGAGGGGGGGGAGGGAGGGAGGGGGGGGAGGGGGGAGGGGGAGGGAGGGAGGGAGGGGGAGGGGGGAGGAAGGGGGAAGAAGAGAAGGAGGGGGAGGGGGAGGGAGGGAGGGAGGGGGAGGGGGAGGAAGGGGGAAGAAGAGAAGGAGGGGGGAGGGGGAGGGAGGGAGGGAGGGGGAGGGGGAGGAAGGGGGAAGAAGGGAAGGAGGTGGGAGGGAGGGGGGAAGGAGGGAGGGAGGGAGGGACCCTCTGGGGTCCCTGGCCGCCTCAAAGGAGATAGGTGACCTGTGGTGTTCCATGTTTCTCTCTCTCCTCTCTCCCCCTCCCTCCCTCCCTCCCTCCTCCCTCCTCCCACTCTCTCTAAAAATCAATGGGCCAAAATATTCTCCAGTGAGGATTAACAACAACAAAAAAGTCTAGAAGGATCTCTAGCCATCTCCTCAGTCTCTCCTTCGGTTCTGGAATTTTTCCTCTTGCCTCTGGAAGAAAAATCCCCTCATTTTGGTGAAAATGTTCCCATTGATTTATATATATGTATATATTAATTAAACTTTATATATATAATTGATTTTTTACAGAGAGGAAGAGAGAGGGATAGAGAGTTAGAAACATCGATGAGAGAGAGACATCGATCAGCTGCCTCCTGCACACCTCCACCTGGGGATGTGCCCACAACCCAGGGTACATGCCCTTGACCGGAATCGAACCGGGACCCTTCAGTCCGCAGGCCGACGCTCTATCCACTGAGCCACACCGGTCAGGGCTAATTGAACTTCTTTTTGAGAGAGAGACAGAGGAAGGGAGAAACATCAATGGAGAGAGCAGCATCATTCGGTTGCCTCCCACATGTGCCCTGACCGGGAATCGAACCGTGACCTCCTGGTTCCTAGGTTGATGCTCAACCGCGGAGCCACCCCAGCCGGGGCCCCATTGCTTCTTAATTCTACTCATTAACTTGGTCCCTTGACTTGCTTCTGTTTAGATCAAGATAAAATTCCACCGATCGATGTTTCTCTCTCATCGATGTTTCTCTCTCATCGATGTTTCTGGCTCTCTATCCCTCTCCCTTCTCTCTGTGGGGAATCAATAAAATATATTAAAAAAAAAAAAGATAAAATTCCAAAAAGAAAAGACGAAAGGGAAGAAAATAGGTTCAGGGCCAATCAAGTCCCATCACTGATGCCTGAGATCCCACCCCCCCTCCTTCATTTGGGGGGGCATAAGTGGTTCCCCACTTATGGGCAGCGTGTCTCCTCGGCCACCTCGAGCTCCCTGTGTAATCCATGTGAAACTGCAGGGTTGCCAGCCACGGGAACGGGAACTCCAGCACCAGGCCCGTCATGTGGATAATTTGACTGGGTAATGACATAGGACGTGCAGTCAGATGGCCTGGCTAAACATGGGCCGCCAGGCCCTGGGAAAGGCCCTGGTTTCTGACTGTGGTCTTTTAAGGGCCCCCTCGGGCCATGGCGGCAAGACTAAGAGCCCCCTGGCCCCCTGTGACCCAGGTCAAGGTGGGACCCCTTCTTACCTCCTGGCCAGGACCACAGCAGAGGTGGCTGGCAGGACAGTACCCCACCTGGCAGGGGGCACACCCAGGGGGAATGCGTGACAACCCCCGTGTGTGCCCGGCCAGCGTGGCTCAGTAGTTGAGTGTCGACCTAGGAACCAGGAGGTCACGGTTCGATGCCTGGTCAGGGCACATGCCCGGGTTGCGGGCTCAATCTTCAGTAGGGGGCGTGCAGGAGGCAGCCAATGGGTTCTCTCTCTCTCTCTCTCTCTCTCTCTCTCTCTCTCTCTCTCTCTCTCTCCCCTTCCTCTCTGACATCAATTTAAAAAACATATTTTTTTAAAAAGAGAGAGAGAAAGAGAATTGTAGAACTTTCCGGGGAAATATTTCTAGCCTGTCACTAAGCCCCATGCCTCCATGTGAAAGAATGAAGTTGGGTCCCAAATCGTGAAATCAGGGCAAATAAAGGCAATCCACGTTTTAGAATCTGGCGCACAAGCCGATGTCAGACATGAACCTGCTCTTTGAAGATGTTATAGCTTTGATCGCACATTGGAGCGAAGGGGGCGCGGTGTGCAGGGTTTGAGACGAGGCAGGAAGGAGCATGAATGTGGACAACCCTTGAGTGCCTGCTGCTTAACGATGGGATTCGCGAGGGAACAGTGTCAAAGCTGAAGGCTCAGAGCACCAGATTCCAGGCAAAAGGCTCCAAGCAGCCGAAGGACGCTCCCCACTGCAGCAGGGGTGGGAGCGCACAGAGCGGTCGAGTCTCAGTGTTTGTTGAACAATGAGCAGGAATGCACACAGGCTGTTAGCGTGCACACAGGCTCTTAGCGTGCACACAGGCTCTTAGCGTGCACACAGACTGTTAGCGTGCACACAGGCTCTTAGCGTGCACACAGGCTCTTAGCGTGCACACAGGCTCTTAGCATGCACACAGACTGTTAGCGTGCACACAGGCTCTTAGCATGCGCACAGGCTGTTAGCGTGCACACAGGCTCTTAGCGTGCACACAGACTGTTAGAGTGCACACAGGCTCTTAGCGTGCACACAGGCTGTTAGCGTGCACACAGACTGTTAGCGTGCACACAGGCTCTTAGCGTGCACACAGGCTGTTAGCGTGCACACAGACTGTTAGCGTGCACACAGACTGTTAGCGTGCACACAGGCTATTAGCGTGCACACAGACTGTTAGCGTGCACACAGGCTCTTAGCGTGCACACAGACTGTTAGCGTGCACACAGGCTCTTAGCGTGCACACAGACTGTTAGCGTGCACACAGACTGTTAGCGTGCACACAGACTGTTAGCATGCACACAGGCTATTAGCATGCACACAGACTGTTAGCGTGCACACAGGCTATTAGCATGCACACAGGCTCTTAGCGTGCACATAGACTGTTGGCATGCACACAGACTGTTAGCATGCACACAGGCTATTAGCGTGCACACAGGCTCTTAGCATGCACACAGGCTATTAGCATGCACACAGACTGTTAGCGTGCACACAGACTGTTAGCATGCACACAGACTGTTAGCATGCACACAGACTGTTAGCGTGCACACAGACTGTTAGCGTGCACACAGACTGTTAGCGTGCACACAGGCTATTAGCATGCACACAGACTGTTAGCGTGCACACAGACTGTTAGCGTGCACACAGGCTATTAGCATGCACACAGACTGTTAGCGTGCACACAGACTGTTAGCGTGCACACAGGCTATTAGCATGCACACAGACTGTTAGCGTGCACACAGGCTGTTAGCGTGCACACAGACTGTTAAGGTGCACACAGACTATTAGCATGCACACAGACTGTTAAGGTGCACACAGACTATTAGCATGCACACAGACTGTTGGCATGCACACAGACTCTTAGCGTGCACACAGACTGTTAGAGTGCTCACAGGCTATTAGCATGCACACAGACTGTTGGCATGCATACAGGCTGTTAGCATGCACACAGACTCTTAGCATGCATACAGGCTGTTAGCATGCACACAGACTGTTGGCATGCACACAGACTGTTAGCGTGCACACAGACTGTTGGCATGCACACAGACTGTTGGCATGCATGCAGATTGTTAGCGTGCACACCGACTGCTAGCACGCACATAAACTGTGCCCGTGTTTATAGAGTTTTCACGCCAGGCAGGCATATTCTGTCCCCACCCCCGCCCCCGGTACAGATGTGGGAACGGACACTCCCAGGGATTCCTGTGCCCACAAACGCACCGTGCGGCCCTGCTTTGGTCACACAGAGCGAGGTCCTCTCAGAGGCGGGGTGGGGCTGCAAAGTCCCAAGGTGGCCAGGAGCCCGGGGAGCGCCCTGCCTGCCCCACAGGCCCTCTGTTCTCGTTGTGACATCAGCCGGTGCTCCGTGATGGTGGTAACCCTATCCACCCTGCACTTTCCCTGGGAAAGTAAATTAAAGGGGCCTCTCCTTCCCCAACCCGTTCACTGCGCCCCCCTTCACAGCCTCTGCCTGAGAAGCAGCCCCACGTCTTAGGGCCCCTGGAGCGTGTACCTGTCTTCCGTGGTTCTCTCTGGAATCCAGGCCTCTGACACGCCACCCGATTGACAAAACGCGATCTGTATGCTTCACTCAGGGGGCGCTCTGCTCAGAGATGCTGCCAGCCAGTCTCCCACGTGGGCCTTGGCCACATGCCTTGTGGGGACCCCACAGCCTTCATGCAGGTCGGGGGGACTCCAACGTTAACATGAATTTCCCCCCATTTTATATTCACTTTCCTCTCCATAAATGGAAGATCGTTTTTTCTTACCTAAAATGAGAAGATACATGTGAATGTGTCTGCCCTGTAGCTCACGGGGAAAATAAGGAAATAAATATTGGTTTAAAATGCACACACGTGCCTGGCCAGCGTGGCTCCGTGGTTGGACGTCGACCTGTGAACCAGGAAGGAGGTCAGGGTTCGATGCCCGGTCAGGGCACGTGCCCAGGTTGTGGGCACCATCGCCAGTGTGGGGCATGCAGGAGGCAGCCGATCCATGAATCTCTCTCATCATGGATGTTTCTATCTCTCTCCCTCTCTCTTCCTCTCTGAAATCAATAAAATATATATTAGAAAATAAATAAAATAAAAACCAATGAAAAAATATCCTTGGGTGAGGATTAACTAATAATAATAATAATAATAATAATAGTTACTCTATAGCACTGAGGAGAGGAGGCTGTGGATAGAGAGAAACAGCCCTGGCCGGTGTGGCTCAGTGGATAGAGTGTCGGCCTGCAGACCAAAGGGTCCCGGGTGCGATTCTGGTCAAGGGCACGTACCTCGGTTGCAGGCTCCTCCCCGGCCTGGGCCCTGGTCGCGGTGCGTGCAGGAGGCAACTTATTGATGTTTCTCTCTGTCTTTCCACTCTCTCTTCCACTCTCTCTAAAAATCAATGAGAAAAATAGCCTTGGGTGAGGATTAACAAAAAAAGAAAGAACAAAGGGAGGGAGGGAGAAAGAGAGAGAGAGAGAGAGAGAGAGAGAGAGAGAGAGAAGGAAGGAAGGAAGGAAGGAAGGAAGGAAGGAAGGAAGGAAGGAAGGAAAAGAAGGAAGGAAGGAAGGAAGGAAGGAAGGAAGGAAGGAAGGAAGGAAGGAAGGAAGGAGAAAGAGAGAGAAAGAGAGAGAGAGGGAGGGAAGGAGGGAGGGAAAGAAAGAAAGAGAAAGGAAGAAAGACAGAAGGAAGGAAGGAAGGAAGGAAGGAAGGAAGGAAGGAAGGAAGGAAGGGAGGGAGGGAGGAAGGAAAGAAGGAAGGAAGGAAGAAGAAAGAGAGAGAGGGAGGGAAGGAGGGAGGGAGGGAAGGAAGGAAGGAAGGAAGGAAGGAAGGAAGGAAGGAAGGAAGGAAGGAAGGAAGGAGAAAGAGAGAGAAAGAGAGGGGGGAAGGAGGGAGGGAAAGAAAGAGAGAGAGAGAGAGAGAGAGAGAGAGAGAGAGAGAGAGAAAGGAGACCCCACAAGGCCAAGTACAAGGGGTGGTGACCCAGCAGGTCAGACGCTCCATCCTGACCTTGAGGCTGAGGGACAGGGAGGACCCAGCCGTTCCCTCCAACCAGCTCCGGGGCATCTTAGGGGCCTTCATGGACACCCCCTCCGCCCCCTGGAACCGGGGTGGCTGCCGGTGATCGCATGTCATCCAAAACACACTGGCCACGTCTCCTTAAAACCTAGCCCAACGCACACCCGGGGGGAGGGCGACGGGGGGAGAGGGGAGCTCGGGCCTCGATGATGTGTATCCGAAAAGAATGCACACCCAGGGGCTGGCGGGGCCGCTGCGGGGCCAGCCATCGGCCAAAGGAAACAGCTCGGGGAGACCCCCCATGCCGGGTCCAGGGTGGAAATGGCCGGGGCTGTATCCTTTCTCCCCCCATGCGTCATCGAGGGGGAGTGTGGGGGAGCCAGTCAAACCCTATTACCTAAGGGAGCAGCGTTCAGGGTTTATAGGTTGAGGGTGCCCAGCCAGAAAAGCCTCCTCGGTTTTCTACGTCACGTTTCTTTACGATCAGAAGCAACGCCCTCCCCTGGAGACGCCAAGCAGGGCAGGGAGGCGGCTCGGAGTGTAGAATCATCGGACAGACGCTGGATGTAGAAAAGATGAGGGGGGCCCCGGCCGGTGTGGCTCAGGGGCTGAGCATCGACTTAGGAACCAGGAGGTCACGGTTCGATTCCCGGCTCAGGGCACACGCCCGGGTTGCGGGCTCCATCCCCAGGAGGGGGCGTGCAGGAGGCAGCTGATCACTGATGCTCTCTCATCATGGATGTTTCTCTCTCTCCCTCTCCCTTCCTCTCTGAAATCAATAAAAATATTTTGTTAAAGAATTTAGCCCAAAAGTAGAAAATATGCGTGTGCAAGCCCAGAATTCAGCAAACTGGGCTCAAAAGAGGCATCGTACCTTCCACTGGGTTTAAAATCTTTTTTTTTTCTTGTGAATTCTCACCCGAGGATATTTTTCCATTGATTTTTATATATTTTTTATTGATTTTTTACAGAGAAGAAGGGAGAGGGAGAGAGAGAGTTAGAAACATCGATGAGAGAGAAACATCCATCAGCTGCCTCCTGCACACCTCCTACTGGGGATGTGCCCGCAACCAAGGCACATGCCCTTGACCAGAATCGAACCTGGGACCCTTCAGTCCACAGGCCGACGCTCTATCCACTGAGCCAAACCGGTCAGGGTTCCATTGATTTTTAGAGGGAGTGGGAGAGAGAGGCAGAGACAGAGTAATATCGATGTGAGAGAAATACATAGATGGGTTGCCTCCTGCATGTGCCCCGACCAGGGCCAGGGCCAGGGGGGGAGCCTGCAACCGAGGTACGTGCCCTTGACCCGAATCGAACCCGGGACCCTTTGGTCCACAGGCCAGAGCTCTATCCACTGAGCCAAACCAGTGGTTCTCTGTGGAATCCAGGCCTTTGATTTCCTGGATTCGAAGGGAAAAACCAAAGGCGCTCACACCTCTCCAGATAACCTTAATCTCGCAGCAAACGTAGCGCCAAGTCCCAGGTGGAGACCAGAGACCGTGACTTCCTGCCTTATCTCCGCCATCCATCTGGCCTGTCAGGCCTGTCGCATACCTGCAGCCCACAGCCTGGAACCCGGGGACTTTGAAGTTCCGGGGGCCGCTTTATCTCGGGTAATTTTCGCCAATTCTTAACGTTCCTGTGTAGGACGCTCAGAGATCCGGGGAATGAGCGAGGGCTTTGTCTGCCTGGATCAGAGCCATTTGCAAGCTTCCCTGAAGGGACACGATCGAAGAAAGGAACTGTTGAGCTGGAGTCCGTCAGCAGCACGGGACCTGGCCACGCATCAGACTCCCCCGTTACTGATGGCCCAGGCATCGGCACGCAGGCAGGAGCGTGGTGGGGATGTGGAATTCATCCTAGATGTATTCATTTATTTTTAATATAGTTTTACCGATTTCAGAGAGGAAGGGAGAGGGAGAGGGAGAGAGAGACAGAGAAACGTGAATGATGAGAGAGCATCCTGGATCGGTTGCCTCCTGCACGCCCCCTACTGGGGATCGAGCCTGCAACCCAGGCATGTGCCCCGACTGGGAATCAAACCCTGACCTCCTGGTTCCTAGGTTGAAGCTCAACCACAGAGCCACGCCGGCCGGGCTAGATTTGTTTAATTTTTTAAACTAAAAAGGGAGTTCATTCACGGAGAAGAAGAAAGTCCAGTTGTACCGTCAAACGTGTCGCCCGCTGTCCTGGATTCCCAGTTGGGTGCTCCCCCTCCTCCTCTGACGGGTCATTGTTGCCCGAGGTGTGTGGGTGTGACTATTCTAGGAATTCACACGGAGCCGTCACCCCGCCTTCCCCAGCAAAGGGAGGCCGCCCGCCTGCTCTCTGCACTTGTCTGCGCTGTGTAGGTTATGCCTTCACTGTAATCACGGCCTACTCTTACCTCTTCTAATGATGTACTTGGCTATATATATATATATATATATATATATATATGTATATATATATATATATACACACACACACACACACACTAGAGGCCCGGTGCATGGAAATTCATGCACCGGAGGGGGGGTCCCTCAACCTGGCCTGCCCCCTCTCACAGTCCAGGAGCCCTCAGGGGCAGGAGGCGACCTGGCGATCAGGGGAAGGCGATGCCCCCATCACACCTCTGCTGCTGCCACTGCTGGTAGCGCAAGCCTGGGCCGGCCCTGGTTACCTGAGCCTCGGGCGGCCCTGGGCAGCTGGACAGCTGACATCCGAGGCTTGCCTGCGCCTCCGGCTGGCCCTGGGCAGGTGGCTGGGGGGCTGAGAGGACTGGGGGACTCTGGAGACAGGCGCCCTGGCAGGGCTGAGGGGACTGGGCGCCAGCATCTTGTGGCTGTGGGCACTGCCATATCTGAGGATGTGGCAGTTAATTAGCATATTTCCTCCTTATTGGCTGTGGGCGCTGTCATCTTTGTGACGGCGTGAGGGTCAATTAGTATATTCCCTCTTTATTAGATAGGAAATATATAGATATAGATATAGATATAGATATAGATATAGATATAGATATAGATATAGATATAGATATATAGATAGATATATCCCTAACCCAGGATACTTTTTCCATTGATCTTTAGAGAGATGTAGACGGGAGAGACACACACACATTGGTTGCCAATTTTAAGGCAAAAGCTGTCTACTTTTATTTTTTAAAAAATATATCTTTATTGATTTCAGAGAGGAAGAGAGGATAGAAACATCCATGATGAGAGAGATTCATGGATCGGCTGCCTCCTGCATGCCCCCTACTGGGGATGGAGCCTGTAACCCGGGCCTGTGCCTTGACCGGGGATCGAACCGTGACCTCCTGGTGTTCCTAGTCAGCACCCAACCACGGAGCC
Organism: Plecotus auritus; assembly: GCF_963455305.1. Taxonomy (NCBI): domain Eukaryota; kingdom Metazoa; phylum Chordata; class Mammalia; order Chiroptera; family Vespertilionidae; genus Plecotus; species Plecotus auritus. The sequence goes on along the minus strand of NC_137781.1, from coordinate 4,763,438 downwards.
CTGCCCGGTCGGCCGGGTGACACCCGATCACCTCCCTATGTTGCTGGCGACCTGAATCACAGCGTCGCTGAGCATCTCCAAAGGGAGTTCCAAGGAGCCGTGGGGCCTTCCACTCCCCACCTGGAGCTCCTGCTGCTTCTCCCTCCTGCTTCTGTCTTTAACCAGGACCACCCTGGAGCTCACCTAGGCCAGAGCCACGTCGTTCCCAGGGGTGGCTCTCAAGTCGTATCTTTGAAGGAACGCTGGGTTCTCGGCCTCAACCTGTCCTGACTCCCGTGTGTGTGTGTGTGTGTGTGTGTGTGTGTGTGTGTGTGTGTGTCTGGGGAAATGAGCAACCTGATTCTCCCCCGCTGCCCTTTCAAATTAAAAGCCCTCTTAAATCCGGAAAACGGACTGTACACCTCGCAGCAGCAGGCGGGTGGCGGTGAGCAAACCTAGTTAAGCGGATTCACCAGGTTCCCAGGGTCCCAGTGGCCTGCGCGCTTCTCAGAGACACGTAACTCGGGGACGATGATCGTGTCCCACATGGGATTGCGCCACCTGAGCAGCATGCGTGGGAGCGTGGAGTTTGTATGTGATGCAGAGAGAGGTGTGTCCCTTGCCATGACCTCCGGGTCCCCAGGCATCTCACGCTGAACCTGTGCTGCGTAGACACAACCAACATGTGGTATCCATTCAAAACGGGGCCCTCGATGAACCCCACTGTGTAGGCACCGGGGTCTCTTCACAGAGGCGCCCGCATCTGATGGTTGATGTTCTCTGGCTAAATGCATGCTTTTTCTTTCTTTTTTTTTTTCTTTTTAATATATTTTTATTGATTTCAGACAGGAAAGGAGAGGGAGAGAGAAAGAAACATCCATGAGGAGAGAGAATCATGGATCGGTTGCCTCCTACACGCCCCACACTGGGGATGGAGCCCGCAACCCGGGCGTGTGCCCTGACCGGGAATCGAACCCTGACCTCCCGGTTCATGGATGGATGCTTAACCACTGAGCCACGCCGACCAGGCTGTATGCGTTTCTTAATGCTCTTGATCTCCAATAAATCTACTTCTAATAAATTAGAATAACAGCCATTCCTACCCATTGTCAGCCGAGGATCCAATTATATACATTTCATTCTTATGAATCTTTGTGAATGCCTAGTTACTTATGGATTTATTTAGTTGATAGAGTAGTGCGATAATATAAATCTTTACTAATGTGCAGTAACTTATAAATTTATTTCATTGATATAGAAGTGCTATAATATAAATCTTTATTAATGCCTACTTACCTATAGATTTATTTAGTTGCTATAATAGTGCGATAATATAAATCTTTATTAATGTGTAGTAACTTATAGATTTATTTAGTTGACATAGTAGTGCTATAATATAAATCTTTATTAATGTGCATTAACACAGATTTATTTCATTAATATAGTAGTGCTATAATAAAAATCTTTATTAGTGCCTACTTACCTATAGATTTATTTAGTTGATATAATAGTGCTATAATATAAATCTTTATTAATGTGCATTAACACAGATTTATTTCATTGACATGATAGTGCTATAATAAAAATCTTTATGAATGCCTAGTTACTTACAGATTTATTTAGTTGATATAATAGTGCGATAATATCAATCTTTATTAATGTGTAGTAACTTATAGATGCATTTCATTGATAGAGTAGTGCTATAATATAAATCTTTATTAATGTGCATTAATATAGATTTATTTCATTGACATAGTAGTGCTATAATATAAATCCTTATTAATGTGCAGTAACGTATAGATTCATGTAGTTGCTGCAGTAGCGCTATAAATTCAAAAACTGCTAGAGAGATATGAATTAATACAATATGTTCAGGCAAAACCTGTCGGCACTTTGTACAATCATATTCTTCACACTCCCAGCTCTACTGCCCTCCCCAATAAATGTGTAGCAATTGATTTTTCAGCACCCTTCCCTGATGGCCTTCGTTCTACACCGAGCTGTTTATTCTGGCTTCAGCGTGGCACACATGGACAGTCATTAGGAAGATGAACTCAGACGGAATAATGTGGGTCATGGAAACTGTTTGGGGTGTTATCCTTAGAGCAACGCCAGCAAAACTTGCTGGTGACCTTGACCTCGGAGGTGGCTGCGGCGGGGGTGGGGGTGGGGGGTGCAGCGTATTGTCTGCGGTTCTCAGAGGGCTGAGCGCTGCATGAACCAGCTGGGCCTCCCCCCCTCCACCACCCCCCCCCCCCCCCGCCCCGGCTTTGAGTTTTCCCAGTTACTCCGTGAATCAAATTACGGGCACCTCTGCCGGTTTTCCCTGTGAAACAGCAGATCTTACTGTAACCAAATCGGACCCTCTCGGAAAAGCCGTGTGCGGCCGCCGAGGACTCTTCATTCTCAGGCCGAGGAGAAGAGCGCCTTTGTTCTGAGGATCAGCACCTGGAACACGTTATCCAAGAGGGGGGTTGGGGCGGGGGCGGCTCCTGGGACCCAATCACACCCCTGCCTGCGGAGGGCCAGCCCGCCCAGAGCTTCCTCCCGGCTCTGGCTGGCTCCCCGTGGCCCAAGTTCATCAGACCTTGCCGTGGGCAGAAGCCAAGTGCAGAGAGAACTGTGCATCTAAACAGGGAAGGATGGCCCAGCCTCGGTGGCTCAGGGGTTGAGCTTCAACCCAGGAACCAGGAGGTCAGGGTTCGATTCCCGGTCAGGGCACATGCCCTGGTTGCAGGCTCCATCCCCAGTGTGGAGTGTGCAGGAGGCAGCCGATCCATGATCCTCTCTCATCATGGATGTTTCTCTCTCTCTCTCCCTCTCCCTTCCTCTCTGAAGTCAATAAAAATACATATTTTGCCAAAACCGGTGTGGCTCAGTGGATAGAGCGTCGGCCTGCGGACTGAAAGGTCCCGGGTTCGATTCCGGTCAAAGGCACGTAACTTGGTTGCGGGCACATCCCCAGTGGGAGGTGTGCAGGAGGCAGCTGATCGATGTTTCTCTCTCATCGATGTTTCTAACTCTCTATCCCTCTCCCTTCCTCTCTGTAAAAAAGCAATAAAATATATTTTTAAAAAAATAAATAAATAAAAATAAAAAAAATAAAAATACATATTTTATTGATTTTTTTTCTTTTTTTAGAGAGAGGGAGAGAGAAACATCAATAATGAGAAAGAAACTTCATCCATTGGGATGGGGCCCACAACCCGGGCAAGTGGCCTGACCGGGAATCGAACCGGTGACCTCCTGGTTTCTGGGGTTGCAGCTCAAACCACTGAGCCACACCAGCCGGGCTATGTTGACTATCTATACCCGTGGTCGGCAAACTGCGGCTCGCGAGCCACATGCGGCTCTTTGGCCCCTTGAGTGTGGCTCTTCCACAAAATACCACGGCCTGGGCGAGTCTATTTTGAAGAAGTGGCGTTTGAAGAAGTTTACGTTTAAAAAATGTGGCTCTCCAAAGACATTTCCATCGTTGTCCTGTTGATATTTGGTTCTGTGGACTAAGGAGTTTGCCGACCGCTGATCTATACGGAAGGATGGCATAGGTAGGAGCATAGAATTCCCAGGCAACTTTCCTGGGTCAGAGGAGACAGGACTGAGAGGATCACGGATGGGGGAACAGAGGGGAGGGGCTGACACCGGCCCTCCTGCTCCCCCCACCCCCAAATCGCTCTCGCCCCTCCCCCCCAAACAATCATCAGGTAAGAATGCGGCTGCTTCTCCGCGGGAGCCAGCGGCCGTTTGGCATGGGGTCAATCCGCGCATCTGGGGCTGGCTCGCTCCCCTCGAAAACCAACGAAACCTGTGTTCCCACCTTTGGTTTCAAGACACTCACTTTCCGGAAGAAAACCTTGCTGGTGTCTCTTATCTTCCCGCCACGGGGGACGCAGAAGTCACGGGGAGGAGTCTTAAGAGGGGAGATGGAGTGAAGACTGGGGTGGTGGGGGGATCAGGACCAGGGGCGACCTGAAGGCATACGCGCATCCAAACGCCAGCTTTTTGAAGGCCATATCCCATCATAGTTCACAATCCTTAGTCTTTTTTTTTTTTTAAATATACACTGAGTGGCCAGATTATTATGATCTCTGAACACATAATAATCTGGTCACTCAGTGTATATATCTATTAGAGGCCTGGTGCATGAATTCGTGCATGGGTGGGGTCTGGCCAGCCTGGCCAGGGGGAAGGGACATGGGTGGTTGGCCAGCCTGCCTGCTGGTCAAACTCCTGGTCGAGGGGACAATTTGCGTATTAGCCTTTTATTATATAGGATATCCACTGAGTGGCCAGATTATTATGCGTTCAGAGATCATCATAATCTGGCCACTCAGTGTATTTTTGATTTCAGAGAGAGGAAAGGAGGGGGAGAGAGAGAAACATCCATGATGAGAGAGAATCATGGATCGGCTGCCTCCTGCACACCCCCCACTGGGAATAGAGCCCGCAACCCGGGCATGTGCCCTGACTGGGAATAAAACCGTGACCTCCTTGTTCATAGGTCAATGCTCAACCACTGAGCCACACCAGCTGGGCTAATTTGTTATTTTGATGGTGGTAAGCCAGGTACAGACATAGGTGAAAAATTCATCGAAGTACGCATTTAAATATGTGCACTTCATTGTAGGCCTACAAGGAAAAACCGTGGTGGTTAAATAGGTTTTCTGTAACAGGGATGTTTCTTTAACAATGAAGAGTTGAGCCCTAGCCGGCTTGGCTCAGTGGATAGAGCGTCAGCCTGCAGACTGAAGGGTCCCGGGTTTGATTCCCAGTCAGGGCACATGCCCAAGTTGTGGGCTCATCAGGAAGCAGCCAATCCATGATTCTCTCTCATCTTTGATGTTTCTATCTCTCTCTCTCCCTCTCCCTTCCTCTCTGAAATCAATAGAGATATATTTGAAAATAATCTATATATATAAAAGCCTAAGCAACCATCCATCCGTTCAACCGTCTGACTGGTAGCTATGATGCACGCAGGAGCTGCCGAGCTGTGGTGACTTGGCAGCTGCAGTTCTCGGGTGCCGCCCCCAGAACCAGCGAGGAGGGAGCCTGATTCTGGGGTGCATCCCCCGAGAACCACCATCTCGCCATCCGGGACACCTCGGGGGATGTCGGAGAGCCGTTTTTGGCCCCATCCCCGCAGGCCAGGCCAAGGGGCCCCACCAGTGCAGGAATCCATGCGCAGGGCCTCTAGTAATAATCCTATCTAATAAAAGAGTAATATGCAAATTAACCATCACTCTGTTGCACTCACAAAGCCACGCCCACCAGCCAATCAGGAGCGAGTATGCAAATTAACCCAACCAAGATGGCTGCAGCCACGGAGCGAGCAGGAGGCTTGGGTTTCCCCAGCAATGGAGGAAGCCAAGCTTTCCGCACACCCTGGGTGGCCCAGGCCTCCACTCAAGGCTACAAAGTTTCAATTATAGAAGATAAATAAATCCTAACAAAAATGGCTGCGGCCATGGAGCAAGCAGGAGGCTTGGCTCCACTCAAGGCTACAAAGTTTCAATTACAGAAGATAAATAATTCCCAATAAAAATGACTGCTGCCATGGAGTGAGCAGGAGGCTTGGCTCTGCTCAGGGCTACAAAGTTTCAATTATAGAAAATAAATAAATCCCAGATACCAGGGCCTCTGCTTGGGTCGCCAGGGGGCATGGCCGGCCTGCAAACCACCACAGGCCCCTCACCCAGGCCGCCCCATGCCCCAAGGGAACCCCCACCCTGATCCAGGACACCCTTCAGGGCAAACCAGCTGGCCCCCACCCATGCACCAGGCCTCTATCCTATCTAATAAAAGAGTAATATGCAGATTGACCATCACTCCAACACACAAGATGGCTGCCCCCATGTGGTCAAAGATCCTGCCCCCATGTGGACACAAGATGGTCACCACAAGATGGCCAGTAAGGGAGGGCAGTTGGGAGGGACCAGGCCTGCAAGGGAGGGCAGTTGTGGGCGATCAAGCCTGCAGGGGAGGGCAGTTAGGAGTGACCAGGCCAGCAGAGGAGGGAAGTTAGGAGTGACTGGACCTGCAGGGAAGGGCAGTTGAGGGGGACCCAGGCCTGCAGGGGAGAGCAATTTGGGGGGGACCAGGCCTGCAGGGGAGGGCAGTTAGGGGTGACCAGGCCTGCAGGGGAGGGCAGTTAGGGGTGACCAGGCCTGCAGGGGAGGACAGTTAGGGGCAAACAGGCTGGCAGGGGAGCAGTTAGGCATCAATCAGGCTGGCAGGGGAGTGTTAGGGCGTGATCAGGCTGGCAGGCAGAAGCAGTTAGGGGCAATCAGGAAGGCAGGCAAGCGAGCAGTTGGGAGCCAGCAGTCCTGGATTGTGAGAGGGATGTCCGACTGCCCGTTTAGGCCCGATTCCGGTAAGATCGGGCCTAAATGGGCAGTCGGACATCCGTCGAGGGGTCCCAGATTGGAGAGGGTGCAGGCTGGGCTGAGGCACACACACACACACCCGTGCACGAATTTCGTGCACCGGGCCTCTAGTAATAATAATAAAAACAGTGAAGAGTTGATCATTCCACTAAAAACAGTACGAACGTGACTTTACCTCCCAGACAGCAGAGTGTTTGCAGGAAGAAGTCATTTGGGGGACGTGACACTCTAGTCCTCAAACTTTCTCCCGGTTACCGAGACATCCCCACCCCCGCCCTCTGTGTCAAGGTTTGTGCAGCTTGAACGAGGGGGCGAAGAGAAAAGACAAGACCCACTTCCTCCCAATATTTTTTTTAATATATTTTATTGATTATTTTTTTACAGAGAGGAAGGGAGAGGGATAGAGGGTCAGAAACATCGATGAGAGAGAAACATCGATCAGCTGCCTCCTGCACACCTCCTATGGGGGATGTGCCCGCAACCAAGGCACATGCCCTTGACCGGAATCGAACCTGGGACCCTTCAGTCCACAGGCTGACGCTCTATCCACTGAGCCACACCAGTCAGGGCCCCTCCCAATATTTTTAAGGTTTCCAAGAGATTGCCGCGTCGTCTCCTCAGGGCGATTCGGTACATGAAAAACCTTCCCTAATTCTCTGTTTTAACAGGAAACCAAAGAAAGGACCAAGAGAGTCACAGGGTCAACCTTGGGGATAAATAAAAGCGGGTGCATGGGCGTGGGCCCTCAATAAACGGGTCCTATATTTTAAAACACCTCCTCACCTATTTGCTTAAGGAATTTCTGCACCGCCTGGTAAAAATAACAGACGTCACATATATTTTCCTCTGGGAGATATAAATATAACATTAAATATAAAACACGCAAATGTTTGTTTGTTTGTTTGTTTGTTTTGTTATTAATCCTCACCCGAGGATAGTTTCCTATTGATTTTTAGGGAGAGGGAGAGACAGAGAGAAACATCGATGTGAGAGAGACACATCGAAGGGCCCGGGAGGAGCCTGCAAGCGAGGTACGTGTCCTTGACCGGAATCGAACCCGGGACCCTTCGGCCCGCAGGCCGACGCTCTAGCCACTGAGCCACATCGGCCAGGGTCAAGCACTCCATTTTTTTAAACGTGGTGTAGGGAGTTCGGGTCCCTAAGGTTCATTTTTCTTGGGGGGATTTTGTGGCTTGTGTGACCGGTCTAGGCAACGGGACTTCGTGTAGGAGTTCTAGTAACAAAACCCCAAAAAACAAAAGGGGCTTGTCTTTGTGACTAAGGGTCTCCCCTCCCGGCCGTCCACCCGCCGCAGAGAACCTTCCTTCCGTGGGCACGGGGAACGGGCATCGCTAGGCCGATCTCTCAGCGTTCTTGTCACATACACGTCCCGCCCACAGGCCCAGGGAACCGGCCCCCTCAGAAGCGTGTCCGTGTGGCCCGGCCGCCAAGCTCGGTGACACCGGATCCGACCTGGAGACCGAGCACGCGAGGCCGGCCGACCTGGGCTCACGGGGAAACCCAAGCCGCAGGTTCGATTTCAAAGGGAGCGGCTTCGTGACCGTCTGTCCCCGGCCCTTTCGGGGTCCCGTGAAAATGAACATCCTTTTAACCCAGGGACAAAGCCAATGTGCTTCGAAGCAGGATAAAGCTTCCGAGGTGTGTCCTGCTGGTGACATCGGCTTAGACGGGTGAAAAAAAACGCACCGGGTACTATTAATTATTTCCACCCTGGGCAGGAAATAATTAATAGTACCCCTGCCCGTTTTGTTTCATTTTATTTTATTTTTCTATTCTTTACTGATTTCCAAGAGGAAGAGAGAGAGAGAAACAGCAATGATGAGTGAGAGAGAATCATGGATCGGCTGCCTCCTGCACGCCCCCTACTGGGGGTCGAGTCCACAACCCAGGGAGGTGCCCTGCCTGGGAATCGAACCCGAGACCCTTCAGTCCACAGGCTGATGCTCTATCCACTGAGCCAAACCGGCTAGGGCTAAAGTCTTTTTTTTTTTTTTTTTAATATCTTTTTATTGATTTCAGAGAGGAAGGAAGAGGGAGAGAGAGCCCTAACTGGTTTGGCTCAGTGGATAGAGAGTCAGCCTGCGGACTGAAGGGTCCCAGGTTCGATTCCGGTCAAGGGCACGTACCTGGGTTGCGGGCACATCCCCAGTAGGAGGTGTGCAGGAGGCAGCTGATCGATGTCTCTCTCTCATCGATGTTTCTAACTTTCTATCCCTCTCTCTTCCTCTCTGTAAAAAATCAATAAAATATATTTTTTTAAAAAAAAGAGGGAGAGAGAGAGAGAGAAACATCAATGAGGAGAGAGAATCATGGATCGGCTGCCTCCTGCACCCTCCCCGCCGCCCCCACCTCCCGCCCCACTGGGGACTGAGTCCGCAACCCGGGCATGTGCCCTGACCGGGAGTCGAACCGTGACCTCCTGGTTCACAGGTCGATGCTCAAGCACGGAGCCACGCCGGCCGGCTCTCTGTGGGTTCGAAGCGCCTACATTTCGGGTGTCGGTTCCTGCAGCAGAACCAGACCTATACTGACTCATACGGGATACGCAGACATCTCCATTCCTCCACCTCCATCTCGTCCCACTTTGGGGGCCCAAGAAAGCCAAGATGTTCCTCAAAGTCCGTGGAGGTCGCACCCTTCCTGTGGGTCGCCTCGAGCCTCACCCAGGAGCGGGATGGAGGGCTGGGCACCGTCCCGCGGCTCCTGTGGCCTGCAACCCGGTGGATGGATGGGGAGAGCTTGCCCACGAGTCAGAGGGGCGGAAGGTGCTAGCTGCGGGCGGGACCCAGCTCTGAAGGTCAACGTCAACACGGATTGACCCTTTTGCTTTCTTTTCCAGAACCTCCGAGGACCGGGGGGGGGGGGGGGGGGGGGGGGCGGGGGCGGGGGGGGGGGGACGGCGGGGGGGGAGTGTCTGCGGGGCCACCCAGCACACAGAAACCCGTTAAGATCCGTTTTCTTTCCTTTCCTGCCCCACCAGTCCCCCAGGATCCGTGTGGTTTCCCGCTTCCGACTCCGCCTGTGCTGCCCTTGTCCACACACACCCCGTGGCGGCCCCTCCCAACCCCTCCGCGCCCCCCTCGCCCTCCCAGCCTCCGCAGAGCCGCAGCCGCCTCGTGAAGACGTGTCGGAAAACTGCTGGAGTGAGAAATGAGCCCATGTCCTAATTCAAGGTCAACAGGGAGCGTGACAAGAGGCGGCGGGGAGGAAACGGGTGCCGGGGCCCCGAGGCCCTTGTGCCCTCCCAGAACCAAAGCCACTGTCGGGGGGCGTGTGTTCAACCCCAATGCACCGGCGTCGGACCCAAAGCCGAAACCCCACGCCCAGATGCCATCCTGGCTCAGGCCACCCTTTTTTTTAACCCTCACCCAAGAATATTTCTCCATTGCTTTTTAGGGAGGGTGGGAGAGAGAGGGAGAGACAGAGAGAAACAGCGATGGGAGACAAACACATCCAGGGGTGGCCTCCTGCACGTGCCCCAACCAGGGCCCGGGCCGGGGAGGGGCCTGCCACCGAGGTACGTGCCCTTGGCCAGAATCGAACCCGGGACCCTTCGGTCCGCAGGCCGGTGCTCTAACCACTGAGCAACACCGGCCAGGGCTATGCCACCTTTTTACTGCAGCCCCCTCCATTCCGGCCCATCGGCCTCGCTCAGAGATCAGGGCGCCCCATCACAGCGCTGTTCCTCCACAGACACCTTCTCCTCTCAGACAAGGCCCGGCCGGCGTGGCTCAGGGCTTGAGCATCAACCTAGGAACCAGAAGGTCAAGGTTCGATTCCCGGTCAAGGGCACACGCCAGGGTTGTGGGCTCGATCCCCAAGTCGGGGGCGTGCAGGAGGCAGGCGATCCATGATTCTCGCTCATCGTTGATGTTTCTCTCTCTCTCTCTTCTCCCTTCTTCTCTTTTATCCCTTAAAAAAATAATGATAGCCCTGGCTTGTTTGGCTCAGTGGATAGAGCGTCGGCCTGCGGACTGAAGGGTCCCGGGTTCGATTCCGGTCAAGGGTATGGACCTTGGTTGCGGGCACATCCCCAGTGGGGGGTGTGCAGGAGGCGGCTGATGGATGTTTCTCTCTCATCGATGTTTCTAACTCTCTCTCCCTCTCCCTTCCTCTCTGTAAAAATTCAATAAAATATATTTTAAAAATAATAATAACGGTAATAAGATGCATTGTTGTGCTAACTTCCTGAGCTCAGGAATGAGGGCACGGAGCTCCCGTGGCGTAGCGGGTCCCTGCTGGCATTGCCACTAACGAGCGAGGCGGGGCGGCCGTCCCAGGCCCGGCCGGGCCTCACAGACGCACAGGCTGTTGCATCCGAACGGGCCGAGTCAATTTCTCTGAAAGCGACACGGAGCCCGCTTCCTGGGAGAGACACAATGCAGCCATTGTCTCTGCCCTCCCCTCCGCCCTCCCAGCCCCAAGCACGGCCACCACCCTGTGCAGGGCCCGGCTGCTGGTGCCCGAGCCCCCGCCCTCCCTCCACCCCCCACCCCCAGAAGCAGGCTCTCCTACGGGCATTGTTCCCACCCTGGCCACGCGGCCCCGGGGAGACTGTCTTTCCCATCTTAGGAAGGAGGCCGGCTTGCCACACGCACCCCTGGGTCTAGGCAGAAGAAGCCAGGCTGCTGAAAGCTCGGGGAGAGGCTCCCGGGGGAGGGGGGGGAGCCGGGGGGCCCTGGATGAGGACAAGAAAGCGGGCCCCCAAAACCAGCTCCCTGCCAAGGCTCTGGGCAGTTTACCCAACCGCTCCTTCCTAACCATCGCCCGGTCCCAGGGGCGCGGGGCGGTTTCCCAGAAATGGCTGAGACCAGAAGGAAATTCCTTTCACACCCATCCGATGCCCCCCCCTCCACCTCGCCCCTTATCTCTGCCGCCCTACTTGGAGTCCTGAAGAATCAATGTGGGGAGAGAGAATGGGCCAGGGGAGCCCCGAGGTAGGGAGGTAGGCAGAGGGGGGCCTGGGGCAGGAGCGGAGCCAGCACAAGGTGAGAAATGGAGGAAACCTGCCCTGGCCGGTGTGGCTCAGTGGATAGAGCATTGGCCCGCGGACTGGGCGGGGGGGTCTTGGGTTCCATTCTGGTCAAGGGCACGTACCTTGGTTGCAGGCTCCCCAACCCTGATAGGGGTTCGAGACCAATCGATGTGTCTCTCTCACGTTGATGTTTCTCTCTGTCTCTCCCTCTCCCTTCCACTCTCTCTAAAAAAAATCAATGGCCCAGCCGGCGTGGCTCCGTGGTTGAGCGTCGACCTAGGAACCAGGAGGTCATGGTTCGATTCCCGGTCAAGGGCACCTGCCCAGGTTGCGGGCTCCATCCCCAGTGTGGGGCGTGGAGGAGGCAGCCGATCCATGATTCTCTCTCATCATGGATGTTCCTCTCTCTCTCTCCCTCTCCCTTCCCTTGTGAAGTCAATAAAAATATATTGAAATAAACAAATAGATACATGGAAAAATATCCTTGGGTGAGGATGATCCACAAGTCCATGCTCAATCACTGAGCCACCCCGGCCGGGCGGTGGGAAAGATTTTGCGGGGGGGGGGGGGGGGGGGATGGAGCCGACACGAGGCGACGTCTCAGACAGCGTGTTGCTTATAACAAGGGTAGACGCACCTGCTACCTTGCAGGGTGGGGTGTCTCTCTGTAGCTGTCCCACCACCTCCCCCGACCCCCTCTCCCCCTGCCCCCCCCCATTTTGCAGCCCGCTGTGCACGGTGGGCACTCGGAAAATACTTCGACAATGAAGCCATGCCAAAGGGCCGGGGGACCCAAAGGGCCCACTTCCGCAGCTCACTCTTGGACGCTGGCGAGGGTGAGATCAGCCGCGAGGTATTTGGTCGTGTGTTTCTTCTTAACGATCTAAGGAAAGGGCGGACGCGCAGACGCAGCCCAAGAATCCCTTGGCTCCGGGCCCCCACGAGATGAAACTTTACAAAATGATTTAATGTGGGGTTCGGCTGTTGCCTATTAAAGCCGTGTCCTGCCTCCGCGGAGACGATAATCAGACCGCGATCGCGACGGCGTGGGCACGTTTGGGGAGTTTGAGCTCGCTGTTCAAAGGAGACGCGATGAACGGGTTCCCCGAGACGGACGGCAGCCTAGACCCCTGGTCGGCAAACCGCGGCTCGCGAGCCACAGGCGGCTCTTTGGCCCCTGGAGTGTGGCTCTTCCACAAAATACCACGGCCTGGGCGAGTCTGTTTGGAAGAAGTGGCGTTAGAAGAAGTTTAAGTTTAAAAAAATGTGGCTCTCCAAAGGAATGTCCATCGTTGTCCTGTTGATATTTGGCTCTGTGGACGAATGAGTTTGCCGACCACTGGCCTAGACCTCTACTGCGAGTTGGAAATACAGGTTGAGCGTCGACCTATAGACCAGGAGGTCAAGTTCGATTCCCCATCAGGGCCCATGCCCGGGTTGCGGGTTCGATCCCCAGTAGGGGACGTGCCCGAGGCAGCCGATCCATGATTCTCTCTCATCATGGATGGTTCTCTCTCTGTCCCTCTCCCTTCCGCTCTGAAACCAATCAAAATGTTAATTAAAAAAGAAGAAGAAGAAGAAGCTAGTGGGCTTTGCGGGCTAGCCTGGGCACTGGTACCTGGGAGCTCTGGCTGGGTGTCTGTGACCCAGTGGGAGTGTGGCAGCTTGTGAACACCTGTGACTGTCCTGGGGGAATTCCTGCTTCTCACCTGAGAACCAACTTCCCAGGCCACTTCCTACTCAGTTTGGTCTTGCGACACCTCGTGGCCAACCGGAGAAGTGCAACGGGGGGTCACTGGGCTTTGCAAGCAGGGTGGGCTGAAATTCATAGGACCTGAGGGGTCCGTGGGATTTCTTTTTTTTTTTTTAATATGTCTTTATTGATTTCCAAGAGGAAGGGAGAGGGAAAGAGAGATAGAAACATCCACGGTGAGAGAGAATCATGGATTGGCTGCCTTCTGCACATCCCCCAATGCGGATCAAGCCCGCAACCCAGGCATGTGCCCTTGACCGGAATCGAACCTGGGACCCTTCAGTCCGCAGGCTGATGCTCTATCCACTGAGCCACACCAGCCAGGGCGGTCCGTGGGATTTCGAAGACGCACATGGAGACCACGTACCGTCGATGATTCTGGTTGTGTTCCTGATGTTGGTGCTTCTTTAAAATTACCGACATAAAGCACACCTTGTCCAATCCATTGCCTTTAAAGTGATAAACGATGTTTGATGATAATAGAATAGAATAAAATAGAATAGAAGGAAATAGAATAGAATAGACCAGAATAGAATAGACTAGAATATAGAACGAATGTAATATTATATTATGTTACATATAAGTAATATAACATATAAGTAATATAATATATAAGTAATATATGATAGATTTACTCAGTGCTTCCAAGCATGCTCAAAATAAAAAGCACTATACATTTGAAAATGCTCTATAGGTAACTAATTCATCTATTCCCTTGTGGGTGGGTGGCTGTTTTAGGGTCACCATAATGCCAGATCAACAAAAAATTAGATGATCCCGGCTGGCCTGGCTCCGTGGTTGAGCGTGGACCTAGGAACCAGGAGGTCACGGTTCAGTTCCCGGTCAGGGCTCATGCCCGGGTTGCAGGCTCGATCCCCAGTAGGGGGCGTGCGGGAGGCAACCCATCCATGATTGTCTCTCATCATTGATGTTTCTCTCTCTCCCTTTCCCTTTCTCTCTGAAATCAATAAAAATATACATTTTTAAAGACTGGATGAAAATAGACCTAAGTTGGCGCCCCATCTGTTATGCCTACACGTATGATAAAAACGTGTGATGTATAGAGTCTTTCTGATGCCAGGGGACCCTCAAGAGGACTGTTTGGGTGACTCTGACCCCACAGAGGCACAACGACATACAAAAGCCACACACACACACACACACACACACACACACACACACCCCAGGCTGTCCCAGGAGAACACACATCTTAACAGCTTCTCCACTCCCCACCCCGTGTCCACCCCAGGCTTGGAATCAGGGCAAACGTCCAAAGGAGATTATTCGACGATCGACACTCCTTTACAAGGAGTCCGGCTAGAAGGCAGAGGGAGGCCTTGTCACTGTGCGGCTGGGATGGGTGGCCGGGCCCAAAAGTGATTCGCCAGACGAACACACTCAAATTTGCTTTCAAATACTTGGGGTTTGGCAATGGCTATCTAGCCACGCCCCCTTCCCCCTCCCCCCCCTCCCCCCCACACACACGTTCTCAAGACTCTTGTGGATTCCCAGGGAAATGGAATCTGTATGTTTCTGATTCACTTCGGCTCCCCTCAGCACAATCTGTTTAGCGAGAGCCACTTTGTGTCCAAAAGAATCTTCTGGAACTCTTTTCTCGGCCCCGAAAAGGACTTTCCTTCTAACCAGGAAGTGCATATTGTCCCGAGTACATTGAACTCAAACGCCCAAGTGATTTCAGACCCGTCTTAAAGCCCAGGACCCGTGGATTTTGAAGAGGGTTGGAACGTTTGCAAACACCTTCTCCCGTCACTGAGAAAATCTGGTGATGGTCTGGAGAAGGGGGAGGGGGGCGTGTTAAATTTGGGGAGCTTTAAAATTGAAAGTCTGGCCCTGCCGGTGTGGCTCAGGGGTTGAGCGTCGACCTATGAACCAGGAGGTCACGGGTTCGATTCCCGGTCAGGGCACATGCCCAGGTTGCGGGCTCGATCCCCAGGAGGGGGTGTGCAGGAGGCATCTGATCCATGATTCTCTCTCATCATGGAGGTTTCTCTCTCTCTCTCTCTCTTCCTCTCTCTCTAAAATCAATAAAAGCAACTTTAAATAAAAAATATAAAGAGAGTTTACCTGGTGTTTATTATTTAAAAAAAAAAAAAAAAAAAAGAAGAGCCCTAACCGGTGTGGCTCAGTGGATAGAGCATCAGCCTATGGACTGAAGGGTCCCAGGTTCGATTCCGGTCAAGGGCATGGACCTTGGTTGAGGGCACATCCCCAGTAGGAGGCAGCTGATCGATGTTTCTCTCTCATCGATGTTTCTAACTCTCTATCCCTCTCCCTTCCTCTCTGTAAACAAATCAATAAAAATATATTTATATAAAAATAAAAATAAAAATAAAAAAGGAGAAGAAAGGTGCAGCGTGGAGGGAGGCTGCTAACATTTTGTACCGGCACCTTTGCTGGGCTCTGCTCTGCCCCCTTGACCTGGGGCTGCAGGACAGGGGGCTCCCTGTGGTGAAAGAGGGGTGCAGAGGAAGGCCAGAGACGCCCCTCCGCCGCGCCATGCATCGCCCACCCCCACGCGTCTGTCTGCCCTAGGTTCCTCCCCTTTGCGGGTGATGTCTGGGGCAGGTACCCACACGCCTCTGCTTACTCACCTGGAAAATGGGGAGAAGCGCCTTTTGCATCCCTCCCACTGCGTGGCCAGGCGGGAGCAGAGGTCGCTGCTGGTCTCGACAAGCCTGGAACCAGGCCGGTCCCCTGGGAGCCGCCTGCTACGGCTGCGCGCCCCCACGGCCAGGCGCCGTGTCCGGGGATGAAGTGAGGCCACCTGCATTCCTGACTTCCTGGTGAGCAAGTGGCCAGCGGCTGTCCACCCCCTTGGAGCCAACAGACTCCCTAAGGGAGCAGAGATTGGAGACCCAGCCCTGCCTGCCTCCTCCCCTCCCTCCCTCCCTCCATCCAGAAGTTATTTCATGAACAGCTTCCTCCACACATTTTCAGATATTTTTAAAAATATTTACATTTGTGTTGATGTCAGAGAGGAAGGGAGAGGGAGAGAGAGAGAGAAACATCCATGATGAGAGAGAATCATGGATCGGCTGCCTCCTGCACGCCCTGATCGTCCTGCACTGGGGATCGAGCCCGCAACCCGGGCATGTGCCCTGACCAGGAATCGAACCCTGACCTCCTGGTTCCTAGGTCGATGCTCAACCATGGAGCCAGGCCGGCACAGGACCCTGTCACCGCCAGGGGCGGGGGGGTGGGGGGGTGTCTGATGAGGGATTTGCAAAAGCTTTTAAACTCCCTCCACTACCCAGAACACCCAGCATCGGGAAAGGAGAGAGGGGGCAGAGATGGGCACGGAGCCCCCCAAAACAAACAGGAGGAGCCTCGGACAACAGCAAGGAGTACCCCATCAGTTGACATTGCTCCCGGAAGGAGACGGACTGAGGGGCTGAGCATGGCTGTGTCCCCGAGGTCAGGCCCCATGCCATTGTTCCAAAAACTGGAGGGAGGACATGTATGAGGGGGGCTTCCTGTCTCAGATGGGAGCGGGGGCACATCCCTGCTTTCGCTGGGGCACTTCTTTTTTTTCTTTCTTTCTTTCTTTTTTTCTTTTTTTTTCTTTCTTTATTTTTTCTTTCTTTCTTTCTTTTTTCTTTTTTTCTTTCTTTCTTTTTTTTTAAGTAAGGGAAGCAGAGCCACGCCTTGCCCCTCTCCTGTTGCGCTTTCAAAAATGCCCACCGCCCGGCCCCGCGTGGCTCCGTGGTGGAGCATCGCCCCAGGAACCGGGAGGCCACGGTTGGATCCCCGGTCAGGGCATCTCTTTTTTCATTGGGGGGGGGGGGGGGAATAAATAAATAAATAAGTGCGGTCTAACATTGCATCCAGGCGCGGCCCCGGGGCTGGAGGGCCGGGTCATCCTCTGAAGGTCAAAGGCCCCAGTCGCTTTCGCTCCGCCTTGTGCCCCTTTGCGCGCGAAGCCCCCAGGGCCCCGGGGGAATTCCGGGCCAGCCGACCCGCCGTCCCCGGGGGTGCGGATCCCGGACTCGGAGCAGGTCCACCCCCCCGCGCCCCGCCCCGGGCGGACGGGCGCGCACGGCCCCGAGCGCGGTGCACCGACCGAAGTTGGCCAAGTGCGCAGCGCGGCGGCGGGCAGGGGGCGCAGGTGCCGCGGGCGCATCCGGCCGACTTCGGGGAGCCAGCCGGGCGCTGCGGTCTGCCCTGGCCCGCTGCCCGCGCCCTGGGACTTTCGGGATCCGGTGGCGCTTCGGGGAGCTCCCTCCAGCGCAGCCGCCTGGGCGGGGGAGCGGGCGGCTGTGTGGCCCGGCTCCCTCAGGGGCGGCGGGCGGGCGGGGTGGGGTGAAGCGGGCCAGCCCCCCTCCCTTCCTTCAGGCCCTCCCTCCTCCCCATCCTGCAGCCAATTAGACGGCCCCCCTCGGGTGGGAGGCGTGGGGTTCTCCATAAAGCCGCGGAGCTGTCACCCCTGGAGCAGACTGCGCAGCGCCGGGGACGGAGCCCTTGGTGCGGACTCGGGCGGGCGCCTGGGGCCGGAGGAGCGCGCGGAGGAGCCATGGCCACCACCAATGGGGCCGTGGAGAACGGCGGGCCGCCCGACAAGAAGCCGCCGGCCCTGCCGCGCCCCATCCGCAACCTGGAGGTCCAGTTCACCAAGGTGAGGGGGCGCCCCGCCCTTCCGACGGCAGCCAGCCGGGCTGCGCGCGCTGGGACACCCGGCCTGGGAGGAGCGGGCGGGCCGGGCCGGGAGCCCCCCGCTGCTACGTCTGCTCCGAGGGTGTCGGGCGCTGCGGGCAGCCGCTCTCCGCTGGATTCGCCCGGCGCTCGGCACCGCAGCCTCCCCGCCTGGGCCGGGCTGGGCCGTCCTGACGCCGCGGCAGGGCGCAGGGCTTCTGGGTCCCGCGCGCGCGTCCACCGCGCACCCCGAGGGGCACCCCGCGGTTCCCACCCTCCGATCCGGGGCTTTGGCTCTTGGGCGGCAACGCTCAGCGCTTTCAAACTTTTTTTTTTTTTTTTAAGAATATGTTCTTATTGATTGGGGAGAGGGAGAGCGAGAGGAACATCCATGGTGAGAGAGAATCATGGATCGGCTGCCTCCTGCACGCCCCCACCTGGGGATGGAGCCTGCGACCCGGCTACGTGCCCTGAACCGGGAATCGAACCTGGGGACCTTTCAGTCCGCAGGCCGGCGCTCTAGCCACTGAGCCACACCGGCTAGCTGGGCGCTTTCAAACTTTCAACCTCAAAACCAGGCAAGGGAGGGCGCCCGGCTCCGAGGCTGCTTGGCAGACCCTGCTGCAGGCTTTGGGGCCTGAACCGGTGGGCCTTCGGGAGGGGCAGGGGGTGCCCGAGCTCGCAAGGAGACGGTCTGAGCCCTGGCCGGTGTGGCTCAGTGGATAGAGCGTCCACCTGCAGACGGAAGGATCCCGGGTTCGATTCCGGTCAAGGCCAGGTACCTCAGTGGCAGGCTTCTCCCGGGCCCAGGCCTTGGTCAGGGCGTGTGCAGGAGGCAACTCATCCATGTGTCTCTCTCACATCGATGTTTCTCTCTGTCTCTGCCTCTCTCTTCCCCCTCTCTCAAAAAAAAATCAATGGAAAAATATCCTCGGGGGAGGATTAATTTTTTAAGAGACTGAGAGAGAGAGAGAGGTCTGAGGTCTCGGGCTCATCTGGAAACCTGCCAGGGGAGCGAAGGAGAAACCTCAGGCAGCTCTGTGCTTAGCGTGCACCTGGCTGGCCGGTGGAGCGAGGGGAAGTGGGAAGAGGCTCATCGGAGAAACGGCTCAGGCGCCCAGAGGGCCTGGTGTTGGCAGAGGCGCTCCGATCTGGGCGTGAGGGGGGGGCGGGGGGAGTCAGGGGTGGCAGGGCCCCATCGTCCCGCAGTCCTGAGGCACTCTGCCTTTTGGGGAGGCAGCCGGTGGGGAGTCTGGGGTGTCAGCTAAGCAGTGAGATGACCTGCCCTGGGCAGCAAGGGAGATGGGGAGGCCAGGAGCCGGGCTGAGCAAGGCCAGGAGCCCAGCGGCCTGGCCTGGACGGAGCGCATCCCCAGAGGCTGTGAGGCTGTGTGGAGGCCTGGGCGGGGGACCGGGGCCGGGGGGGGGGGGGGTGGCCTTTGAAGGGGCTCGGACCCAGAGTGCAGTTGGCTTTATTTGGGGGGCATCCCTCTAGGTCTCCTTTTATCATTCCCCCTTATCCGTAGCCCCCGAGGCCAGCTGACGCAGCCCTGAGAAAACTTCCCCCATCCATTTCATTTTCCAAAGTAGCAATTACGCCTCTCAGCCCCTTTGCGTCGGGCGGGCGGGGAACGTTGCAGGCCGCCAAGCGGGGCCTTTGGAGCTGGGTCTCCGGGCACTTCCTGTCGGCTGGGCCTCCGCGCCCGTGACATTGACATTAACCGTGTTCCAAGGGGGCTCTGTCCTGCACAGAGGCGCCCGCACCATCAACACCGGGATCCGTTCTGTTGTTGTTGTTGTTGTTTAAATACATTTTTATTGATGTCAGAGAGGAAGGGAGAGGGAGAGAGAGATGGAAAAACATCCATGATGAGAGAGAATCATGGATGGCTGCCTCCCGCATGCCCCACACGGGGGGATGGAGCCCGCAACCCGGGCCTGTGCCCTGACCGGGAATCAGACTGGTTCATGGGTCCGCGCTCAACCACTGAGCCACGTGGACCGGGCTGGGGATTGTGTGTAATGTAGTTTCCTTCTCAGGATCAGCTTCAGGGTAAAAACCCCAGCGCGGATGGTGTGGGTGCTCGCCCGTTGGTAGTGGTGATGGTGTTTTTATTTTATTTTTGTTTTATAGGGTTTTTATCAAAACAATCTAGAGACCAGGAATTACATATACGAGTGGGGGTCCTATCAGGGATGCATATGGAAGGGTTATGTCTTTGGTCACGGTTCGATTCCCGGTCAGGGCGCATGCCCCGGGTTGTGGGCTCCATCCCCAGTGTGGGAGCGTGCAGGAGGCAGCCGATCCGTGATTCTGTCTCATCACAGATGTTTCTATCACTCTCTTCCTCTCCCTTCAATAAACAATATTTAAAAAGAGCCCTAACCGGTTTGGCTCAGTGGATAGAGCATCGGGCTGCAGACTGAAGGGTCCCAGGTTCGATTCCGGTCAAGGGCATGTACCTTGGTTGCGGGCACATCCCCAGTGGGGAGTGTGCAGGAGGCAGCTGATTGATGTTTCTCTCCCATCGATGTTTCTAACTCTCTCTCCCTCTCCCTTCCTCTCTGTAAAAAATCAATAAAATATATTTTAAAAAATAAATAAATAAAAAATATTTAAAAAGAGAGAGAGGGAGATGGAGGGGAATGGAGAGGCGGGCTCCTTAGCGGTTCCCAGGCCCCAGTACCCGCCTTCCCTGTGGAGGGTCGAGGCCTCTGCAAGCTCCCACCTCTGCAAAGGCCTCTCCAGCATCTGTGGGGCCCACAGCCGGTGCGGTGTGGCGGAGGGTGGGCGTCCAGGGGAGCCAGGCCTGGGGAGCCTGTGGCCGGAGAGGCAGCCTGCAGACCCCAGGAAAGAGGCGGGGGAAGCAGAACTCCCGCGCGGAGGCCCTCGAGGCCCAAGGCAGGCCGTCTGGGGGGCGGGGGGGCGGGCGGGGAGCGTGTGAACCGGCGACGGTCTGTTATTTTTCAAATCGGATTCTTGGCACTTCTCGCTCGTGGAGGGTGCGCCAGAGATGGTGGGCCTGAGCCCGGGCCTTGAGGTGGCATTTCCCAGGGTGAAGTCCAATTTGCAAAAGGACGGACGGCCTTGTCCAACCCACCGCTTGTATTGGTCCTCCCTTTTTCTGGTTTTTGTGGAGGATATTTTTTCCATTGATTTTTTTTTAAGAGTAGAGGGGAGGGAGGGAGGGAGGGGGGAGAGGCAGAGAGAGAGAAACATCGATGTGGGAGAGACACATCAATTGGTTGCCCCCCACCCCACCCCCCACACACACACACACACGCAATACCAGGATCGAGGATCACTGCAACCCAGGTACGTGCCCTTGGCCAGGAATCAAACCTGGGACCCTTCTGTCTGCGGGCTGGCGTTCTAACCACTGAGCAGCCCCAAATCAGAATAATGGGCCCGGGAAAGAATCCCTCCCGTTGGGTGTGAGACAAATCTTCCAGACGTATGAACTGATACTGAGCTGCGGGCGGAATTCAGGCTGGATCCCGGGCCCAGGAGGCAACCCTTCGGGTGTGTCCCCCAGCACTGTTTCTCTCTCTGTGTCTCTCCCGCTCCCTTCCACTCTCTCTAAAAATCAATGGAGGGAAAAAAAACATCCTCGGTGAGGATGAGCAACCAATAAAAAAAAATAAAAAAAAAGAGAGACAGGGCAGCGAGCGGAACCGGCCGGCCCCTCCTTCATCTGTATGTTTGTGTCCCTCTAGAATCCACGGCGGAAACCCCTTACAAGATCACTTGCGAGTGGAGTCCAAAGACAAAAACCTTGTAAATTAGAAACATCACGATGGGGAAAAATACGGCTGGAGTCGAGCAGTCTGCATTTTTATTTATTTATTTTTTAAGTTGCTGGCTAGAGACCCATCTGGCATCGACCTATGACCCAGGAGGTCACGGTTCGATTCCCGGTCAAGGGCACATGCCCGGGTTGCGGGCTCCATCCCCAGTAGGGGGCGTGCGGGAGGCGGCTGATCCATGATTCTCTCTCATTATTATTGTTTCTATCTCTCTCTCTCTTCTTCTCCTTTCCTCTCTGAAATCAATAAAGAATATATTTTAAAAAAAAAAACAACAAGAAGTTGCTGGTTAGAGAGGATTTCCAGATCAATGTCATGACCGACCAGGTAACTTTTGGGCGGTAGGAACATGCGTGGAGGGGAAGTCTAACAGACACCCGATCGCTCCCTCCCCTTTATTTATATTCTCTTCTGCCGCCTTCTCACTTTCCGCCCTCCCCCTCGGAACTGATACGGGGAAGGCTCCCGATTCAGCAGTTTTCGCTGACAGCCTCTATTATCGAAGCCACGAAATTCCATCTTCCAGCAAATGGGCCTCTCCCGCTGGCCGCGCTCCCCTGCCCCGGGCCAGCGTCTCCCTGCCCCGCTTATTACTTTCTCGCTGCTCCCCGGGGCGAGGGCCGGCTGGATGGCGAAAGTCAACGCTCGGATTCGGTTTCAGCTGGAAGAATAAGCCTGTAATTGAAGCCCGGCCCCCCCGTCCGTCCGTCCGAGGGCAGGTTTCCCTGGGGGCCTGGTGCTGAGCTCCCAAAAGTCGGAAGGGCACACCCTCCGGCGGGCGAGGGGCACGGTTGGCTCCGGATCCCACACCGCGGGTGCGTGGGGGGCGGTGGGGGGCACTGCCCTCCTGCCCAGCCAGAGCCGGCCTCTGTCTTTTTTTTTTTTTTTTAATCTTCACTCGAGGAGATTCTTCCATTGATTTTTAGAGAGAGAGGGAAAGACAGAGACATCAAGGTAAGAGAAACACATCGATGGGTTGCCTCCTGCACACGCCCTGACTAGGCCCAGGCTGGGGAGGGGCCTGCCACCGAGGTCCATGCCCTTGATCAGAATCGAACCCAGGACCCCCTGGTCCGCAGGCCGATGCTCTCTCCACTGAGCCAAACTGGCAATCCTGGACCCCTCTTGCAACCCGGGACCCCCCCCCCCAGGGGATGTCGGACTGCTGGTTTCAGCCCGATCCACACAGGCCAGGCCGAGGGACCCCCACCGGTGCACAGATCCGTGCACCGAGCCTCTAGTATACATGTAAGGTCCTTGGTTCATCTCCTCCTGCCCTCCTCCCTCCCCACTTCCCTGTGAGATTCATCAGTCTGTTCCATGTTTCCATGCCTGTGCATTGAGCGTCTGCCCCCTGGTGGTCAGTGCACATCATAGCTACTGGTCAAATGGTCAGACGGTTGCTTAGGCTTTTATATATATAGATATAACTCAGCTATTCCTCTGTGATCCGTGCTATCGCTTTAAAAAAAAGAGAGAGAGAGAAGATTTTAGAAATTTTTTTGAATATTTTTTGCTTTATTATGACAAAAATAATTCTCTGAACATGAGACTTGGCCCTGGCCAGTGTGGCTCAGTTGGTTGGGCATCGTCCCATGCACCAGGGGGGTCACCGGTTCGATTCCCGATCAGGGCAGGTGCCTGGGCTGTGGGCGCAATCCCCAGTACGGGGCGTGCAGGAGGCAGCCGATCCATATTGCCCTCTCACATCCATGTTTCTCTCCCTACCTCTCTCTCTCTGAAGGTGGGTAAACCGTTCTTTGGGGGGAAAAAGAAAAAAGAAATAAAAAAGTTGCCTTGTCCTTAGATGATGGTGCTGTCAGCCTAATGCATGACCACTTCCTTTCTTCGGTAGATGTTCATCAACAATGAATGGCACGCGTCCACAAGCGGGAAAAAGTTTGCCACATACAACCCTTCAACGCTAGAACAAATCTGCGAGGTGGAGGAAGGCGATAAGGTGGGTGTGCCCCACGCAACCCCGGGTAACTCGGTTCCGGAGGCAGAAGGATGAGGAGGGGGGTCGGCTCAGGTGTGAGATGGGACCGGTCCCCTCTCAGGTAGGACCTGGGTTCGCTGCTTCTCAGACGCAGGGCCCAGGATGGGGTCCATGAGGGACCAGGGCTGCAGAAAGCTGCTCACCTGTGATGGACGTTTCCCCATCTGGGAGGATGACTGCCTCCTCCTCACGTGGCGAGAGGTGAAGGTTTTTATCCCCAATTCCAACCTGCGGGCATTCAGGGATCTTTCCCCGGAGCATTGCCGGCTGGTGTGTTTCATCAAAGGCAACATTCTGGCAGGAGACACTTAAAAATAACAGAAAAAACTTGAAGGAAAAAAGACTTGCTCACCAAGTCACTCAGCGGTAATAATGTCATGCAATTGCCAGATTGCTTTTCTAAGAGGAACTCGTGTGGTCATGTAATCTACACTAATAAAAGAGAAATATGCAAATGGACCATACTTCCGTGACGCCCATCAGCCAATCAGGAGTGAGTATGCATATTAACCCAACAAAGATGGCGGGTTAATTTGCATATGCAGGCACAGAGCAGCCAGGCGCGGCAGGACACCTGCTATCAGAGGGAGCTACAGGAGCGGTGCTCCGGCCCAGAGCGAGGACCTGCAGGCTCCCGGGCGGCCGGGAGCTAAGCCAGGGGAAAGAAGGCTTATTCTTGCACGAATCTTCATGCAATGGGCCTCTAGTATATTATAATTAGCTCATTATAATAATACTAGGGGCCTGGTGCACGGATTTGTGCATGTTGAAAGGAAATTAATTAGAAGGTGACCAGCGGGGCAGGATGGCTAAGAAGGGCCAGACACGCCCCAGAGCCAACCTCCTGTGGTCCCTCCCCTACCGGCCGCACCTGGGGCGTCCCCTGCGTCGCCACAGCTAGAAGGGCGTTTGCCGAGTGAGCAGGGTCCTTCTGGCAGGTGGGCCCCTCGGCCTGGCCTGCGGGGATCGGGCTGAAACCGGTTCTCTGGCATCCCCCGAGGGGTCCCGCAGCGCGAGAGGGCGCTCCGCAAAGTTGCGGGCATACAGGGTGTGGCATGCAAACGCAAGCATGCAGTAAACCAGCAGCAACATAACCTAGGGCCAACGGTGGGATCGCGCGGCCCCACGAGGAATCGGGCTCCCTCCTCTCTGGCTCCCAGGATGCATCACCCGAGAACCAACCCTGCCAGGTCCCTGCAGCTCGGCAGCTCCCGCGTTGAGCGTCTGGCCCCTGGGGTTCCGTGCGTGTCCTAGCAACCAGTGGACGGACACGTAGCTTTTTATAGATATAGAATTTTTTAAAGATTATTGTTTAAAAAAAAAAAAGGAAAGGAAAGAGAAAGACCAAAGATGTAAAACAGAAAGCTGTCGCGTGACGCCCCCAGCCACCCCCGCCCTCATCGGCGGTCACATGGGGGAAGCAGGTCCCTGCCGCTTTCTGTCCCGAACCGCAGTGTCGTCGCAAGCTGACACGCTCTCTCTCGTGGTTGGCCCCTCAGCCTGACGTGGACAAGGCCGTGGAGGCCGCACACGCCGCCTTCCAGAGGGGCTCGCCGTGGCGCCGACTGGATGCCCTGAACCGAGGCCGACTGCTGCACCAGCTGGCCGACCTGGTGGAGAGGGACCGCGCCGTCCTGGCCGTGAGTACACGCCCAGGAGGGGCGGCAGCTCAGCTTTTCTATTTCTTATTTATTTATTTCATTTTTTATCGATTGCAGCGAGGAAGGGAGAGGGAGAGAGAGAGAGAGAGAAACATCCATGATGAGAGAGAATCATGGATCGGCTGCTTCCTGCACGCCCCCGACGGGGGATCGAGCCTGCAACCCGGGCACGTGCCCTGGAACGGGAATCGAACCGTGACCTCCTGGTTCACAGGTCGACGCTCCACCCCTGAGCCATGCTGGCCGGGCGGTTTTTTCCTTTCTGGATCTGACGGAGGAACGAGCAGACTATTCCCCACGCGGCCGGGACAGTGCAACCGCTCTTGCCGCTGGCAGCGTCTTGGGAACGGAGGGAGGAGGGACTCTTTTTTTATATATATATATATTTTTATTGATTTCAGAGAGGAAAGGAAGGGAGAGAGAGCTAGAAACATCAATGATGAGAGAGAATCATTGATCAGCTGCCTCCTCCTGGGGATCGAGCCCACAACCAGGGCATGTGCCCTTGACTGGAATTGAACCTGGGACCCTTCAGTCCACAGGCTGAGGCTCTATCCACTGAGCCAAACCCGCTAGGGCGGGAGGAGGGACTCTTGAATGCATTGCCTGGAGACCTGAGCTCTCCTCTCCCTCCTCCCTCCCTGGCCGGCCCGTCTGGCCTGCTGGCCCCAAATCCGAGCGAGCGAGGACAGCTCCCTCCCGGGTCAGCGTGTGGCTCACCCAGGAGCCTCTGGGTTCTTCCTGCAAAAGAGGGTCCCTCTCCCGGCTAAGCTGCCAAGCTGGCTTTCTCAAACACATTTCTGTTCCCCCCAGGGGGCGCGGTGAGCTCATCCGTCTGCAATGTGTGTGCGGACTCGGAGCCCCGGGCTCCCCTCCCCGTCCTGTCCTCAAGTGTCAGTGTCATCGTGGGGAGCGGGGACCTCAAGGCCACCACCCCCCCTCCCCCCCGCTGGAGGCCCCTCTCCCATTGTCTGGCAGGACTGGGTTGTGACAGAGACCTCGATGCCCACGGGATAGTAAGGGCCCGCGCTTGGCCACATCATGAAGGCGTCAGGACGTGATTGGCAAATACGGTTTTCATGTCTTTGTTGTTGTTGTAGTTAATCCTCTCCCCCGAGAGGATCAATTTTTCCATTGATCTTTAGAGAGAGTGGCAGGGAGGGCGGGGGAGAGAGAAACATTGATGTGAGAGACGCACACGGACTGGTTGCCTCCCGCATGCGCCCTGACGGGGGACGGGGCACGAACTCACAACCCAGGCACGTGCCCATGACTGGGAATCGAACCCGAGACCCTTCGGTCTGTGGGCTGACACTCTAACCCAGGGGTGGGCAAACTTTTTGACTCGAGGGCCACAGTGGGTTCTTAAACTGGACCGGAGGGCCGGAACAAAAGCATGGATGGAGTGTTTGTGTGAACTAATATAAATTCAAAGTAAAGGAGCGGAGGGGAGAGCAAGAGAACCCTCCGCTCTTTCGGCTCCGCAGGCCGGATAGAACAGCCGAACGGGCCGGATCTGGCCCGCGGGCCGTAGTTTCCCCACGGCTGCTCTAACCACTGAGCAAACTACGCCAGGGTGCAAATGCAGGCTTTTGTGTGTGTGTGTTTTTAAGTATATTTTTATTGATTTCAGAGAGGAAGGGAGAGAGAGGGAGAGAGAGAGAGGGATAGAAACATCCATGATGAGAGAGAATCATGGATCCCCTGCGTCCTGCACGCCCCACACTGGGGATGGAGCCCACCACCCGGGCCGGGAATCGAACCGTGACCTCCTCCTGGTTCCTAGGTCAATGCTCAACCACGGAGCCACGCCGGCCTCTCTTCCTTTAATAAATCATCATCATCATCATCTGGCTGCAGCGACTCTAAAACGAGAACGCAGCCCTGGGCTATGTGTCGGGCGGCCACTTCCTGCAGAGTTTCAGCCCTGGACTCCACTGGGGCTGCTTGTCTGAGGGACAAAGGGCGCCTCTGAGACCCCCGGCTGCAAATAGAAAAGAATCCCCACCATTGAGGAGCCGCCATCTCCCCCCAGAATGGCCTCCCCTCAGCACCCAGGCCACGGCGAGCCCACTCCCTTCCCCGGAGCATCCGGCCTTGCACCCCGCGAGGGGCCCTTGTGTCTTTGTGCTGGTGGCCCGACCCTGCTGGGCCCCGTCCGCCACTCTTTCCACTACGTGCTGGTCGGTCAGCTGGGCCATGAAGGAGGAAGCTGTGGCCTCCCTCTCTCTCTCTCTCTCTCTCTCTCTCTCTCTCTCTCTCTCTCTCTCTTTTATTCCATTGATTTTTAGAGAGAGGGAAAGACAGAGAAGCATCGATGAGAGAGACACACGCTGATCGGTTGCCTCCTGCAGGTGCCACAACCAAGGTCCTGGGGCGGGGAGGAGCCTGCGACCGAGGGACCTGCCCTTGATGGGAATCGAACCCGGGACCTTTGGGTCCGCAGGCCGACGCTCTATCCACTGAGCCACACCGGCTAGGGCCGTGGTCAGCAATCGGTGGCTCGCAAGCCACGTGTGGCTCTTTGGCCCCTTGAGTGTGGCTCTTCCACAAAATACCACAGCCTGGGCGAGTCTATTTGGAAGAAGTGGCATTAGGAGAAGTTTAAGTTTAAAAAATGTGGCTCTCCAAAGACATGTCCGTTGTTGTCCTGTTGATATTTGGCTCTGTTGACGAATGAGTTTGCCGACCCCTGGGCTGGGGCCTCCCTCTCTGTCTTGTTAGAGGAAGCCAGCCCTCTCTCCAGCCACCCGCTCTCTCCACCTCACCTTCCCAGAGCTTCCGAAGAGGCAGGGACCCGCGGGGCCAGGTCACACGGCTGAGGTGCCTGTCTTTTCCAGATAGGAGACAAAATACCCAGGTGTCTTAGCGAGGCTTCAGATCAGCCTCGTGTCCACTGTCCTCTACGGGGACACGTCCCCATGCTCTGGCCGACCCCTCAGCTTTAAGGGTTTTAAAATAAATGCATGCTGATATGGCCCAGCCGGTGTGGCTCAGTGAGTTGAGCATCATTCCATGAACCAGAAGGGCGACGGTTCGATTCCCAGTCAGGGCCCATGCCTGAGTGGTGGGCTCTGTCCCCAGTAGGGGGCCTGCAGGAGGCAGCTGATCGACATTTCTCTTTCACGTTGATGTTTTTTCTCTCTTTCCCTCTTCCTTCCTCTCTCTGAAGTCAATAAAAACATATTTTTTAACAAAAGAAGAAAGAAGCAAAGGGGCCCTAGCCAGTGTGGCTCAGTGGATAGAGCGTCGGCCTACAGACTGAAGGGTCCTGGGTTCGATTCCGGTCAAAGGCACGTCCCTGGGTTTCAGGCTTCTGGCCCTGGCCAGGGACATGTGAGAAGCATCCGAGAGATGTGTCTCTCTCACATCCGTGTTTCTCTCTGTCTCTCCCTCTCCCTTCCACTCTCTCTAAAAATCAATGGAAAGAATATCCTTTGGTGAGGATTAAAAAAAAAGAAACAAATAGCATAGATAAAAATATTTTTAAATCCTATATCATAAAAGGCTAATATGCAAATGGACCGACCAGCAGAGCGACCGGTCGCTATGATGCGCACTGACCACCAGGGGGCAGACGCTCAATGCAGGAGCTGCCCCCCGGTGGTCAGTGGGCTCCCACAGGGGGAGCGCCGCTCAGCCAGAAGCCGGGCTCACGGCTGGCGAGTGCAGCAGCGGTGGGTGGGAGCGGTGGTGGGTGGGAGCGGTGGTGGGTGGGAGCGGTGGTGGGTGGGAGCGGTGGTGGGTGGGAGCGGTGGTGGCAGCACCCTCTCCTGCCACCACAGCAGCGCTAAGCCAGCCGTCGGACATCCACCAAGGGCTTCCAGACTGCGAGAGGGCGCAGACCGGGCTGAGGGACTCCCCCGAGTGCACGAATGTTGTGCACAGGGCCTCTAGTAATAATAATAATAATAATAATAATAATAATAATAATAATAATAAAAGAAAAAAAGGAAAAAGCATCCTGATTGTCAGCACGGGTCTTATTGTAAATGCAGGGTCTTGCTTTCTAAGGGACACAGATGACTAGGAGGTGTGGAGATCAGTGCTCTGGGCCCATAACTCCCTGCCCCCCACCCCACCCCACCCCCCACAGCCCACCCCCTGTTCTTAACCCCCTGGCAGGTAAAAAGAAGGATGTCTGAGGCTCATGTCTTGTTCTTGCAGACCCTGGAGACCATGGACACGGGGAAGCCGTTCCTTCATGCCTTTTTCATCGACCTGGAGGGCTGCATCAAAACCCTCCGATACTTTGCAGGGTGGGCAGACAAAATCCAGGGCCGGACCATCCCCACAGGTGAGGGGGCAGGAGTCTTTGGGGGGGACCCTGGCTTTCCCTTCCTCTGCTGGCCTCTGGCCATTTCCCCTGTCCCCCCAGAAGAGATGGCACTGTGCCCCACCTTCCGCTAAGGAATTTTGCTTTTTTAATATATATATATATTTTTTTTATGGATTTCAGGGAGGAAGGGAGAGGGAGAGAGAGAGAGAGAAACATCCATGAGGAGAGAGAATCCTGGATCGGCTGCCTCCTGCACGCCCCCTACTGGGGATGGAGCCCACAGCCCGGGCATGTGCCCTTGACCAGGAATCGAGCCGTGACCTCCTGGTTCGTAGGTCAGCGCTTAACCACTGAGCCACACAGGCCTGACAGGAATTTGCTTTTGGAATTGAGTGTGACACCACCGGTCTGAGTCTCTGTGTAACAGGCCAGACTCACACGTGACACCTTTGTGGGCTTCTGGGTGACTGCCCTGTCTTGTTCCTCCTTGAAATTCTTTTTTTTTTTTTAATATATTTATTGATTTTGTACAGAGAGGAAGGGAGAGAGAGAGTTAGAAACATCAATGGGAGAGAAACGTCGATCAGCTGCCTCCTGCACACCTCCTACGGGGGATGTGCCCGCAACCAAAGTACATGCCCTTGACCGGAATCGAACCTGGGACCCTTCAGTCCGCAGGCCGACATGCTATCCACTGAGCCACACCGGCCAGGGCCCTCCTTGAAATTCTTCATCTGGATTCATGTGTCTTCCCCTCCCCCGTGTCCCCTCTCATGCAGATGACAATGTTGTGTGTTTCACCCGGCACGAGCCCATAGGTGTGTGTGGGGCCATCATTCCTGTAAGTACAGGGTTCCCCCCACTGATCCCATGGGCCCCTTAGAACCAAGGTTTTTGGTTTGGAGGGGCGGGGGGGTTGTTGTTGTTTCTTTAAAATACATTTTTCTTGATTTCAGAGAAGAAGGGAGAGGGAGAGAGAGAGAGAAACACCAATGATGAGAGAGAATCACTGATTGGCTGCCTCCTGCACGCCCCGCACTGGGGATCGAGCCCGCAACTCCTACAGGACTTCTCAGAGCCTTTAAGGGGCTGATGTCATTGTACGTAAACCTCCAAGGGGACGAGGCAGTGCACGCACAAGTGGAATCCCTTCTATCAAAGAATAACTATTAGCCTCCCCCAGAATGCACGTAGAAAGCACCAGGCTGGTATGCCATTCTGATCATTGCAAAACACCTATGTTACCCGTTAAGCCCCAAAGCAAGTGCCCTCCGTGGAGCAGGGTAGCGGGTGGATCCGGGTCCCCCACGTCCCCCTGTGCCCTGTTGCAGTGGAACTTCCCTCTGATGATGCTGGTGTGGAAGCTGGCGCCGGCGCTGTGCTGTGGCAACACCATCGTTGTGAAGCCGGCCGAACAGACGCCCCTCACCGCCCTCTACCTCGGCTCTCTGATCAAAGAGGTGAGACGCCCGAAAGGAAAATATTATGTGTTCTCGGTAACATCCCACTCCCGAGGAGCGGGCCGCCGGCGTGAGATAAAGCTGCCCGGCCGAGCTGGGCTGTGCGTGACAGCAGGGCCGGCTCACCGTGCGTGGGAAGGGGACGATGCCTGTTTCCCTTGGCAAGTGCCCGTTCGTTCTCTCTCCTGCCCGTGGTCACTGACCCGTGAGGAGCAATTCCGCTCCTCCCACTGACTGCTAGAAGCAATTCCGCTCCTCTCACTGACCCGCTAGAAGCAATTCCGCTCCTCCCACTGACCTGCGTGAGAAGATGTCACTGGCATTATGGGCTCAAACCTACTTTAGGAGCAAGTGTTTTCTCTAAAGAATTTGCAGAAGAGTCCCCTGGGCCCTGACCGGTGTGGCTCAGTGGATAGAGCATCGGCCTGCACACTGAAAGGTCCCAGGTTCGATTCCGGTCAAGGGCATGTACCTTGGTTGCGGGCACATCCCCAGTAGGAGGTGTGCAGTAGGCAGCTGATCGATGTTTCTCTCTCATTGATGTTTCTGGCTCTCTATCCCTCTCCCTTCCTCTCTGTAAAAAAGCAATAAAATATATATTTAAAAAAAGAAGGGTCCCCTGGGCGGGAACGGAACACTCAGAGGCTCTTTGGGCCTGGCACTGGTGGGGTCATCTGGACAGCTCCCCTAAGTCGCTGTCACCCAGCCAGGCTCCCCCACGATCATTCCCTCCCCAGGCAATCACCATGCGGGGAAACAGCAG
Source organism: Plecotus auritus (assembly GCF_963455305.1). NCBI lineage: Eukaryota > Metazoa > Chordata > Mammalia > Chiroptera > Vespertilionidae > Plecotus > Plecotus auritus. The sequence goes on along the minus strand of NC_137781.1, from coordinate 4,731,709 downwards.
CCCCCAGGGACTCCTCCCTCCCGACACACCAGGCAACACGTCTCCGTCACTCTGTCCCCAGCGTCTATGTTGCAAAGGGAGAGAAGGTCCCCTCACGTCACTTCCACCGAGCTAACAGGATCAGAGGCATCCCCTTTTTTTAAAAGATATATCGATTTTTATTGATCTCAGAGAAGAAGGGAGAGGGAGAGAGAGAGACCTCCGTGATGAGAGAGAATCTTGGATCGGCTGCCTCCTGCACGCCCCCCCCCCCAGACTTAGCAATGGGCATGCCCTCTGCCTGGTGACATCACTGAGCCGTGACCCTCTGGGCCCACGCGTGGCTCCCTGGTGGACGCTGGTCCCTTCCCTTCCTTCAACGCCCCCTCGGTCTCCTCCTAGGTCGGCTTCCCTCCGGGCGTGGTGAACATCGTGCCCGGATTCGGACCCACCGTGGGAGCGGCCATGTCTTCCCACCCTCGGATCAGCAAGATCGCGTTCACCGGCTCCATCGAGGTAGCCCCCTCCTCACCGGCCGGGGGCGGAGGGCTGGGGACCCAGGCCCCCTTCCTGGGAGAGGCCGGCCTGGGACCTGTGTTCCGTCGAACCCGGACCGCGTTCTAGTACGCGAGCAGTCAGCCTTCCAAAGCCACTGGGCCAGTTTCCAAAGGGAATAAACCCAGGAGCCCTGGCAGAAAGGACGGCTGGAGGAGATAAAGTAAAAGCGTGAGACATCGTAGGACAAGCAAGGTCGTAGTGAAGGCAACACGGTAACTAACAGCCCGGCCGGCGTGGCTCCGTGGCTGAGTGTCGACCCAGGAGCCAAGAGGTCCCCGGTTCGATTCCCAGTCAGGGCACAAGCCCGGGTTTCCGGCTCGATCCCCAGTAGGCATTCAGTCAATGATTCTCTCTCATCAATTGAAAAAAAGTTGTTTAATTAAAATAAAAGAAAATGCACTCACACCTTGTTTGGGGGAACAGCCTCAGCCCTGGGGGACCCCAGCCCTGCCTCATTTTTTTTGTTGTGGCTGTCAATCCTCCCCCGAGGATATTTTCCCATTGATTTCTAGAGAGAGAGTGGAAGGGAGCAGGAGAGAGAGAGAAACATCGATGTGAGAGAGACACATCAATGGGTTGCCTCCCTCGCGGGCCCTGACCGGGGCCGGGGATGGAGCCTGCAACCGAGGTGCATGCCCTTGACGGGGATCAAACCCGGACCTCCTGGTTCCTAGGTCGACGCTCAGCTACTGAGCCACGCCGGCCAGGCTGCACACACGGTCTTTGGTTGATCACCTCTCACCCCCACCCCCACCCACCCTCCCTGCCTTCCCTCCGAGATTCCGCAGCCGTAGAACTGACCTTCATCCTGAAGAGCAGCCCCCCGAATTCCCTAATTCTCAGGGGCTCCCTCAGCTTATACCAAAGCATCCGATAGAAAGATCTCCCTCCCTAGCGAGGGGTAGGCAGCTGCCCCGGTGCCCCTGGGAGCCCTTTCTCAGAGGGGCGGCCACGGGACAGGGGGCGGCGGCTCCTCCCCTGCTGGCTGGGGGTGCGGGGCGGGGGGGGGGGGTTGAATCGCTGGGCCTTCAGGCTCCAGCTCCGCCCCTGTGAGTGGAGCAGCTGGCCAGGGGTTGTGGCCAGGCCAGCGTCTCAGGGTGCTGGGAGGGAGCGGCCGAGGGAGGCTGACACACGTGTATTTGGGCCACATCTGGCCACGTCCAAGGTTCAATCTGGTCCCGGTGTGTTTTTTGTTTTTTCATCTGGAAGGTTGGCAAGCTGGTTAAAGAGGCCGCCTCACGGAGCAACCTGAAGAGGGTGACGCTGGAACTTGGGGGGAAGAACCCCTGTATCGTGTGTGCCGACGCCGACCGTGAGTCTCTCCCTGCACTTTAGGGGGCTCGGGGGTGTCTCCAGGCTTCCTGGACCAAACTCAGAACCAAGGGGAACACACACACACACACATACGCACGCACGCACGCACAGGCATACACGCACACACACACAGGCATGCACACGCATGCACACACATGCACACACAGGCATACATACACATGCACGCACGCACAGGCATACATACGCACATGCATACACACACGCACACACACAGAGACATACACACATGCGTGCATACAGGCATACACGCACGCACGCACAGGCATACACACACAGGCACATACACACGCACGCACAGGCATACACACACAGGCACATACACACGCACGCACACAAGGCATACACACACACACGCACGCACACTCAGGCACACACACACACGCACACACGCACACGCACACACACACAGTGGGGTGCTTTTCCACCTTGGGCCCTGCTCGCCTAAACAGATGGAGATGAAATGCAAGTTCCATTGGATGCCCCGCCCGCGTGGCTCAGGGGTTGAGCATCGACCTATAAAGCAGGAGGTCACGGTTGGATTCCCGGTCAGGGCACATGCCCAGGTTTCAGGTTCGATCCCCAGCAGGGGGCGTGCTGGAGGCAGCTGATCCATGATTCTCTCTCCTCATGGATGTCTCTCTCTCTCTCCCTTCCTCTCTGAAATCAATAAAAATATATTTTTTTTAAAAAGTAAGCTCCATGGGAGGGAGGCATGTCCAGGTGGTCACCTGATTCTGCCCTTCAAGGTCAAGTTGACCTTCCCATCCCCATGGAGTGGGAGCCCTGAGAGCAAGGCCAGTTTCTCCTCCAGGCGCTCCGGCCCCTGAGTGGGAAGGGGGCTGGGGTCCGAGGAGGAGGTGTGTCCCACTCCTAGGCACTCATCTTCTGCCCTCCCTGCTGCTTGGGGTCCTATTTATGTCTTGCAAAAAACAGCCTCCCCACCTGCCCGTTAGGGCCAGAAATTCCTTTCTTGAGGAGCAAAGCCTTCCACTGTGCATGCACATAAAGGCTGGAATTGCAAAGATCCCCGAGACAAACCCGCTATTTCTCACTAAGGTGTGAAGGACTGATAGCAGCCCTCTCCTGGACGCTGGCTCGCCCTGGGGGAGAGGCCCGTGGACATGGACTGTGTACGTTGTTCCCGAGAGGGTGTTCCCTTGCGGAGGGAGGCATCATCAGCGTTGCTAACGGTTTCGGGAGCCGCGTGGGCGTGGCCCCACGGTGACCCACACTCAGAGCTCCAAACGCCAGTCTTAAAGAGCCAGCACTCCCATTTGGCTGAGTGCCGCCACGGCTGGGTACCCCATCTGCCCCGCGGCTCCCCCTCTTTTCCTCCCAGGGAAGAAAGTGACAATGAAAACACACGACTCCTGTCTGACGGTTGGTCGGACGAGGATCGTAAACACCCAGCATAGCCATCGCCGCTTCCCGTGGGCAGGGCCAGGCCACAGAATTAAATCCTGACGCAGCTGGCATCCCAGGCATGATATCAACGAGAACATGCCGCCGTTCCCCGCCACGGCAGCCCCCACCCCGGCTCCCGGCAGGAAGTGAATGAGTTATTTAGGACGAATGGCTTTTTTAAAATATATATTTTATTGATTTTTTACAGAGAGGAAGAGAGAGGGATAGAGAGTTAGAAACATCGATGAGAGAGAAACATCGATCAGCTGCCTCCTGCACACCTCCTACTGGGGATGTGCCCGCAACCAAGGTACATGCCCTTGACCGGAATCGAACCTGGGACCCTTCAGTCCGCAGGCCGACGCTCTATCCACTGAGCCACACCGGTTAGGGCACGAAGGGCTTTTTTAAAAAATATATTTTTTTATTGATTTCAGAGAGGGAGAGGGAGAGAGAAACATCCATGAGGAGAGAGAATCATGGATCGGCTGCCTCCTGCACGCCCCCTGCTGGGGATCGAGCCCACAACCTGGGCCTGTGCCCTGACCGGGAATCGAACCCTGACCTCCTGGTTCCTAGGTGGACGCTCAACCACTGAGCCACGCCGGCCGGGCCAGTACCTGGTTTTAATTCAATGCCAGCTCAGCGCTGCAGCTCAGGTTCAGACCCTGCCAGGCAGAGCCCATGCTTTCTCTCCTCTCTAACTCTTCCAAGTCCCGCACGGAGTTCTGTTCCCGAATAGGACCCTCCTGTTGCAGAAGGCGCAAAATCGGGGCTCCTTTCAAAGTTCTTGCCGAGGGGCCTGCATCCGTACTTAGCAGATGTTATTCCAAAGGACGTTAGTCCCGCCGGGCCGGCGTGGCTCCGTGGTTGAGCGTCAACCTAGGAACCAGGAGGTCACGGTTGGATTCCCGGTCAGGGCACATGCCCGGATTGCGGGCTCCATCCCCAGCGGGGGGCGTGCAGGAGGCAGACGGTCCAAGATTCTCTCCCATGGTTGATGTTTCTGTCCCTCTCTCTCCCTCTCCCTTCCTCTCTGAAATCAATAAAGATACCCTTTAAAAAAGGGGGGTGGGCCCCTAACCGGTTTGGCTCAGTGGCTAGAGCGTCGGCCTGCGGACTGGAGGGTCCCGGGTTCGATTCCAGTCAAGGGCATGTATCCTGGTTGCAGGCACATCCCCAGTGGGGAGGTGTGCAGGAGGCAGCTGATCGATGTTTCTGTCTCATGGATGTTTCTAACTCTCTCTCCCTCTCCCTTCCTCTCTGTAAAAAATCAATAAAATATATTTTTAAAAGAGGGGGGGCGGGGAGAATGGGTCCCTGAGCAGGTCAAACAGGGCATGGGACCCTTCTCTGCGCTTACCCGCGTCATAAACACACTGACACGTCCTGCAGTCGGGACCTCTTCACCTCCCAACTCGGCGGACCCCAAACGGTGTCCCATCCTCCGTGCGTTTGGGAAATGCCAGGAACGAAATTAATTCCCAAAGTCCAGGAGCCTGTCTCCTTGTGTGGGTAGAGCCGTGGCTGTGGCCAGTCCTGCCCTAACGACTTGATGGCTTCCTCTGCTCCCCTCTACCCCTCCCTCCCCCCCCCCCCCCCCCGCCCGCCGCCCGCTGCCTGTGCCGCCTCGCCCTCCAGTGGACCTGGCCGTGGAGTGTGCCCACCAGGGGATCTTCTTCAATCAAGGCCAGTGCTGCACGGCCGCATCCAGGGTGTTCGTGGAAGAGCAGGTGTACCCCGAGTTCGTCAGGAGGAGCGTGGAGCGCGCCAGGAAGCGGCCCGTCGGGGACCCCTTCGACGCCAGAACGGAACACGGGCCCCAGGTAACCTGCTGATGGGCGGAAACCCGGGGTGCGTGCGTGTCGGCAGCCCCTCTGGGCCCCCGGTTCGGCCGCTCTGTGCTCGGTGACCCCGGGTCCCTCCTGGAGCCTGAGGGGTGCTGATGTGCCTTCCCACTGAGTATGTTTTTGTAAATTAAATATTTTTTTTAATATATTTTATTGATTTTTTACAGAGAGGAAGGGAGAGGGATAGAGAGCTAGAAACATCGATGAGAGAGAAACATCGATCAGCTGCCTCCTGCACACTCCCTACTGGGGATGTGCCTGCAACCAAGGTACATGCCCTTGACCGAAATCGAACCTGGGACCCTTCAGTCCGCAGGCCGACGCTCTATCCACTGAGCCAAACCGGTTACGGCTGTAATTTAAATCTTTATTGTTGAGAGTATCACAGCCTGGCCGGTGTGGCTCAGGGGTTGAGCGTCGACCTGAGAACCAGGTCCGGGGTCACGGTTCGATTCCCCGTCAAGGGCACAGGCCCGGGCTGCGGGCTCCATCCCCAGCGGGGGGCGTGCGGGAGGCAGCCGATCCATGATTCTCTCTCATCGTGGATGTTTCTGTCTCTCTCTCTCCCTCCCCCTTCCTCTCTGACATCAATAAAAACATATTTAAAATAAGTAAATAATAAAAAGAAACCACAAAACCCCAGTGCGGAGAGCTCCGGGGTGGGGCCTGGTTGGGGCAGCCAACGACAGGGTGAAAATGATCGTAACCACAGGGTTTTACAGCCTCTTTAAAGGGCACATCCTGGATCGCGTTCTCACTGGTGACGCAGGCCTGGCGTGGGTAAATGTGTCAGCGGGCGGCCTGGCCGGCCCGTGCGTTATTGAAGCGGCCTCCCCTGCGCAGTTCCCAATCTCCTGGCAGGATTCGCCCGCCTGCCGCCTGCCCCCCCGCATGGGCGACGCGGGAGGCTGGGGGTCGGGGCATGTGGGTGGCTCCACGCGGGACGTTATGAACGTCACAAGCTCCCTCCAAACCTCAGTTGCCTCGGCTGGAAAATGGGAGTCATCGAAGGCTGTTTTGAAAATTTCACGGCACCCAATACGTTGTTATTATTTTATATATATATATTTTTTTGTTGTTGATTTCAGAGAGGAGGGGAGAGAGAGAGAAACATCGATGATGAGACAGAATCATTGATTGGCTGCCTGCTGCATGCCCCCTACTGGGGATTATCCAGGCTTGACTTTATTTTTTTTTTTTAAGGGGCTTTTTAAAAAATTTGATGCGTATTTTATTTTATTTATTTTTAGTTTTTTTGTGTTTTTTTTTTATTGTTGGTAGTATTACAGCTATCTCCAATTTGCCCCCTCCCCCTTCCCCCCAGTATTTTATTTTTTAAATATACTTTTTATTGCCCTGACTGGTGTGGCTCAGTGGATGGAGCATCGGCCTGCGGACTGAAAGGTCCCAGGTTCGATTCCGGTCAAGGGCATGGACCTTGGTTGCGGGCGCATCCCCAGTAGGGGGTGTGCAGGAGGCAGCTGATCGATGTTTCTCTCTCATCGATGTTTCTAACTCTCTATCCCTCTCTCTTCCTTTCTGTAAAAAATAAAAATAAAATAAAAATTTTTTAAAAAGTTGTAAAAAATATATATATAAACACATATATATGTATATATATATATACATATATATGTGTATATATATATATATATATATATATATACATACTTTTTATTGATTTCAGAGAGGGAGAGAGAGAGAGAGAGGAACATCCATGATGAGAGAGAATCCTGGATCGGCTGCCTCCTGCACGCCCCCTGCTGGGGATGGAGCCCGCCACATGGGCCTGCGCCCTGACGGGGAATCGAACCGGCGACCTCCTGGTTCATGGGTCGATGCTCAACCACAGAGCTCACCGGCGGGGCCGCCTTTATCATGTCTGCAGGCATTGCCACATCAGCTCCAAAGAGGATGTTACCAACTCCTGCTCCTACCAACCTGCAGCCCCATTACCAGGTTGGCACTGCGCCCATCTGATAGCGGAACGCAGCAGCATCTCGCCTGGCGCCTCGCCTGGCTTCAATGTGCGAGTATCTCTCATCGCGAGGGCGGCGGAACGTCTTATCAAGTGTTCACAAGCCGCTTCTGTTTCCTCTTCTGTGCCCCCCCCCCCTCTCGTTTTCCTTCCTGCGTCGAAGAACTCTTTCTGGACTAGAAAGATCGGCGCTGCCTCTGAGATGACTTGTTAAATTTCTCCGGTTCATTTCGCCCTTTGACTTCGCTTAGGATGTTGTTGCTTTTTTTTTTTTTTTTTAATATATTTTAATTGATTTTTTACAGAGAGGGAGAGAGAGTTAGAAACATCGATGAGAGAGAGACATCGATCAGCTGCCTCCTGCACACCCCCCACTGGGAATGTGCCCGCAACCAAGGTATATGCCCTTGACTGGAATCGAACCTGGAACCCTGTGGTCCGCAGGCCGACGCTCTAGCCCAGGCGTCCTCAAACTACGGCCCGCGGGCCACATGCGGCCCGCCGAGGACATGGATGCAGCCCGCCGGGGGCCGCTGCCTGTCCTGCTTAGCAGCCGACGCGTCCCGGGCCCGCAGTGCGCACAGGAATTAGTTCATAGTTTTTTTTTTTAAACTATAGTCCGGCCCTCCAACGGTCTGAGGGACAGTGAGCTGGCCCCCTGTTTAAAAAGTTTGAGGACCCCTGGGCCACTGAGCCAAATCGGTTAGCACGCTTGCTTTTTTTTTTTCTTTTAACATACTCAAGTTGATGGGTGTTTTTTCGGTGTGGATGTATTGTCTTATCTTTTGTTTCTGGATTTTGCCTCCTCTCTGCCATCATTCTCCTTTCCTTCCTTGTCCCCTTGTCATTTCTTTCCTATAAAGTGAAAAGCTTTGCCCCACTGGTGTGGCTCAGGGGTTGAGCGTCGACCTAGGAACCAGGAGGTCACGGTTCGATTCCCTGTCAGGGCACATGCCCGGGTTGTGGGCTTGATCCCCACTAGGGGGCGTGCAGGAGGCAGCCGATCTATGATTCTCTCTCATCATTGATGTTTCTCTCTCTCTCTCTCTCCCTTCCTCTCTGAGATCAATACAAATACATTCAAAAACAACAACAACAAAAAGCCTCGCTTTCCTTCCCGTTGTGCTTTGCAGATTGACCAAAACCAGTTCGACAAAATCCTCGCGCTCATCGAGAGCGGCAAGAAGGAGGGAGCCAAGCTGGAATGTGGGGGCGCAGCCATGGAAGACAGGGGGCTCTTCATCAAGCCCACCGTCTTCTCGGAGGTCACGGACACCATGCGGATCGCCAAGGAGGAGGTGCTGGGGGCTGCAGGAAAAGCTGAGGGGAGGGAATGCTGGGGGTCCTCTCTGGTGCTCAGCGACCCCAGATATCTTGTGAGGGGGGGGGAGCGCTTTTCTTTTTATATATATATATTGATTGATTGATTGATTTTAGAGAGGAAGGGAGGGGTGGAGAGAGAGAGAGAGAAACATCCATGATGAGAGCGAGTCACAGATCGGCTGCCTCCTGCACGCCCCCTTCTGGGGACCGAGGGTACAACACGGGCCTGTGCCCTGACCGGGAATCGAACTGTGACCTCCTGGTTCACAGTTGGGCACTCAACCCCTGAGCCACGCCGGCCCGGTGCTCACCGCCATCCCTGCGATCGATTCTAGATTTTTGGGCCGGTGCAGCCGATCCTGAAGTTCAAAACGATGGAAGAAGTGATCAGAAGAGCCAACAGCCTGGAATATGGGCTCACGGCAGCTGTCTTCACGAAAAACTTGGACAAAGCCCTGAAACTGGCTTCCGCTTTGGAGTCTGGCACTGTCTGGTGAGTGTTGGGGGGCGGGGGGTGTGTTTCAGGGTCCCGGGCAGCTGGCTGGCTGGCTGGCTGGCTTCATGACTCATGGAATCGTAGTCATATATTATGGGCCAAGCACTGTCTTTACTTTGCTGGATCCTCAGACCGGCTGTCTACGAAGAGGTACCATTCACGTCTCCATTTCATGCCTGAGGGCATGTAGGCTCAGAGAGGTGCAGGGACCTTCCCAGGGTCACACAGCATTCTCTAAAATATTTTATTTTAATTTTTTTTAATATATTTTATTGATTTTTTTACAGAGAGGAAGGGAGAGGGATAGAGAGTTAGAAACATCGATGGGAGAGAAACATCCATCAGCTGCCTCCTGCACACCTCCCACTGGGAATGTGCCCACAACCAAGGTACATGCCCTTGACCGGAATCGAACCCAGGACCCTTCAGTCCACAGGCTGACGCTCCATCCACTGAGCCAAACCGGTTTCAGCTTTTCTTTTTTAATTTTTTAATGTGTATTCATTTCCTGAATGGTTGAGAAAAAAGAAGTGAAAGGCTTTATGCTGGGAATATTCAAATCTCCGTTTCTGCTGGCAAGCACAGAAGGCAGACATTGAAAGCGCACGGTCTCCGTGATTAAAATCACAGCCGGTACGTGCAAACTCCAGGCGGGTCCCCGCCGGTAAGCGTGGGCTTCGTCTCCTTCTCTCTCCAGGATCAACTGCTACAACGCCATCTACGCGCAGGCTCCGTTCGGTGGCTTCAAAATGTCAGGAAATGGCAGAGAATTGTAAGTGCACCTGTCCCTGCATGCCTGTTCCTATCTGTCCATCCCGCTGGTCATGTCGGTCCGTTATTATTTATTTATTTTTAAATATATATTTTTAAATTAATTTCAGAGAGGTAAGGAGAGGGAGAGAGAGAGAAACATCCATGAGGAGAGAGAATCCTGGATCGGCTGCCTCCTGCACGCCCCCTCCTGGGGATCGAGGGTACAACCTGACCTCCTGGTTCACAGGTCGATGCTCAACCACGGAGCCACGCCCGCTGGGGTGCACGTCTGTGTTTTTGACCCTTGCCATCTATTTCCCAAGGGTTTTGATGAAGTCCTCGGCCGTAATTCACAAGGAGCCTGGACACGGTCTTGGAAACCGATTTCCGTGTTCTGCTGTCTCCAATGAATGTCTTCATGTTGCAAGAAGTTCCCCTTTTTCCCTGCTGGCACACGGCTCGGTGAATTCCATGGTTTTCCCCGGCCCCGTCACCCGGGCTGGGTTGGCAATTTGCCGCCCACCCACGGGCCCTCCGGGGCCTGTGCCTAGGCTGGTCTTAAGGAGAAGCCTGTAATTTCTCTTTCTTCAAGGTGCTTTTTAAATTTATTTTTTATTTTGTTGTTGTTGTTAATCCTCAGCCAGGGATATTTTTCCATTGATTTCCCCCGCCCCCATGGATTTTTCTTTTTTTTTTCTTTTTTTTAGAGAAAGTGGAAGGGAGGAGGAGAGACAGAGAGAAACATCGATGTGAGAGAGACACATCGATTAGCTGCCTCCTGCACGTACCCTGACCAGGGCTGGTGATCGAGCTTGCAACCCAGGTACGTGCCCTGGACTAGGAATCGAACCCGGGACACTTCAGCCTGGGGGCCGACGCTTTAACCCCTGAGCATAGCCTCAAAAAAGCCGAGCTAACCCCAAAGGGCCGATTCCGGGTCAGGGCACATGCCCGGGTTGCGGGCTCGATCCCCAGGAGGGGGCGTGCAGGAGGCAGCCAGTCCATGATCCTCTCTCATCATAGATGTTTCTCTCTTTCTCTCTCCCTTGCCCTTCCGCTCTCTGAAATCAATGAAAATATATTTAAAAAAGAAAGAACACTGCATGCATATAAGAATAACCAACGGATGCAAAACACTGGGGTGTGAGGGCATGTATGGGAGTGGGGTGGGGGGGGCAATGGTAAGATATGTACACATATGATACCTTAATAAAAAAAATTAAAAAATAAATAAATAAAAATATATTTAAAAAAGAAAGAACACGGTTGCTATGGGTGGGCTGAGGGACACACGCATTTTACACGCTCTCCTCTCTCGCTTGGCCACAGAGGTGAATATGCGCTGTTGGAATACACCGAAGTGAAGACAGTCACCATCAAACTGGACGACAAGGACCCCTGAGGGACGGGCGGGCTCTCCTCCGACATCTGAATGTGGCCCATCAATCAGACCTGCCCAGGAAGACACACCTCGCTGACCCCTGACCCCTCACTGACTCCTGGACACCTGACCTCCCCTGGATGGAAAGGATGCTCCTTTTCCTCCTCATTCCTGTCCCATTGACCAGTAGGTGGGGGGGTACAATTGCAGTTCTGCCTGGAGGTGGCGCTGTGGAGCTTCTATTTCTTTCTTTCTTTCTTTTTTTTCTTTTTCTTTTTTTTTTTTTTAATCCTCCCCGGAGGATATTTTCCCATTGATTTTTAGAGAGAGTGGAAGAGAGCGGCGGGAAAGACAGAGAGAAACATCGATGGGTTTAAACACATCAATAGGTTGCCTCCTGCAGGTGCCCGGCGGGAGAGGAGCCTGCAACCGAGATACGTGCCCTTGACAGGAATCGAACCCGGGACCCTTGGGTCCACAGGTGGGCGCTCTATCCACTGAGCCAAACGGGCTTGGACTCCTGCTTCCCTTTTCAACCAGGTCCCCTGGGACGGCGAGGAGGCTCAGGGCGTGGCCAACGGGAAGGGGCGTGAGAAGTCTCCAGCAGTGGCTTCCAAATGCTTTGCTGACTCGACTCCAGGAAGAAACGTCCCTGAATGTTCTAGAAACCTGGCCCTGTGCCTGGGGGTCCCTCCCATGTACCTGTCCCTCCCTTTTACAAGCCCCTCCTACCTTTTATATGGGAAGGAATAGCACTAAGTTAAAACACACACACACACAAAACAAAACAAAAACAAAAAAAACACCCAAACAAACAGAATTGCAGGGATCCACAAGGGGGCGCTATGGGGATGCAGGTCCCCTGCAAGGTTACTGAAGGTCTTGGGCGTGAAGGGGCTTAAGTCTTCCGGGACTACATTTTGACCTTGACCTTGGGACTCAGCTTCAATCCGATCCTGCCTTTGGAGGAGGACAGAATCAGCAGCCCAGAGACCACGCCCCGGACTGGGGATTGAGCCCACAACCTGGGCATGTGCCCTGACCCGGAATCCGCCCTTTGGGGTTAGCTGGGCGTTTTTGAAGCTATGCTCAGTGGTGAAAGCGTCAGCTCCCTTGTCCCTGTGACCGGTCCCCCGTCCTGACGCTTACAACAGCAGAGCAAATCCGAGGGTCCCTAAGTCCCGCATGTCCCCAAGCAGGGCCATACCTCGCTTCGACAAAGGATGCGTGTCCGTCTCTCGGATTCGTGGTTGAGCAGCCTGTACCGGTTTGCCTTCCCCCCGGTTTAGATGTGCAAAGCATACACAGCTCCAGAGGCTGCTGTTCTAACATAGCCCTGGTTTTGTAGAGTCCTATTTTTTTATTTTTTATTTTTTTTTTAATTTTCGGAGAGGAAGGGAGAGGGAGAGACAGAAACATCAAGGATGAGAGAGAATCATGGATCGCCTGCCTCCTGCACACCCCCCTACTGGGGATCGAGGGTAAACCCGGGCATGTGCCCTGACGGGGAATAGAACCGTGACCTCCTGGTTCATAGGTCGGCGGCACTCAACCCCTGAGCCACGCTGGCTGGGCCAGGGTTATCCTTTTTTTCCAGAAATATGTAACCCACACATTCACTGTCTCCTCAGCACTGGTTAGTTCTTAACCACGTCACACTGTCGGTAACTTGTGAAATCAGGACTTAACTCATACACTGAATTTTCAGGATTTTATCTTAAGTCATTATAGGCACTCACCTTGATAGGAATACATTAGAGGGTTCTCATTCTGTCACTGTACAATAATAACGCCTTTAATATGAAATGGGACATTATTTATAATTGATATCGTTAATGTATCTTTTTATAGTTGTAAGTAAACAGAGGTAGTATATTTAACCTTCTGTAATATACTGTATGTAGACATGGAAATCTATACAGGCTTAGATTTCATCCCTTCGAAGGTTTACTCCTGTGGTACGGTTTTAAAAGAAAAATCCATTGGCCTGGGAATTCTGATCCTAACTGCAGACTGTGTTAACAATGCAACAACAATAAACTACAGTTGGATATTTGAGAAATGTCATATGTTGTTGGTTGTTTGTTTTATTTAAGGACCAAATCCACTTTATGTTATGGCTGACCTTTCTCTTTCTTTTTTTTTTTTTTTTAAATATATTTTATTGATATTTTACAGAGAGGAAGGGAGAGGGATAGAGAGCTAGAAACATCGATGAGAGAGAAACATCGATCAGCTGCCTCCTGCACACTCCCCACTGGGGATGTGCCCGCAACCACAGTACATGCCCTTGACCGGAATCGAACCCGGGACCCTTCAGTCCGCAGGCCGACGCTCTATCCACTGAGCCAAACCGGTTTCGGCTGACCTTTCTCTTTCTTAGACCTTCGGTACAAAATGGCTTATGACCAAATAGAATCCATCATTTCAGAATAGCCCTAAGCCAGTTTCGCTCAGTGGTTAGAGTGTCGGCCCGTGGACTGAAGGGTCGCAGGTTCTATTCCCGGTCAAGGGTTGGAAGTTCGATTCCTCACCCGGTTGGGGTGCATGTGGGGGGCAACCATCCGATGTGTCTCTCTCACATCAGTGTTTCTGTCTCTCCTCCCACTCTCTCTGAAAATCGATGAAAAAAAAAATGTCTTCGGGTGAGGATGAACGAAAACAAAATAGCTTAAGAACAAGATTACAGTTGCTCCCCTGAATTTAGCCTGAGCGGGGCATTCCGGGGAGCACTTAGGCCGGGGATAGCTCAGTGTTTGAGCATCTACCCACGAACCAGGACGTCACCGTTCGATTCCCAGGCAGGGCACGTGCCCGGATTATGGGCTCCATCCCAGTAGGGTGTATGCAGGAGGCAGCTGATCCATGATCCTCTCTTTCATCATGGATATGTCTCTCTCTCCCTCTCCCTTCCTCTCTAAAATCAATAAAAAATATACTTTAAGTAGATAGATGGATAGATAGGTAAACAGATGGATAAATAAATAAATTAAATACATTAAATAAGAATGAATGAATGCATGAATGAATGAATGAATGAATGAAAGTTGAGTTGCTCCCATCCATGCCCAGTGGCCATGTCTGCTCCTGTCTGCCCAGGAGGGGTCCTCAAACTTTTTAAACAGGGGGCCAGTTCACTGTCCCTCAGACGGTTGGAGGGCTGGACTATAGTTTAAAAAAAAACACGATGAACAAATTCCTATGCGCACTGCGGGGCCGGGATGAGTCAGCTGCTAAGCAGGACAGGCAGCGGCATCGGGCGGGCCGGATCAATGTGCTTGGCGGGCCGTAGTTTGAGGACCCCTCGGCACTGCACTGGCGTGCGCTTCCCCGCGGCGCCGCTAGATGGCGCAGCCGCACGCCCCGAAGGCGCCGCACCGAGGTGGCGGGGGCTCCCTCAGTGCCGTGGCCGCCACGCCCTGCCCTTAGGGACTCTTCCCGGGAACCCAACTGCCGGTTGCTTTTGTCTGTTGTTGATTTGCTTGCAAGCTGGAATGAGGACCGCGGGGGTGCGACGGGATTGCAAAGCTGCACCCCTCCTTCTGGAAAGGCGTCCCGTGGCTGGAGAGCTGGAGGGGGGCAGCCTCTTGGGAGCGAAGCCAAGCTGCCCCCCTGGTCCCCTTGCCCGCCACGGGGAGGGCAGGAAGGGAGGGGTGTCGGCGAGGTCGTACGCGGCTGGAGGAGGGGAGATAGGGCTTTGGGGGGCGGGAGGGGGGACCTGGGGATGCCCGGCTTGATGTGTATGTGCCTTGCGCTCAATCTTGGGAATGCCCCAGGGAATGCCAGGGTGGAAACCCATCACCGTTGGTTCCCTCCCCGAGCCGGCTTCTCTTTCTCCCGTGGGCACCTGGAGCCGAATCTGATGCCCGCCCCCGGTGGCGCCAACGTGCGTCTTTAGGATCTGCGTTCGGGTCATGGGCTCGGGGGTGCGATGAACATTCTTCTCTTCGGGGGGGACACATGCATCATAAATTGCCAACATCCCTCTGCGTTTTCTCTGCACTCCCCCGCCCTCCCACGAAAGAGCAGCAATTGATTTGTGTGTGTGTGTTTAAGTCTTTTAAAATGGATTTTTAGAGAGAGAGGGAGAAACATCGATGTGAGAGGGACACATCAATGGGCTGCCTCCTGCGCGCCCCCTGCTGGGGATCTAGCCTGCACCCCACCCCCCACCCCCCCCACCCCCGCGGCTGGCTGGGAATTGAACTGGCAACCTTTGGGTGCTCAGGACAATGCCCAACCAACTGAGCCACACCGGCCAGGGTAGGGAGCCCAATTTAAACAAGCTTGCCACGCCCTGGCCGGTGTGGCTCAGTGGACAGAGCGCCGGCCCGCGGACTGAAGGGTCCCAGGTTCGATTCCCGCTCAAGGGCACATCCCGGGTCCCCAGGAGGGGGTGTGCAGGCGGCAACCAATCCAATCCATGATTCTCTCTCATCATTGATGTGTCCCTCTTCCTCCCTCTCCCTTCCTCTGTGAAGTCAATTTAAAAAAATACATTTAAAAAAGATAAAATACAATAATTCGCCAAATAGTGACAGCTTGGTAGACATCCATCCCCAAAGGAGCAAATTCCTGTAGTAGAAGGGGCGCGTGAGGCGGGCCATCCCGCGGACGCGCGGTGCGGGTTCCGGATCAGCCGCGGCCACTCCCGGCTCTGCGCGCCCTACGCGCCGCCTGCGCGCCCGCCTCCCGGGGCGCCCGCCGTCCCCGCCCGCGGCGGCCTCAGGATTGAGGAAGTGCGTCTGGCCCGGCCCGGCCCCCGCGCGCGCGGCCGGAGCGCAGGGGGCGGGAGGGCAGTGGCACCGCCAGGCCCCGGCCCGCGGGTGTCCGCCTGGTCCTGGCGCCCAGCCCCGCAGCCGCCGCCGCAGCCTCAGGTAAGCGTTGCCCTGGCCCGTGCCATGCGCCCCGCACCCCGCACCCTGCGCCCCTCCGGCCGGTCCGCGTGGAGCCCTGGGCCCGGCGGCTCAGGCCCGCGCTCCTGGGGGGGCCGCCGAGGGCGCAGGGCAACTCCAGCCTCACGGCCCCGGCCCCCCCCGCACCCTGCTCAGACCCCAGGCAGCCCCGGGGGTGGGCGGCGTGCGGGGCCCTGGAGCGCATCCCCGAAGCCCCGTGCGTACGCGGGACGGTGCCGAGCGGGGGGAGCAGAGGCAGGAACCCAAAGTAGGAAAACACAGCTTTTGGCGCAAAACCCTTCCTTCAACTTGGAGCGCGGCCGTGTGAGCGCGCGCGTGTGCTTGGAGTGAGTGTGAGTGAGAGTGTGAGCGTGCACGTGCATGGAGTGAGTGTGAGCGCGCGTGTGCATGTGAGTGTGAGCGTGCACGTGCATGGAGTGAGTGTGGGTGTGAGCAAGCGTGTGCATGTGAGTGTAAGTGCCTGCGTGTGGCGAAGGGACCCCTAGGAGTCTCTCTCTGCCCAGGGGGCGGCCTGGTGATGCAGGCGGGCCCAGCACACCTGCACCCTCAAAGTCTGAGGCCTGCTCCGTGCCCAAGGGGGTTGTCTCTGGTCCCTAAAAACAGCCATCTTTATGGGGACTCTGCCAGCGACCTTCCCTGCGGGAGGTGAGTGCTGTCCCTGTCCGGGCAGGAGGAGCCAGGTTAGGCTGCAGGTGTCAGAGAGAGAGAGAGAGAGAGGAGAGAGAGAGAGAGATGGAGAATTGGGGGACCTCTGGGGATCAGAGGGAGATGGTGATGGGAAACTGGGGGACTCCTCGGCGTGGGAGTGAGAGAGTGAGGGGATTGGGGACTTCGGTGGCCAGAGCAACCTGCCCCTTCACAGATTTTTTTTTTTTCTCACAAATACATCCCCACGCAGGTGACAGGTAGAGCTACAGTGCCTCGCCCCACATACCCTGCTTCTCCTGTCTGCCCTCTTCCTCAGAGTGCCCTGGACACCATAAGGGGAAATTAGAACAGGCACAATTTGGGACGATGTTAGCATCTAGTGCCTTTTGTAACCTGACTTCTCTTGGCCTATGTCCCGGAAGAATAAAGAAATGAAATGAAAACCATAGCCCTCGAAGCTAATACAAAAGAATGTCGGGTGCCAACTGTAGTTGAAAAATGACAATTTAAAAAGAAGTAAGAACACAAGAACAGTGCGGCCGGCGGGGCTCCGTGGTTGAGCGTCGACCTATGAACCAGGAGGTCAGGGTTGGATTCCCAGTCAGGGCACAGGCCCGGGTGCTGAGTTCGATCCCCAGTAGCAGGCATGCAGGAGGCAGCTGATCCATGATTCTCTCATCATTGATGTTTCTCTCTCTCTCTCTCTCTTTCTCTCTGAAATCAATTTTTTAAAAAAAAATTTTAATAATAAAAATAGGTAAATCAGCCCTAGCCATTGTGGCTCAGTGGGTAGCTTGTCGGCCTGAGGACTGATGGGTCCCAGGTTCGATTCCAGTCAAGGGCACGTACCTTGGTTGCAGGTTCCCTCCTGGTCGGGGCGCATGAAGGAGGGAGCCAATTGATGTGTCTCTCTCACGTTGATGTTTCTCTCTCTCTCTCCCCCGCCTCCCATCCACTGTCTCTATTAATCAATGGAAAAATATCCTTCGGTGAGGATTAACTACAAAAAAAAAAAAAAATAGATATATCAGATAATGCTGCTCGTCAGCTTGGGACCCTTCCGTAGTTTCTCCTTGTGCGTGGCAATCCTGGAGGCCTTCCCTTCACACCCCCCGCTGGTCTGGCCTCTGCCACCTCGGACCACCTGGCCATGGCCCCCAGCCACCCTGGCCCATCTCCATCCCGTGGCCTCAGCTGCACCCCCCCCCCAACTCCACAGGCCAGCACCCTCTCTAAACCAGCCTCTCTCTCACATTCCTCTCTCTGTGTCCTTCTGAGGGACTCTCTACTGTGTTCCTACTCGATCTGTTTGACTCTTTTTTAGAAAATATCTGGGTGGCATGAGCATTTGTAACATGCTTAACTTCCAATTGTCTTCCAACTGACTTTTCAAAAAAAAATTTTTTTCTTTTCAGAGAGGAAGGGGGAGGGAAAAGAGAGAGAGAAACATCCATGATGAGAGAGACTCATGGATCGGCTGCCTCCTGCACGCCCCCTCCTGGGGACGGAGCCCGCAACCCGGGCATGTGCCCTGACCGGGAATCGAACCCGGGACCCTTCAAGACCTCAGGCCGGCGCTCTCTCCACTGAGCCACACCGGCCAGGGCTCAGCTTCCTTTTAAAGTTCTTTTTCATTAAGTATTCGGGTTTCTTCCTTAGGGCAGGTCTGGAGAGTTGGCCCAAGAAAATGGGTGTGGTTTTAAAATGTGTGAAAAGAAGGATCCCGGCAGGAAGCCCTCTTTAAGGGTGTCTGTACCAGCAGGAAAAGAAAAACGTGTCATTTCCAGCCACGACCGGTGGCCTGGGTCCCAACCCCAAAGACGCTTGAGCCACACAGAGCTACCTCGCCTTAAAACTCCTACTTTGGCATCTCGGCCAAAATACAGACCATCATTGAAACGCTGCTCCCGGGGCACACATCCTCCCCCTGGTAAAGTGCTTTTCAGAAGGAAACTGAAAATGGAAAGAGGAACAGAATGTGCTGGGTGAGGGGGGTGGCCTGAAATATT
Organism: Plecotus auritus; assembly: GCF_963455305.1. NCBI lineage: Eukaryota > Metazoa > Chordata > Mammalia > Chiroptera > Vespertilionidae > Plecotus > Plecotus auritus. The sequence continues at coordinate 4,713,079 of NC_137781.1, read as the reverse complement.
TTAAAGGTTAAAAAAAAAAAAACGTCAACACATCATAGGGGAAGACACTTCTCTTTTCAGAAGGGGCATCCGCCAGCATTTGGGGTTTGGAAATGGGTGGGATGTCTTTGCTCGCCGATTTTAAACAGGTTAGGAGCAGATAGCAGCGGGTCTCCTTGATTTCTGAATGTTACTGGTTTTTCCTTATTTTGTGGGTATTTTCTGTCCATCCTCACCCGAGGATATTTTGTCCATTAATTTTTAGAGAGAGTGGAAGGGAAGGGGAGAGACAGAGAGAGAGAGAGAAACATCGATGTGAGAGAAACACATCGATGGGTTGCCTCCCGCACGCGTCCCAACCAGGGAATCGAACCCGGGACCCTTCGGTCCAAGGGCGGATGCTCTATCCGCTGAGCCAAACCAGCGAGGGCTGGAGACTTGGTTTTGTTTTTTATTTTTTTTTTAATGTATTTTTATTGATTTCAGAGAGGAAAGGAGAGGGGGAGAGGGAGGGAAACATCCATGAGGAAAGAATCATGGGTCGGCTGCCTCCTGCACGCCCCCTCCTGGGGATTGAGTCTGCAACCCCCGGTATGTGCCCTTGACCGGGAATCGAACCAGCAACCTCTTGGTTCACATGGAGGTTCTGTTGTGCTTCTTCTCCCTGTCCCCATCTCAAGCCGATTTGGCTCAGGGGCCGTTCTAGAACCTCTCACTGGGGAGCCGGCGGAGCTGAGCCTTTGACCTTCACACATCATTTGCATGACCTTCATTTCTTCTTTTTTTAATATTTTTTATTTTTTTTACAAAGAGGAAGGGAGAGGGGATAGAGAGTGAGAAACATCCATCAGCTGCCTCCTGCACACCCCCCACTGGGGATGTGCCCGCAACCAAGGTACATGCCCTTGACCGGAATCAAACCCGGGACCCTTCAGTCCGCAGACCGACGCTCTATCCACTGAGCCACACCGGTTAGGACTTCATTTCTTTAATATATTTTTTTAGCTGTGCCGTATCTCTCTCTGTTTCTGAGGTCGGTTGCTAATCATTGATGTCTCTCTCCCTCTCATCCTCTCCCTCTCTCTTCCTCTTTGAAATCAATAAAAATAGACTTTAGCCCTAGGCCGTTTGGCTCAGTGGGTAGAGGGTTGGCCCACAGACTGAAGGGTCCCAGGTTCGATTCCGGTCAAGGGCTCTCTCGGCCCTGGTGCAGGAGGTAACCAATCGATGTGTCTCTCTCACGTCAATGTTTCTCTCTCTGTGTCTCTCCCCCTTCCCTCTCCTTTCTCTATAAATCCATGGAAAGATATCCTCAGGTGAGGATTAACCAAAATAAAACCCCAAAAACTAAAAAAAAATAATAGTAAGTAAATATATTTTTAAAAAAGGAAAGCGTTCTGATTTTATGATGGTTTTCTTTTCACCACCAGAGCCAGACGACCTTCTGCTCAGCCATGACCGAGTGTCCGTGCCTTCGACCCCGCCTCGGGCAGCCGCAGCGGTGACCACGGCCAAACACGGACTGGGGGGGAGCGGCCACCCCGAGGGTTGATGGCTGGCATGTCGGGGCGACCGCCCAGCATGTACTGGTGTGTGGGGCCGGAGGGGTCAGCCGTGAGTCCGGAACGCGCCATGGACACGCACAATGGTAAGGACGGGGCTGGCCGACCCTGCCACGCGTGTCCCAGGGGGAGCCCAGGTCACGTGAGAACAAGGGGTTCTCCACGGAGGGATGTAGCATGGCTGTGATGGGGTGAATTGTTTATTATAAAATGCGTCTGGGGGTTCTCATTTACATTCTAAAAATTAGCCACGGCTGGTGTGGCCCAGTGGTTTGAGCGTCGACCTATGAACCAGGAGGTCACGGTTCGATTCCCAGTCAGAGCACATGCCCGGGTTGGGGGCTCGATCCCCAGTAGGGGGCGTGCAGGAGGCAGCCGATCCATGATTCTCTCTCATTGGTGTTCCTATCTCTCTCCCTTTCTCTCTCTCTGAAAATCAAAACAAATGTATTTTTTAAAAATATATTTTATTGATATTTTACAGAGAGGAAGGGAGAGGGATAGAGAGTTAGAAACATCGATGAGAGAGAAATATCGATCAGCTGCCTCCTGCACACCTCCCACTGGGGATGTGCCTGCAACCAAGGTACATGCCCTTGACCAGAATCCAACCTGGGACCCTTCAGTCCACAGGCTGACGCTCTATCCACTGATCCAAACCGGTTTCGGCAATAAAAATGTATTTTAAAAATAATAATAATAATAATAAAAAACCCTTGGAGGCTGACATGCTTTGGAAATGATGTTGACATATCATTTTGGGGTTGTTGGTTTTTTTTTTGGTGAATCCTCACCCGAGGCTATTTTTCCATTGATTTTTTAGAGAGAGTGGAAGGGAAGGGGAGAGACAGAGAAACAAAAGAATCCTTCCAAGTGGAGTTTAGAAAAAGATCTAAACTGGAATGAAACACATTTTACTTTGGGGTGTTTTGGTGGTGTGTGATGTGTGTGATGTGTGTGTGTGTGTGTGTGTGTGTGTGTGTGTGTGAGTGTGTGCGCGCGGGGTAGGTGGTTTTCTTCACACTGCTACTGTTTTTCTTTGTTTTTAATATTTTTAAAATTGACTTCGGAGAGGAAGGGAGAGGGAGAGAGAGAGGAACATCCATGATGAGAGAGAATCATCGATCGGCTGCCTCCTGCACGCCCCCAACTGGGGATCAAGCCCACAACCCAGGCAGGTGCCCTGACCGGGAATCGAACCTGGGACCCTTCAATCTGCAGGCTGAGACTCTATCCATTGAGCCCAACCGGCCAGGGCCACAGCTTCCTGCTTTGACCTGTAACCCACCCCCCACCCCCACTTGTGTCTGGGTAGCACGGTTCACCCCCCAAAGGCCAGGGACGTGTGAGCGCGTGGCCTGCCGGCTGCCCGGTGGCACCCAGCCGGTGTGTGTGTCTCTGTCCCGTGTTCCGGCCTCACTCCTGTCTCCCAGGAAGGGAGGCGTGGACGGCTGTTAGGGCTGTGCCCTCGCCGATGAGCCCTGGGCCAGGCCTGCGGGGCAATCCATCCCGACAAACAGGCTGTGACACATTCCTACGTCCATCTGACACGTGGGAGCGGACAAACCCGTCCGGCCAGCGGCGGAGGCTGTCTGGAAAGAGGAGAAGGGGGGAAACCGAGATCCTTCAGGCCCAGAGCCCTCGGGGAGCAGGCTTCTGGGCATGGAGGGGGTGGGGTGCTCGGACGGACAGAGGGACAGATGGACTTCACCAGGGTGACTCACGTCCCCTGCTCTCTGTAAGGGATCCTGACGCCACCTGCCCGCCTCTCGGAGCATGGTCCTCCCCTCCCCCGGACCCAGCATGGACCACAGGAGGACAAGGAACATTCTAGACCAGGGGTGGGCAAACTTTTTGACTCGAGGGCCACAATGGGCTCTTAAACTGGACCGGAGGGCCGGAACAAAAGCATGGATGGAGTGTTTGTGTGAACTAATATAAATTCAAAGTAAAGGAGCGGAGGGGAGAGCAAGAGAACCAGATAGAACAGCCGGATCCGGCCCGCGGGCCGTAGTTTGCCCACGGCTGTTCTAGATGGTCTGCAAGTCCCAGTGTCCTTTTCTTGTTCCTTTGGCTTGTTCAAATCTGTGTTTTTTTTAAAAAAACTTCTTGCCCTAGCTGGTTTGGCTCGGTGGATAGAGCATCGGCCTGCGGTCTGAAGGGGCCTGGGTTCGATTCCAGTCAAGGACACATACCCGGGTTGCGGGCTAGATCCCCAGTAGGGGGTGCACAGGAGGCAGCCGATCAATGGTTCTCTCTCATCATTGATGTTTCTGTCTCTCTCTCCCTCTCCCTGGCTCTCTGAAATCAGTAAAAATATATATTTTTTTAAAAAATAACTTTGCCCTAGCTTATTTGGCTCAGTGGATAGAGCATCGGCCTGTGGACTGAAGGGTCCCGGGTTCGATTCCGGTCAAGGGCATGTACCTTGGTTGCGGGCACATCCCCAGTAGGGAGTGTGCAGGAGGCAGCTGATCGATGTTTCTCTCTCATCGATGTTTCTAACTCTCTATCCCTCTCCCTTCCTCTCTGTAAAAAAATCAATAAAATATATTTTTAAAAAATAATAACTTCTTGCCCTGGCCAGTTTGGGTCAGTGGTGAGAGCATCGGCCTGAGGACTGAAGGGTCCCGGGTTCAAGTCCCGGCCAAGGGCATGGACCTCGGTTGCAGGTTCGATCCCCGCCCCCAGTTGGGTAGCGTGCGGGAGCCAAGCAGTCCGCGTGTCTCTCACACATCGATGTTTCTCTCTCTCTCTTCCACTCTCCCTAAAAATCAATGGGAAAATGTCCTTGGGTGAGGGTGACCAACAACAGCAACAAAGGTGAAATGTAGGCTCTGCCCTGGCTGGTGTTTCTCAGTGGCTAGCAGGGGTGGGCAAACTTTTTGACTCGAGGGCCACAGTGGGTTCTTAAACTGGACCGGAGGGCCGGAACAAAAGCATGGATGGAGTGTTTGTGTGAACTAATATAAATTCAAAGTAAAGGAGCGGAGGGGAGAGCAAGAGAACCCTCCGCTCTTTCGGCTCCGCGGGCCGGATAGAACAGCCGAACGGGCCGGATCCGGCCCGCGGGCCATAGTTTGCCCACGGCTGGGTTAGAGCATCGGCCCATGAACCAGAGGGTCCCGGGTTCGATTCCCGATCAAGGGCACATACCTGGATTGCAGGTTCAATCCCCACCCTCCCCCGACCCGCACGGTGTGAGTGTGTGTGCGGGAAGCAACCAATCTATGTGTCTCTCACACATCGATGTTTCTCTCTCTCTCTCTCTCTCTCCCCCTCTCTTCCACTCTCTCTAAAAAAAAATAAAATTAATGGGGCCCTGGCCGGTGTGGCTCAGTGGATAGAGCGTCGGCCTGCGGACTGAAAGGTCCCGGGTTTGATTCCGGTCAAGGGCATGTACCTTGGTTGCGGGCACATCCCCAGTAGGAGGTGTGCAGGAGGCAGCTGATGGATGTTTCTCTCTCATCGATGTTTCTAACTCTCTCTCTCCCTCTCCCTTCCTCTCTATAGAAAAATCAATAAAATATATTTTTAAAAAATTAAAAATGGGAAAAATATGCTCGGGTGAGAATGAACAAAAAAAGGAAAAAAAGAGGAAATGCCAGCTCTCCCATCTGATAAGACCCTGCCTTGCTTTATCTCTGGTCACTGCCCACTTCCCCTTGGGGACTCTGAGGCCCAAGATCTGCCCCATCTCTCCCTGCCCCGGGGCGTCCTGCTCTCAGGGGTCCCGGGTCCGTGGCTCCATAAGCTGGGGACTCGATTCCGGTTGGCTTTCTGGGGGCGGGGGGCGAGGAAGGGGGGTTGGGGCGGGGGAGGGCTCTCTTCCTGCCACTCCGGTGCCTGCCCAGCTTGCAGGCCCTGTGGGTGAGGTGGGCATTTCTTCTTTATGGCATCCGTCTTCCTCAAAAGCTTGTGGGAACGCCTTTGGGTGCTGATCTTCCTGTTGGGGTTCCCCGTCCCTTTCTGGGAACGCGGCCCGGTCCCTGCAGCCCGCAGCGAGGGGAGGTAGGGAGGCTGCAGTGGGCTGCCTTGGGGGGTTTGCCTGGACTATTTCTTTAAAAAAAAAATTTAAAAAAAAAATAGCCCTGGCCAGTGTTGCTCAGTGGATAGCGCCTCAGCCTGCAGACGGAAGGGTCCCGGGTTCGATTCTGGTCAAGGGCACGTACCTCGGTTGCAGGTTCCTCCCCTGGTCGGGGCGCGTGCAGGAGGCAGCCAACAGATGTGTTTCTCTCCCATCGATGTTTCGCTCCGCCTCTCCCTCTCTCCCTAAACATCAATGGGAAAATAAAAACAAATGAAATTAAGTTACAAAGGGTGTTTTTGCACGGTTTCATACGCATTTCTCGTGTGTAGTAAGTGAGGTTCAGCGTGTTTTGGCATGTGTGACACTGGTTGCATCTGCTTGCGTCTAAATTCCCACGCACCCAGTGGTTGTGGGTTCGATTTCCGGTCAGGGCACGGACCTCGGTTGCTGTCAGGCGTTGGAAAGCCCCAGGGTACTGTCCTGAGGCAGCCCAGCCGTTGACCTGACATGAACCCCACCACCCCGGGGGCCGAAGCGGCCAGACCCCAGGGCAGGTGGTGCGGACACGGGGCGTGGGGCCCGCGTGGAGCTGTTCTCGGAAAGCAGGATCCAGCAGGGCCTGAGGCATCTTGGTTCTCACGGAGCAAGAGGCTTTGTGCCCGTGGGCCGTTCTGAGGGAGGCAGCCGACGGCCAGGGTCACAGGCCAGCATTTCCGTCGCCCTGGGTTCCACCACCGTTCACTGTTCTCGGTAAAAGAATCCATGATTCTCGCTCATCATGGATGTCTCTCTCTCTGTCTCTCTCTGTCCCTCTCCCTTCCTCTCTGAAATCAATTAAAAACATATATTGGTGTCACCCTCTAAATGCCCCTCTGCAGAGCAGCTGTGTCTTCCTTGCCTGGTGCTCAGCTTTGCTAACAGCGAGTTGAATTCAGTTCGAAATGTTGCTTGGATAAGCCGGAAAGTATATATATACACACGGAGTGGCCAGATTATGATGATCTCTGAACGCATAATCATCTGGCCACTCCGTGTACTTATGTCGAAGGGAAAGCTTGCAAATCTTTTTTTTTTTTATTATATTTTATTGATTTTTTACAGAGAGAGAGGGAGAGGGAGAGAGAGTTAGAAACATCAATGAGAGAGAAACATCCATCAGCTGCCTCCTGCACACCCCCCCACTGGGGATGTGCCCGCAACCAAGGTACATGCCCTTGACCGGGAATCGAACCTGGGACCCTTCAGTCCGCAGGCCGATGCTCTATCCACTGAGCCAAACCGGTCAGGGAAACCTTGCAAATCTGGATATGTCAAGGGACCAGGAGATAGTGGCCCCCAGTCTCTGGCTAGTAAGGCCTCTGCTTCTTTCTAACTACCCACCATGCCGTTCTTATACATGGAAAAACCTTATTTTAAAATCCCAACTCTGCTGTTGACCTACACTGAGTGGCCGGACTATTATGCGTTCAGAGATCCTCATAATCTGGCCACTCCGTGTATATTTTTTTTAAATATATTTTATTGATTTTTTACAGAGAGGAAGAGAGAGGGATAGAGAGTTAGAAACATCGATAAGAGAGAGACATTGATCAGCTGCCTCCTGCACACCCCCCACTGGGGATGTGCCCGCAACCCAGGTACATGCCCTTGACTGGAATCGAACCCGGGACCCTTCAGTCCGCAGGCCGACGCTCTATCCACTGAGCCAAACCGGTTTCGGCCACCATGCCGTTCTTATACATGGAAAAACCTTATTTTAAAATCCCAACTCTGCCGTCAGCCTACACTGAGTGGCCGGACTATTATGCGTTCAGAGATCATCATAATCCGGCCACTCCGTGTATATTTTTTAAAATAAATGTTTTATTGATTTCAGAGAGGAAGGAAGAGAGAGAAACATGGATCGGCTGCCTCCTGCACGCCCCACACCGGGGATCAAGCCCGCACCCCGGGCCTGTGCCCTGACCGGGAATCGAACCCCGACCTCCCGGTTCACAGGTCGATGCTCAACCCCTGGGCCATGCGGGCCGGGTCTGATTGTACTTTGTATCTGCAGAGGAAAGAGCAGCTCTCTGTGTATCCCCCGGCGTGATCGGTTCGTGTACCGATCGGCTGGGCGAAAAGAGGCTCACCACCATGCCCAGAAGACAGTCCCTCGTAAATAAATAATAAGCCGAGAACCAGCGGTGTGTCTCGCGCGCTCACAGCTGTCAGCCCCCTTGTGCCCACCCGGGAGCGCCATCCATCCGCCTTGGACGAGCGGACGTGGCATTCCCAGGGGCCAGGTGGGGAGACCCACAGACAGGCTGTCTGTCTGGGCTGCGAGGCTGGGCTGGCCCGGGTGTGACGTGACTGTTGTGTGTGAGGGAGCCAGGCCCCCGGTGAAGGCCCCCGCTGATTGCTTCCCCCGATGCCGGGGGTCCGAGGGGCCCCACGTGATGAGGGCCGGGCACCCCGCCATCTGGAGCCGGGGAGGAATGACCGCGAGGGTCACCCTGGGGGTCACGCCGCCCTCCACAGCCTGAGCATCTTCCCCGAAGGAAGGAAGGGTTGGATTTCACCGTAATCCGACCCAGAGGTGACACTGCTGCGCGGGCTGACTCTCCGGAGCCGGAGCTGGCAAAGGCGGCAGCGTCCTCCGAGAGGAAGCCTGTCCAGTCGGGGCTGCGGGGGGGGGGCGAACCCCGCGGGCCCAGGAGGGTGTGACCTGCCTGCAGGGTCCGTCCCAGGCCCCCCCACCCCACCCCTCCGGCCTCGGCCACGTGGGGACTCTCCGGAGGATGTCCCGGGAAGGTCGTTAAACAGTTATGACCAGGTCAGTAGCACCCTAGAGGTGACTTGCGTGTGTTCTGCGGTGAACTGTGCGTTGATAGATATATGTTTATTTTATTTTTTTATTATTATTATTTTCATTAATCCTCACCCAAAGATGTTTTTTCTGTTGATTTTTAGGGAGAGTGGACGAGAGAGGGAGAGACAGAGAGAAACATCGATGTGAGAGAAACACATCCATGGGTTGCCTCCTGCACGAGCCCCGACCAGGGCCCGGGCTGGGGAGGAGTCTGCCACCGAGGTACGTGCCTTTGACCGGAATCGAACCCGGGACCCTTTGGTCTGCAGGCCGATGCTCTATCCGCTGAGCCACACCAGCCAGGGAGATAGATGTATTTTTGCTTTCTGCTGCCCTGTGGATGGAGGTGACTGTGATTTTTAAAATATGTTGGGTGTGCCAGTAAGATCTGGGTGTCTTTTGTAGGGTGTACAGGCAATGCCACAGGTTTTGAATCGACTGACAGCATTTACTCATGTGAGGATGAGAGAATGAAACGTTCTATGTGTAAATATATAGATAGAGCCCAGCTGGCGTGGCTCAGGAGTTGAGCATCGACCTACGAACCAGGAGGTCAGGGTTCGATTCCCGGTCGGGGCACATGCCCAGGTTGCGGGCTCGATCCCCAGTAGGGGGCGTGCAGGAGGCAGCCGATCCATGATTCTCTCTCATCATGGATGTTTCTTTCTCTCTCTATCTCTCTCTCTGTCTCCCTTCCTCTCTGAGACCAATAAAAATATATTTTTGGCCAAAACCGGTTTGGCTCAGTGGATAGAGCGTCAGCCTGTGGACTGAAAGGTCCCAGGTTCGATTCCAGTCAAGGGCACGTAACTTGGTTGTGGGCACATCCCCAGTGGGGGGTGTGCAAGAGGCAGCTGATCGATGTTTCTCTCTCATCGATGTTTCTAACTCTCTATCCCTCTTCCTTCCTCTCTGTAAAAAATCAATAAAATATATTTAAAATATATATATATTTTTTTTTGAAAAAAACAAAAAACCTTTCTAATGATTCCCCAGGGATGGTAATGCCGAGTGTGCTTCCCTCCCCGCAGGTGCCGGGGACATGGGCAGCAAGCTGGCCACACCGGACGACGACCCCACTGGGCGGGGTCCTGGGGCGGAAGACATTCACGCCGCGTACAAGCGGGGAGACGCCAGCAGAGCCCGCCGCCTGCTCAGAGAAGCCTGTGATGAGTGCGCCTCCCAGCGGGAAAAGGTGAGGTCCCTGCCGGACCCTCCGGCCAGCACGGGGCGCCCAGCATGGACGAAGGCGGCTGCTCAGATTACGGATACACATTACACTAACGTCAAACGACTGATGTGGTTTTTCTTTTTATTTTATTTATTTATTTTAAATGTATATATTTTTATTGATTTTTACAGAGAGGAAGGAAGAGGGACAGAGAGTTAGAAACATCGATGAGAGAGAAACATCGATCAGCTGCCTCCTGCACGCCTCCCACTGGGGATGTGCCTACAACCAAGGTACATGCCCTTGACCGGAATCGAACCTGGGACCCTTCAGTCCGCAGGCTGACGCTCTATCCACTGAGACACACCGGTTAGGGCTGGCTTTTCTTTTTAAATCTATCTTTATTGATTTCAGAGAGGAAGAGAGAGAGGGAGAGAGAGAGAGAAACATCAGTGATGAGTGAGAATCATGGATTGCCTGCCTCCTGCACGCCCCCCCACTGGGGACCGAGCCTGCAACCCTGGCATGTGCCCCCGGCCGGAATCGAACCTGGGACTCTTCAGTCCGTAGGCCGACGCTCTATCCACTGAGCCACACCAGTTAGGGCTGGTGTGGTTTTTTTTAAAAAACATATTTTTATTGATTTCAGAGAGGAAGGGAGAGGGAGAGAGAGAGAGAGAGAGAAACAGCAATAATGAGAGAGAATCATGGACCAGCTGCCTCCTGCACGCCCCCACCTGGGGATGGAGCTCACAGCCCGGGCATGTGCCCTGACCGGGAATCGAACTGTGACCTCCCGGTTCAGAGGTCGTGAAGATGGACCACTGAGCTACTGGGGCTGGGCTAGAGTGGCTTTCTTTGCAGAAGGGTGTGGGAGGTAGAGGTATGGGCGGGGGGGGGAGAGGGGGGGCTCATCATTTTATGCTGTTGGAATTAATTAATTTTTTTGGAAGGGTTCATCCTCACCCGAGGATATTTTTCCATTGATGTTTAGGGAGAGTGGAGGAGAGAGGGGAAGACAGAGAGGAACATCGATGTGAGAGAGACACATCGAGGGGTTGTCTCTTGCACGCGCCCCAACCTGGGCCCGTGCTGGGGAGGAGCCAGCCACCGAGGTTCGTGCCCTTGACCGGAATCGAACCCGGGACCCTTCAGTCTGCAGGCCGACGCTCTCTCCACGGAGCCGCACCGGCCAGGGCTCCTCTTTTTATTTGAATTAAAATCAGTGTGCCCTGTGGAGCCCGTGGGCTGCCTCTAGCTCTGACCTTGCCCGCCCTTGGGTCCCCTGGTGGCCTCGGGCCGGCTGCCGTGACATCACTGGTACCTGTGAGAATGGGGTGGCGGCCTCTCATTGGCCCGGCGTGGTGTGTGCGGCGAGTCCTTCAGTCCATCCCTGTGGCGTTTCTTCCTGACGCAGCTGCTTTCCGGGAGTGTCCTAGTGCCGTGGTCGGCAAACTGCGGCTCACGAGCCACCTGCGGCTCTTGGGCCCCTTGAGTGTGGCTCTTCCACAAAATACCACGGCCTATTTGGGCGCGTCTATTTGGAAGAAGTGGCGTCAGAAGAAGTTTACGTTTAAAAAATGTGGCTCTCCGAAGAAATGTCCATCGTTGTCCTGTTGCTATTTGGCTCTGTGGACAAATGAGTGTGCCGACCACTGTCCTGGTGAATAGGTGACTGTCTGCTGTCCTCCTCGTCATTTCGGCCCCTGAGCCTGTCCCTCGCCACCCCTGTCAGGCACGCCTCGCGCCGCCAGCCCCTCTGTCCCCACGCCTCTCCCCAAGCGCTATGGTTCTGCCGGCGATACACTCCCTTCCGGGGGCAAGCCCTCATTGCATCGCCCACAGATGCAAGATGCAGGCACGATGCATCCCCGCTCTCAGGATGAAACGGGACCACACACATCAAGTGCTGGTGTAGCACCCGGCACACGGCGAGAGCTTGATAAATAATCCGTCTCGCCCGGCCGGCTGGTGTGGCCCAGTGGTTGAGCTTCAACCTGTGAACCAGGAGGTCACGGTTCAATTCCCGGTCAGGGCACATGCCTGGGGTGCGGGCTCCATCCCAGTAGGGGGCGGGCAGGAGGCAGCTGATCCATGATTCTCTCTCATCAGTGATGTTTCTCTCTCTCTTCCTCTCCCTTCCTCTCTGAAATCAATAAAAATATTTTATTTTTTTAATCCTCACCCAAGGATATTTTTCCATAGATTTTTTTTTTTTTTTTTTTTTTTTTTTTTTTTTTTTTAGGGACAGTGGAAGAGAGAGAGAAAAAGAGAGAGAAACACATCAATTGGTTGCCTCCTGCACGAGCCCTGACCAGGCCTGGGCCAGGGAAGAACCTGCAACCAAGGTACATGCCCTTGACCGGAATCGAACCCGGACCCTTCGGTCCTCAGGCCGTTGCTCTATCCACTGAGCCACACCAGCTGTGGCATATTTTTAAAAAATATCTTCGAGTGGGGATTTTAAAAAAAAAGATCATCATTTTAAAGGTAATTAATCTACACTAATAAAAGAGTAAGATGCAAATTGACTGTACCTTCGCGACACCCACCAGCCAATCAGGAGTGAGTATGCAAATTAACCCAACAAGGATGATGGGTTAATTTGCATACACAGGCACCGAGCGGCCGGGGGTGGGCGGGATGCTTGCATCATCGCCATGGCGACAACGCAGGCATTCTGCGCCACCCCAGCTGCTCCGGGCCTCTGGACAGCGTGGGAAGGCCGAAAGGCGGCTCCGGGCCCAAGCGGAAAGGTGCCTCAGCCGGAGCGAAGGCGGTGCCAGCAGCCAGGGGAAGGAAGGCCCATTCTTGCACGAATCTTCGTGCATCGGGCCTCTAGCATTAACATAACAATTATTGATGAACTCCTTTGCCTTTTTTTGGACCATGTCTTGGAAATCACGTGTGCTTTCCCACCCTCGGCACCTCTGGTTTTGCGCGGGCCACATTTCAAGTCCTCAACAGCCGCACGTGGCCAGGAGGGGGCGCCCGCCCAACACAGCTCGGCTCTAGCCTTCCCCGCGGGCTTCCTCAAGCGCACAGAGCGGATCCTCTTGGCAATTTCCAACAGCCCCGGCCTCCCTGAGGTCCCGTTGCTGTTTGCTCTGACCAGGGCCAGCTCCTGAGCATCGCAGCGACCTACGGGGACCTGGAGACCGTCCGGTACCTTCTCACCGAGAGGCAGGTGGAGCTGCCGACAGAGCCCACGGACGACAACCCCGCGGTGGTGGCGACGCACTTCGGGCACACGGACGTCGTGCAGGAATTGCTCGAGTCCTGCCAAGGTAAGTCCCACTCAGGGGACCCTCTTCTTTAGAAGTCAGACAGGCCTTGCGGGGAGACTGCACCCCAAAATGCTTATTCCTTCTCACTTTTACCCATCTTGAGCTCCCGTGCTTACACTGTAGGAATCTGTGTTCCTTTTTATAAAATCTAATGGAGATTTCCCATATCCCGCTCTCCCTGCAGATCCCCCTTATTTATTTTTTAAGGCTTTTTTTAAAAATATATTTTATTGATATTTCACAGAGAGGAAGGGAGAGGGATAGAGAGCTAGAAACATCGATGAGAGAGAAACATCGATCAGCTGCCTCCTGCACACCTCCCATTGGGGATGTGCCCACAACCAAGGTACATGCCCTTGACCGGAATCAAACCTGGGACCTTTCAGTCCGCAGGCCGACGCTCTATCCACTGAGCAAAACCGGTTTCGGCCAGATCCCCCTTATTTATAGTTTGTATGAATGTGCTACGTTTGTTCCAGCATTTGAACCTATATGATACATTACGACTCACCAAAGTCCCCTCCAGAACTCAGTTCCTTTCATCACTGAATCCATGGTACCTGTTTCAGATGTGCCATGTGATGTTGCTTTTTTAGTCGCAAGTAATTTTTTCTTCTGGTAGACTTGAGGTGCTCTGGTCTCCTCTAGTTTCCCATGGCGGCCTCGGATCTGCCATACCGTACAAGTCCAGGCATCGCTGCAATTATAGGCTGAGGCGTTGTCATACCAGTGGTCATTGAAAATTAGGGTATTTTTGGGGTGTAGGGCAGGCTTCAAGGATGTGCACCAGTGTTGCCACACAGGGCCCTTTGCTTCCAAGGGTTCCCACACGTGGGTCCGACGCTCAACCACTGAGCCACACCAGCCCGGCACAGTATCTAACATTTTGAATGCTGCCTTTCCTCGCTTGGCATTCTGGGATGAGCGGGTGGGTGTATAATAATATGCAAATTCAAGAGGGACCGTTCCAGAAAACACGACCAACGTGGCAGAAGCGAATTCCATCTGGAACAGGACAGCTGGGGTTTCATGGATGGTCCAAGGGGGCGGTCAGAGCAGGAGCCAGCAGTGCCTTTTGGGGCCACTGTCGCTTCGCCCTCTCGTCTCCCGCCAGGTCCCTACAGCCTCCAGCGGCTGCTGAACTGGATGCTGGCCCTGGCTTGTCAGCGAGGCCACCTGGGGCTGGTGAAACTCCTGGTCCTGACATACGGGGCCGACCCCGAGAGCTACGCCGTCAGGAAGAACGAGTTCCCCGTCATCGTGCGCTTACCCCTGTATGCGGCCATCAAGGCAGGTGAGGCCCCCGCGCGCAGTCCCACCCGTGGGAACTGGCGTGGTTTTGAGATATGAGACCGTGTCTCCACCCTTACCCCCACCTGTCAGCTACCTGCGTGGAGACATTGCAACTCCTGCTACTTGTTGTTGTTTGTTTGTTTAACATGTTTTTATTGATCTCAGAGAGGAAGGGAGAGGGAGAGAAACATCCATGAGGAGAGAGAATCACTGATCAGCCGCCTCCTGCGCGCCCCCTGCTGGGGATCGAGCGTACAACCCGGGCATCGAACCAGTGACCTCCTGGTTCAGAGGTCGATGCTCAACCACGGAGCCACCACGCCTGGGCTGTTTCTTTTTCCAAATGTCTGCCTCCTCCCTTCCGCCAGCCCAGTGTCACCCCGTCAAGGGGGTTTCAAGGACAGGGACGGGCTGTGGCCAGTGGAACCATTGCAGGCGGTCCTTGCTAAGGGCAGAGTCCCAGACACATACATGCACACGGATCGGCGGACCCGGGAGGTCCAAGAGACGGTGACCCAGCACAAGTCGAACACGTTTCGTGTTCCGTGGCCGTGTGCCTCTGCGCCCCCTCCTGGCCACGGGTGGCGGTTCAGGATGGGTGCGATGTCTGAGACGGCCTGAGTGTCCCATGTCTGCCCCCCCCACCCCCCCAGGGAATGAAGACATCGCCATATTCCTGCTTCGCCACGGGGCTTTCTTCTGCTCCTACATCTTGCTGGACAGCCCCGACCCCAGCAAACACCTGCTCCGGAGGTACTTCATCGAGGCCAGTGCCTTGCCCAGCAGCTGTTCAGGGAAAGTGGTGAGTAGTCCCTGCCCGTGGATAAGCCGATAGAGAAGACGGGATAGAGCCAAGCTGGTGTGGCTCAGTGGTTAAACATCAACCTTGGAACCAGGAGGTCACGGTTCGATTCCCCGTCAGGGCACATGCCCGGGTTACAACCTCAATCCCCAGTAGGAGGCGTGCAGGAGGCAGCCGATCCATGGTTCTCTCTCCTCATGGATGTTTCTCTCTCTCTCTCTCCCCCTCTGCTTTCCTCTCTGAAATCAATAAAAATGTGTATTTTTAAAAATAAAAATAAAAAGCCCTGGCTGGTTTGGCTCAGTGGATAGAACATCAGCCTGTGGACTGAAGGGTCCCGGGTTCGATTCCCGTCAAGGGCATGGACCTCGGTTGCGGGAACATCCCCAGTGGGGGGTGCGCAGGAGGCAGCTGATGGATGTTTCTCTTTCATTGATGTTTCGAACTCTCTATCCCTCTCCCTTCCTCTCTGTTAAAAAAATCAATAAAATATATTTTAAAAATAAATAAATAAAAATAAAAAAGAAGACGGGATTTAGCTCGGCCTGCGTAGCTCAGTGGTTGAGCATCGACCCATGAACCAAGAGGTCGCCGGTTCGATTCCCGGTCAGGGCCCATGCCCGGGTTTCGGGCTCAATCCCCAGTAGGGGGCATGCAGGAGGCAGCCGGTCTAGCTCTTTCTTCGAGATCGATGGGCAGTTATTCCAGCACAATTGGTCCAATGAAGCTTTCTTTTCCCTCTGAATGGAAATGTCACCATCGTCACTTTCCCCAAGATAACACCTGTGTGCCTCGTGAGGTCTGTGTACTGGTCCCCTGGCCTATTCATCCGTTAAAGCAAGTTTTCTAGTTGTTACTTGATTTTTTTTTTTCAACACGATCCTGACTGCTGCTAAATATTTGTTCTTTCCCGCGGCGACTCGATTGATGCTCATTTCTGTCCTTTGTTTTTTATTATTTTTTTAAAATATATTTTATTGTTATTTCACAGAGAGGAAGGGAGAGGGATAGAGAGCTAGAAACATCGATGAGAGAGAAACATCGATCAGCTGCCTCCTGCACACCTCCCACTGGGGATGTGCCTGCAACCAAGGTACATGCCCTTGACCGGAATCGAACCCGGGACCTTTCAGTCCACAGGCCGACGCTCTATCCACTGAGCCAAACCGGTTTCGGCTCATTTCTGTCCTTTAATGACATGGCGTTATCTTCTCCATGAAGGCCCCAGGCCTGTCTTGCTCGTTTGTGTGGGCACTATTTGAATGGCAATACAGAATTCTTTATTATTCCCCTTTCTGACCCAACGTCACTGGTCTGGAGAGAAGTTCTTTTGTGTCTTACTGGTTTGTTGGTTGGTTGATGGCTTTTTAAAAATAAATTTATTTTTATTCATTTCAGAGAGGAAGGGCGTGGGAGACATAAAGAAATATCAATGGTGAGAATCATGGGTCAGCTGCCTCCTGCACGCCCCCTACTGGGGATCGAGCACACAACCCCGGGCATGTGCCCTGATCGGGATTCAAACCGTGACCTCCTGGTTCCTAGGTTGGTGCTCAACCACAGAGCCACACCGACTGGGCCTTCTCTTATGGGATCTCATAGTTTTTAGAAGAGTTCCTGGGGCGGGTTTTAGGTATGGGATCGAGTCATCTGCCAAATGCAAACAGGTTTGTCTCTTCTCATCTTTATACGCCTTATTTTAGGTCAGGTCTTACTGGGAATAACTAGACAGTAGTTCCAAAGCGGACCCATCATATCGATACATCTGTCTGTCTTGTTCCTGCTTTTAAAGGTCCTGGCTTCGGCAAGTTACGGGCATGTGCTGTAGATTTTCTGGAAAATAGACTGTAGTTATACACAGGTGGTTCCCAGGTTATTTCTCTCTGCTCAGAGCTTTTATTAGGAATGTTTGCTGACTGATGTCAAACCCCATTTGGACAGCTCGTCCTGTCTTTCTTCCTATATATCTGGAGGTCTTCTGCTTTGTTCGTGGCATGAGTGAGGGTGACAGATGTTGGCCGTCTCGCGTCCATAATAAATGCTCATTGGCTTTTTTAACAGTTGGATTGGACCCACTGATATTTTTTTTTAATATATTTTTATTGATATTTTACAGAGAGGAAGGGAGAGGGATAGAGAGTTAGAAACATCGATGAGAGAGAAACATCGATCAGCTGCCTCCTGCACACCTCCTACTGGGGATGTGCCCGCAACCAAAGTACGTACCCTTGACCGGAATCGAACCCGGGACCCTTCAGTCCGCAGGCCGACGCTCTATCCACTGAGCCAAACCGGTTTCGGCCCCACTGATATTTTATTGACAGTTTTTTGCACGGCTGACGTACAGCTGAACCCATCTACAGTTTTGTGTTGTTTTTATGAGCCTTTGCATCAGGCTACGTGAGTTGGACAAAACAACTCGGGGAACTTTCTATCTTATCCGGAAAGTTTCATTCGAATTTGTATTGTTAACGATGACATTTAGCCCGGCCGGTGTGGCTCAGCGGTTGAGCATCCACGTAGGAACCAGGAGGTCACGGTTCGATTCCTAGTCAAAGGCACATGCCCGGGTTGTGGGCTCCATCCCCAGTGTGGGGCGTGCAGGAGGCGGCCAATCCATGATTCTCTCTCATCATGGATGTTTCTCTCTCTCCCTCTCCCTCTCCCTCTCCCTTCCTCTCTGAGATCAATAAAAATATATATATTTTTAAAAAGAATGGAAATAGTTGGCATCTATGGTGTGGCTTCCCCTCTCCCTGGCCCTGGGGCGTAGACTCTGAAGAGAAAATGAAACTGCAGTCAGAAGTTCAGGCTGGCGTCAGAAGGGCCCCGGGCTTCCCCAGATCACCTGGGGCTTTTTCCTGACTATTCAAGTGACCTTCAGAAGGCGAGCCCCTGGCGGTGGGAGTGTCTGGCTGCCCGGGTCTCGAACCTGGGACAGCACAGTGCCTCTGAGCGGCCGGCGGAAGGAGGGCTCAGTCCACAGGGTCCAGCGATGATGCGTCAGGAGCCGGAGGTGGGTGTGCCTCCCTCCCCAGGTGCCCAGCGGGGAGGAAGCGGCATGTGGGTTCGGAGTGTCAGGCGAGGGCAAGGCAGGAGAAGGGTGCTTTGCCCCCATGTATGTACAAGGCTGGGAAACGCCCTTGACTTCATGGCAGTGACCTTGCTGAAGTAGTTGTCTCGTTCGTGTGTGTGTGTGTGTGTGTGTGTGTGTGTGTGTGTGTGTGTGTGAGATCCTCACCCAAGGGTATTTTTTCCCCCACTGGTTTGTTGTTGGTGTTTTTTTTAATATATTTTATTGATTTTTTTACAGAGAGGAAGGGAGAGAGATAGAGAGTTAGAAACATCGATGAGAGAGAAACATCCATCAGCTGCCTCCTGCACACCCCCACCTGGGGATGTGCCCGCAACCAAGGTCCATGCCCTTGACCGGAATCGAACCCGGGACCTTTCAGTCCGCAGGCCGACACTCTATCCACTGAGCCAAAATGGTTAGGGCTCCCATTGGTTTTTAGAGAGAGTGGAAGGGAGGGAGGGTGGGGAGAGAGACAGACGGAGAGAAAGAGAGAGACAGAGAGAGAGAGGAGAGAGGCATTGATGCGAGAGAGACACATCTATCCGTTGCCTCCCTCACACGCTCCGACCAAAGCTGCAACCCAGGTGCACGTCCTTAACCGGGAATTGAACCTGCGGCCCTTCCGCACACAGTAGGTCCGGTGCTCTATCCACTGGGCCACCCTGGCCAAGGCGAGTTGGTATTTTTTCATCATGTCATCATACTGCCTCTGTGGAGACAGGCGGGTGGAGCCCCGACCCCTCCGGCGCGTCTCCGTGCCTGGCATCGCCTGGTTCTCAGGCTTCTAGAACCTTCCTCGGACAGCAGACAGGGGACTGCAGAGAAACCCCCATTGATCTCCACTGTCGGCTGAGGTTTTAGCGTGTGTGGTTTTTTTTAAATATATATTTTATTGATGTCAGAGAGGAAGGGAGAGAGGGATAGAAACATCCATGTTGAGGGAGAATCCTCGATTGATCCGCAGCCTCCTGCATGCCCCACACTGGGGATCGAGCCCGCAACCCAGGCGTGTGCCCTGACGGGGAATCGAACCGGGACCTCCTGGTTGGTAGCTTTGAGAGGGTGTCAGAGAAGGGGCATTCGGAGTTGGATTACTTAGCTAAGGAGTTGCAGACAAGACACGCACCGCCACCTAGTGGCCAGAGAGGGAAGTGCATCACCGCTGCCAATTTTTTTTTTAATATATTTTATTGATTTTTTTTTTAAATATATTTTATTGATTTTTTACAGAGAGGAAAGGAGAGGGATAGAGAGTTAAAAACATCGATGGGAGAGAAACATCAATCAGCTGCCTCCTGCACACCCCCTACTGGGGATGTGCCCGCAACCAAGGTCCATGCCCCTGACCGGAATCGAACCTGGGACCCCTCAGTCCGCAGGCCGACGCTCCATCCGCTGAGCCACACCGGTGAGGGCACCGCAGCCAATTTTGAACAGCCAACCCATGGCCATGGACGGGGGGGTCTCCTCACCCAGCCGTCAGCCCGCCGGGGACGCTGTCCCACCTGGGAAGCGCTGATGTCTGTCTCTCTCCCTTTCTGCCACGCCCAGCCTCTCCGTGTGAAGTGGGCCCACCTCAAGCTGCCCTGGGTGGACATCGACTGGCTCATCGACATCTCCTGCCAGATCACGGAGCTCGACCTGTCCGCCAACTGCCTGGCCTCCCTCCCGTCCGTCGTCCCCTGGGGGCTCATTAACCTGCAGAAGCTGAACCTCTCGGACAACCACCTGGGCGAGCTGCCGGGGGTGCAGTCCTCCGACGAAATCATCTGCTCCAGGTGGGCCTCCCGCATGGCCGGTGTGCGGGGGGTGAACCGGGGGCGGGGCGGGGGGGTCTACACCCCAGTTGCTGGCACCAACCTCTACTGCCTGTGGTCCCTGACTGTATGTTTATTTTTAAAATACACTGAGTGGCCAGATGATGATGATCTCTGAACACATAGTAGTCTAGCCACTCAGTGTATGTAGATATATATTAGAGGCCCGGTGCATGAATTCGTGCATGGGTGGGGTCCGGCCAGCCTGGCCAGGGCGAGGGGACATGGGCGGTTGGCCGGCCTGCCTGCTGGTCGAACTCCTGGTCGAGGGGACAATTTGCATATTAGCCTTTTATTCTATAGGATAGACACTGAGTGGCCAGATGATTATGCGTTCAGAGATCATCCTCATCTGGCCACTCTGTGTATATTTTTATTGATTTCAGAGAGGAAGGGAGAGGGAGAGAGAGAGAGAGGGAGAGACATCAGTGATGAGAGAGAATCATGGATCGGCCGCCTCCTGCACGCCCCCAGACTGGGGACCGAGTACGAAATCCCGGCATGTGCCCTTGACCGGAATCGAACCCAGGACCCTTCAGTCCACAGGCCGACGCTCTATCCACTGAGCCAAAGCAGCCAGTGCTGTAGTCTGTGGTTTTCAAACAAATCTTCAGCCCCGGACGGTGTGACTCCGTTGGTTGAGAATCATCCCATGCACCCAGAGGTCATGGGTTCGATTCCCAGTCAGGGCGCATGTCCCGATTTCAGGCTCGATCCCCAGTAGGGGGCATGCAGGAGGCGGCTGGTGGATGAGATTTCTCTCTCATCCGAGTTTCTGTCTCCCTCTCCCTCTCCCTTCCTCTTTCTAAATAAATAAATAAATAAATAAATAAATAAATAAACTAAAATGAGAGAATGCCCAAGGTGAATGCAGACGTGGGTGGTGTGTGTGCCCCCCATTACACAGCTCACTGGCAGCCTTTCCCACCTGCTTGCCCGCCATGCCCAGTCTGGGTCCTGCAGGAATGAGAGCA
Organism: Plecotus auritus; assembly: GCF_963455305.1. NCBI lineage: Eukaryota > Metazoa > Chordata > Mammalia > Chiroptera > Vespertilionidae > Plecotus > Plecotus auritus. Next base: position 4,692,237 of record NC_137781.1, on the reverse strand, counting down.
AGGCCCAGAGGCCTCAGCTTTTTTTGTTTGTTTGTTTGTTTTTAATATATTTTATTGATTTTTTACAGAGAGGAAGGGAGAGGGATAGAGAATTAGAAACATCAATGAGAGAGAAACATCAGCTACCTCCTGTACACCTCCTACTGGGGATGTGCCTGCAACTCAGGTACATGCCCTTGACCGGAATCGAACCTGGGACCTTTCAGTCCGCAGGCCGATGCTCTATCCACTGAGCCACATTGGTTAGGGCTTTATTTTATATATACATATATGTGTGTGTATATATATATATATATATATATATATATATATATGTATATATATATATGTATTATCAGTATCAGCGCAGAAGGGAGAGAGAGAGAGAAACATCCACGATGAGAGAGAATCGTAGATCGGCTGCCTCCTGCACGCCCCCCACTGGGGATGGAGCCACGACCCGGGACTGTGCCCTGACCGGGAATCGAACCGGTGACCTCCTGGTTCCTCGGTGGACGCTCAGCCACGGAGCCATGCCGGCCGGGCCCTTGTTGCCTTTTGAATGCACACACTCTCGCCAGCAGACGGAGAAAGGGCGCGCCTCCCTGTCTGCAGGGATAGCAAACAGGAGCCTTTTCCCTCTTCCTTCCGACGCCTTCACTTCCCTCTTCCCCGCCTCAGGCTCCTGGAAGTCGACATTTCCAGCAACAAGCTGGCCCACCTCCCGCCCGGGTTCTTGCACCTCTGCAAGCTGCAGAAGCTGACGGCTTCGAAAAACTACTTAGAGAAACTGTTTGAGGAAGAAAGTGGTACGTCCCGCCCGCCGTCCCCTGACTCGATTGGTCCTTTTCTTCCAGAGCAGGATCTTTTGACCCAGGCACCCTTTTCCTCCCTCCCCCCCCCCTCCCCCCACCAGCCACCAACTGGATTGGTTTGCGGAAGCTGCAGGAACTGGATATTTCCGATAATAAACTGACCGAACTCCCGGCGATGTTCCTTCATTCTTTCAAGTCACTCCGCTGCCTGAATGTCTCCCGAAATAAGCTGAAGGTGTTTCCAGATGCCTGGGCCTGCCCGTTGGTGAGTATCAGACCCGCAATCCCCGAGGGCTCAGTGTGCAGCCTCTGGAGTGTCACTCACGGGAAATGTCACTCCAGCCCGGCCGGCGTGGCTCAGTGGTGGAGCGTCGACCTAGGAACCAGGAGGTCACCGGTTCGATTCCCGGTCAGGGCACATGGCTGTGTTGCAGGCTCAGCTTCCAGGGTGGGGCGTGCAGGAGGCAGCCGATCCATGATTCTCTCTCATCGCGGATGTTGCTCTCTCTCTCTCTCCCCCTCTCCCTTCCTCTCTGAAATCAATAAAAAAAATAGGTTAAAAAAGAAAAAAAAAAAAAAGACAAGTCACTCAGCATCCAGCAACTGAGTGTCTGAGGCAGGTAACTCAGCTGAAAGCTAGACCTTGTGGCTCTGGGCTTGAGATTTGCACCGTCAGACCCACAGACGTTTCCATGGTTACAGCGTGCCCGTGGGGCCTCGGATGACTTCTGCCCAAGAAAGGGGGGCTCGGTTCCTTTCAGACGGCCCTAAACGAAGAATAAAGCAGAGCCCTGGCCAGTGTTGCTAAGTGGTTAGAGTATCAGCACTTCCACCAAAGGGTCTCGGGTTCGATTCCCAGTCCAGGGCACGTACCTGGGTTGCAGGTTCATCCCTGGCCCTGATGGGGGCGCGTGCAACAGGCAACCAATGGCTGTGTCTCTCTCACATCGATGTTTCTCTTTCTTTCTCTCCTCCCTCTTTTCCTTCCACTCTTTTTTTTTTTTAAATATTTTATTGATATTTTACAGAGAGGAAGAGAGAGGGATAGAGAGCTAGAAACATCGATGAGAGAGAAACATCGATCAGCTGCCTCCTGCACACCTCCCATTGGGGATGTGCCCGCAACCAAGGTACATGCCCTTTACCGGAATCGAACCTGGGACCCTTCAGTCCGCAGGCCGACGCTCTATCCACTGAGCCAAACCGGTTTCGGCTCTTTTTTTTTTTTTTTTTTTAAATACATTTTTATTGATGTCAGAGAGGAAGGGAGAGTGGGGGAGAGAGAGAAACATCCATGATGAGAGAGAATCATGGATCGGCTGCCTCCTGCACGCCCCCTCCTGGGGATGGAGCCCGCAACCCGACCTCCTGGTTCCTAGGTCGGCCCTCCACCCCTGAGCCACACCGGACAGGCCCTCCCACTCTCTCCAAAGATCAATGGGAAACATATCCTCTGGTCGAGGATTAACAAAACAAAAAAAAAGAAAGAAAGAAAGAATAATCCCAACAATGAGCTGGTGTTTCTGTCTCTTGGGAAGTCGGGTCGCTAAAGCGGACAGACCGGCAGAGGAAGTCTCTTCCCGCCGTGGATTCAGAGCCAGGAAACTCTCCGTCAGCAGCGCCGTTTCCAGTTTAAACATCTGCTCGTGGGAACCCGCCTGCTCTCCAGAGCCCGGGGCCTGAATGGTCCCATTATCTCCAAGGACAATGGGCCAGATGTTCTGGGCGGGAGGAGACGGGCTAGGAGTCCCCCTTTCCCGCCCCCCCCAACCCCGTCTCCGTCCCTTCCCCAACGGGGCGACCACAGTCTGTAGCCTCTTCGTGAGCTGAGTCCAATTTGTCACAGAGCCATGGTCTTACTGTTATTTTGTTTTTAATTCTCACCCGGGGATGTTTTCCCACTGGTTTTTAGAGAGAGTGGAAGGGAGGGAGGGGGAGAGAGAGAGAGAGAGAGAGAGAGAAACATCGATGCGAGAGAGACACATCGATTGGTTGCCTCCTGCACGTGCCCCAACCAGGGCCGGGGATCGAGCCTGCAGTGGAAGGACGTGCCCTTGACCAGGAATCGAACCCGGGACCCTCTCTCAGCAGGCCAACGCTCTATCCACTGAGCCAAACCGGCTAGGGTGAGAGGTCTGATTTTTTTTTTTTTTAATCAAATTTGGAAAGTCTTTCTCATAGGCACTGTCATGTTTAAAAAGCGAATTCAGCCGAAACCGGTTTGGCTCAGTGGATAGAGCGTCGGCCTGCGGACTGAAGGGTCCCAGGTTCGATTCCGGTCAAGGGCATGGACCTTGGTTGCGGGCACATCCCCAGTAGGGAGTGTGCAGGAGGCAGCTGATGGATGTTTCTCTCTCATCGATGTTTCTAGCTCTCTATCCCTCTCCCTTCCTCTCTGTAAAATATCAATAAAATATATTTAAAAAGAAAAAAAGCGAATTCAGCCCTGGCCAGTGTGGTACAATGGTTAGAGCGATGGCCCGCGCACCCAAGGGTCGTAGGTGTGTTTCCCGGTCAAGGTCACGTGCCTGGGTTGCAGGTTCGATCGATCCCCAGCCCTAATCTGGGTGGGTGGGGGAGGCAACCAATCGATGTGTCTCTCTCACATTGATGTCTCTCCCTCTCCCTCTCCCTCTCCCTCCCTTCCCACTGCCCATTCTCTACAAATCCAGGGCGGGGAAATAGCTAATTCACGTCTTTCTCTTTCTCTTTCTCGGCAAACGGATAGAAGTGCTGCAAGGCGTCCCAGAATGCCCTGGAGTGTCTGCCAGACAGAATGGCCGTGTTCTGGAAAAACCACCTGAAGGACGTGGATTTCTCGGAAAACGCGCTCCGCGACGTCCCCCTGGGCCTCTTCCAGCTGGATGTGAGTCCCCGCGGGCCTCCGTGCCTCCCTCGCAGCGTTGGTGGGAAAATCACCCCGTTCGCTTCTCCTGCAGCTCGGAGACACAAGGGGTTAAGGAAAGCTCAATTCCTGTCCCCTGGCCGGCCGGCGTGGCTCAGGGGTTGAGCATCAACCTGTGAACCAGGAGGTCACGGTTCGATTCCCGGTCAAGGGCACATGCCCGGGTTGCGGGCTCCATCCCCGGCCGGGCTAATATCCCGAATCTTAAGACCCTCTCGAGCCCACACTACAGAATCTCGGTCCAGGTACATCGGTCGTGACCTGTGGCTGCCCTTGGCCCGGGGAACTGACTTCTCTCTTCGGCTCTCCCTCCCTTTGGCATTTTTAAAAAGATATATATTGCCAAAACCGGTTTGGCTCAGTGGATAGAGCGTCGGCCTGCGGACTGAAGGGTCCCGGGTTCGATTCCGGTCAAGGGCATGTACCTTGGTTGCGGGCACATCCCCAGTGGGAGGTGTGCAGGAGGCAGCTGATGGATGTTTCTCTCTCATCGATGTTTCTAGCTCTCTATCCCTCTTCCTTCCTCTCTGTAAAATATCAATAATATATATCTTTTTTAAAAAAAGATATATATTGATTGCAGAGAAGAAGGGAGAGGGAGAGAGAGAGAAACATCCATGAGAGGAAGGAATCATGAACCGGCCGCCTCCTGCACGCCCCCTACTGGGGATGGAGGGTACAACCCGGGCCTGTGCCCGGACCGGGAATCCAGCCGTGACCTCCTGGTTCCTAGGTTGAGGCTCAAGCGCGGAGCCACACCGGCCGGCCTCCCTTTGGCATGTAACAGCACCTTTGTCTCCCTCCCTCTCTGTCCCAGGCCCTGGTGTCCTTGAAGTTGCAGGGCAACCAGCTGGTGGCCGTGCCCCCTCCGGAGAAGTGGACCTGCTCTCAGCTGAAGACGCTGGATCTCTCCAGAAACCAATTTGGCAAGTAAGCGAGCCTCTGTCCCACAGGTTCTGAGACGTGTGGGGCCCCGCCCAGCAGTCCCTCAGGATGGGTCTCGCTTCCTCGGTTCGTGGCCATCACGAAGTGACCCGGGCCGGGGGCTTAACCATCAGACATGTGCCCGGCTGGCGTGGCTCCGTGGCTGAGCGACGGCCTAGGAACCAGGAGGTCACTGGTTCGATTCCCGGTCCGGGCACGTGCCCGGGGTTGCGGGCTCCATCTCCACTAGGGGGCGTGCAGGAGGCAGCCGATCCATGATTCTCTCTCATCATCGATGTGTCTCTCTCTCTCCCTCTCCCTTCCTCCCTCTGAAATCAATAAAAACACATTTTAAAACAAATGAATAAATAAAATGAATATTTTTAAAATAAATTCATAACATGAATAGAGGGGGAAAAAAAAGTTTTTAACGTTTTTGCCAACTGCTAAGCAATGTGTATATAGATTGAATGATTTTTTTAGAGAGAGAAGGAGAGAGAGAGAAACACGGATGTGAGAGAGATGGAATAAAAAGGTGAAAATCTCCCAGCTGGTGTCACTCCATGGTTGAGCGTTGACCTGGGAATCAGGAGGTCACCCACCTGGTTTGATTCCTGGTCGGGCCATATGCCCGACACGTTATAAACTCAATAAATAAAAACATCGTGTTGAAAATATACGGAAACTCAGCGGAACGTACACCCCGGAGAGAGCATCCGTGGTGAGATTCACCTTCGAAAGAGTGGCATCTGGTGGACACGGGCACGCCTGCCGGGACCCGCCCCGCCCCGCTCACACCTGCCTGGAGCGGACAAGCTGGGAAATGCGAACCGGGCGCCAGGCCTGCCTTAGGTCACCTTCTCCAGCTGTTTCTGGCCCCAAAGACTCATGCCCACAACTGGCGTCACTCGCAGGCGGTGGCTGGGGACGCTCACCCGTCAGCCGCGGGGGGGGGGGGGGGGGGGGGGGGGGGGGCCGACACAGGAATCTGGGTGGAATTTCCTCCCTTCTCTCTGCAGGCTCGGGCATCAGATCGTCCCGGCCCAAATAGTAAGGTCTTTGTCCTGCTCTCCTCAAATCTTGACTCCTTTTTTTTTTTTTTTTTTTTATTCCCCCTCCCCACAGAAATGAAGGACTAAAAACAAAGCGCATTTCCTTCTTCACCACCAGAGGGCGCCAGCGGTCAGGGACTGAGACAGGTGTGTGTGTGGTACTGGGGTTGAGGATGCTGGTGATGAGGATGCTGGGCGGGTGGTACCTTGCTTTCCCCCCCTTCCCCCACCCCCGCTCCCGCAATGCCCTGTGCGAATGCCAGAGATGCCCACGTTTGGCTGAAAACCCTGGAGGTGAACAGTACCCATTGCCTGTGGGGCACGTGAGGCCTGACATTATCCTGAAACCCCTCCCCGGTTTACAAGCGGATGAGACTTGTAGCTGCTGTGTGTGGGTGGCCTGCTGCCTGTGAGCACTGCCTTAGATGCATTAAATATGTTAGTCTTTCTTTGTTGTTAACATTTTTATTGATGTCAGAGAGGAAGGGAGAGGGAGAGAGAGAGAGAAACATCCGTGATGAGAGAGAATCATGGATCCTGCACACCCCCTACTGGGGATCGAGCCCGCAATCCGGGCATGTGCCCTGACTGGGAATCGAACCAGTTGACCTCCTGGTTCCTAGGTCGACGCTCAACCCCTGAGCCATGCCGGCTGGGCCACAGTGACATTCTTAGAGCCACACTGTGGGATCTTGTGAAATCTACATGCAAACACGGCCACCCTCGGTCCCCTAGCCCAGTGGTCGGCAAACTCATTAGTCCACAGAGCCAAATAGCAACAGGACAACGATGGACATTTCTTTGGAGAGCCACATTTTTTAAACTTAAACTTCTTCTAATGCCACTTCTTCCAAATAGACTCGCCCAGGCCGTGGTGGTATTTTGTGGAAGAGCCACACTCCAGGGGCCAAAGAGCCACATGTGGCTCGCGAGCCGCGGTTTTCCGACCGCGGCCCTAGGTCATCCGGGCTGGGCTGACATTCCAGAGGGAGTTAGGGTCTTCCCCCCGAACTCGTCGGAAACAGAACTTTTTGGCTAGAACGTTAGTGCTGGTCATGTGACAAGGCCAGCTGAGCGGAGACTATTTCTAGGAAAACCAGTTCGTGTTCATCCTCTTCCGTCAGGTAAGGTGGGGAGGTGTGTATGCAGGTACACCCCGCCTGGCATTTAAAAAAAAAAAAAATGTGGCCGAAACCGGTTTGGCTTAGTGGATAGAGCGTCGGCATGCGGACTGAAGGGTCCCGGGTTCGATTCCAGTCAAGGGCATGTACCTTGGTTGCGGGCACATCCCCAGTGGGGAGTGTGCAGGAGGCAGCTGACCGATGTTTCTCTCTCATCGATGTTTCTAGCTCTCTATCCCTCTCCCTTCCTCTCTGTAAAAAATCAATAAAATATATTTTTAAAAAATATGTTTTTATTGATGACAAGGAGAGGAAGGGAGAGGGAGAGAGGGACGGAAACACCTGGGAAGTTGAGGCCTTCATCGGGGGGGAAAAGAAAGAGACCCACCCTAACCGGTGTTGCTCAGTGGATAGAGCATCGGCCTGCAGACTGAAGGGTCCCGGGTTCGATTCTGGTCAAGGGCATGTACCTCGGTTGCAGGCTCAACCTGGTGGGGGCGTGTGCAGGAGCCAACCAGTTGATGTGTCTCTCTCACAGCGACGTTTCTCTCTCTCTGTCTCTCTCTCTCTCTCTCTCCCCCCCCCCCTTCCACTCTCTCTAAAATCAATGGAAATACATTCTCGGGTGAGGATTAACGAAGTTAAAAAGAAGAAGCAGCACATAGCACACCTCTTCCCTCCGTGCTGTTACTCTCTTGGGGCTGTTGGTCTTTGGGGAAGGAATGAGCCATAAAAGATAACTTGTTTGCAGAAGGATAGTAACATTCCGAGTGCATTTACGCGCACTCAAGTAGTCATATTTGTGCAGCGGCCTCGTCCAAAAATAATTTGGAGCGGCCGGTTTTCCGGTAACCTGCAGACCCGCGGAGCCATAAATAACTGGGGGATGCATAATTGCCGTTCATAAACGCCTCAAGCTGTGCTCTGCCGGCCGGGCGGGCGGGCGATCCGGGACAGGTGCCGCCTCGTCGGGGAGCAGAGCGCCTCCTCCCTGCGTCTGCTCCTGAGGCTTCACCAGCACCAGGGCCCTGCGGAGAACGCCAGCCTTGCCTCTTCGTGACGGGCTTCGGGGTGACTGAGGGCAGGTTAGGGGTGATCATTCTTTTTTTTTTTTTTTTAATATATTTTATTGATTTTTTACAGAGAGGAAGGGAGAGGGATAGAGCGTTAGAAACATCGATGAGAGAGAAACATCCATCAGCTGCCTCCTGCACACCTCCTACTGGGGATGTGCCCGCAACCAAGGTCCGTGCCCTTGACCGGAATCGAACTTGGGACCCTTCAGTCCGCAGGCCGACGCTCTAGCCACTGAGCCACACTGGTTTCGGCTGATCATTCTTTTTCGTTGAAGAAAAAAGAAGACTTCTTTAAAAAATATATATACACACATATATAATTTTACTGATTTCAGAGTGGACAGGAGAGGGAGAGGGGGAGAGAAATATCAATGATGGGATGAGAGAGAATCATGGATCGGCTGCCTCCCGCACGCCCCCTACTGGGGATTGAGCCCACAGCCCGGGCATGTACCCCGACCGGGAATCGAACCCGTGACCTCCTGGGCGTAGATTGATGCTCGACCCCTGACCACAGCCTTGCTTCTTTGTAATGAGCTTCGGGTAGAGGGAAGGATAAAGTTGGTCGTTCTTTTCCATTGATTAAAAAACAGAGGGTTTCGGGGTGTTTTATTTTTATACTCACTTGAGGATTTTTTTTCCATTGATTTTTAGAGAGAGTGGAAGGCGGGGAGAGACAGAGAGAGAGAAACATCGATGTGAGAGAGACACATCGACTGGTTGCCTCCCCCACACACCCCAGCCAGGGCCAGGGATCGAGCCTGCAACTGAAGTATGTGCCCTTGGCCGGAATCGAACCCAGGATCCTTCATTCCGTGGGTCGACCCTGTATCCAGGGAGCCAAACTGGCTAGGGCGATCATTCTTTTTAATTTAAAAAAAAAAAAAAAAAAAGGCTTTTTGAACATTTCCGTATGGAATAGGGTGGTCCAGTACCAAGCCTTTCTAAGTCAGTTGCACGCTTGTTCCCACAGGGGGCGCTGCACGGCGTCCCATTCAGCACTGCGGCTAACCAGGCGGTTTTCCGGGCACCGGGTCCGGTATTCCGCTGCCGTCTCCCCCGGAGCAGTCTGAGATGCCAGGCTACCCTGTTTCCATTGACTCTGCAGCTCCGTGTGTGGGAAAAGCCAGAGTTGGGGGGGTGGGGGGTAGGGGATGGGGGGGATGCTGAGATGAAAGGCTAGGGAGCATCCTTTCAGCCCAACAAGAGGGTCTGGCTTCTCCCTCTCGCTCGTCTGGCAGAGACCCAGGCGAAAGGCCCTGACATCTCCCAGCTGAAAGGGACCCTCTGGGGCAGGCACCCCTCCCTCCCCGCCCCAGGAGGGGGGGGATAAGGCGCTTCGAAGATTCTGCCGAAACCCAGCTCTCTGATTCCCACCCGTGTGGGTTCCCAGGCCCTGAGCCAGGTCCTCTCTCCACTCACACACTCCGGCCGGGCCCTGAAAAGGCAAGTCGGATGTGACTGTCATGCTAATGGCATCTTTAGCCCGATGAATGAACTCGCTTAAATACGAGAGAGTTGGCTTGTGGGTTTATTTTTTATAAATATATTTTTATTGATTTCAGAGAGGAAGAGAGAGGGAGAGAGAGAAACATCAATGATGAGAGAGAATCATGGATCAGCTGCCTCCTGCACGCCCCCTCCTGGGGATGGAGCCCGCAACCCAGGCATGTGCCCTTGACCGGAAATCGCACCCGGGACCCTTCAGGCCACAGGCCAGCGCTCTATCCACTGAGCCAGACCAGCCAGGGCGGCTAGTGTTTTAGAGAATGCCATCATCCTATATAATAAAAGCCTAATATGCTACGTGCCCGGTCGTCCGGTCATCCGTTTAACCAATCAAAGCATAATATGCTAATGATATGCTAAGGCCGCTCAACGGCTCGCTATGACGTGCGCTGACCAGCAGGGGGCAGACGCTCCGACTGGTAGTTTGGCTTGCTGGTGGGGTCCGGCCAATCGGACGAAGCGAGATGGGCCAGACATCCCTGGAGCCCTCCCGCGGTCCCTCCCCGGCCATGTCCCTCCCTGGCCCTGATCATGCACCGGTGGGGCCCCTCGGCCTGGCCTGCGCCCTCTCGCAATCCAGGACCCCTCAGGGGATGTCGGAGAGCCGGTTTGGGCCCGATCCTGCAGGCCAGGCCGAGAGACCCCACTGGTGCACGAATTCGTGCACCGGCCTCTAGCAGGCAACATAAAAACAAAGCCTGTGCCGGGCAGGCGTGGCTCCGTGGTTGAGCCTCGACCTGTGAACCAGGAGGTCACGGTTCGATTCCCAGGAGGTAGCGGCCGATCCATGATTCTCTCTCGTCATTGATGTTTCTCTCTCTCTCTCACACTCTCCTTTCCTCTCTGAAATCAATACAAATAGATTAAAAAGTCAAAACTAAGCCCATACTATTATGTCTTTAGTTCACTAGCTTTTTCTTGAACTGAGGAAGTCATATGTGGACACGGTAAGCGGAATATGTGAACAGTACCGGAGGATGTGGGAGGAATGGTCAGTCTCCCGGTAATTTTCTCCCCCAGAGACAACTGTGGGACTTGATGTGTCTCTGGTAACAATTATGTTTGTGTCTGACATGCATGTATCACACAGACACACACACATGCATTGTGGTGTGTGTATATACATGCCTGTGACAGCATGTCACTTAACGCGTGCAGGTCTTCACATGTGTGCGTTAAGGTAACATGCATAATTCATGCGTTGTGTGTCCACGTGTGAATATAACATGCACACATAAATGCAAGGGGTGTGGGTTTACCTGCACACATGTTGTGGTTCATCAATGAAGCTGTCACATACCTTGTTCCACACCTCATTTTTTTAAAAAAATATATTTTATTGATTTTTTACAGAGAGGAAGGGAGAGGGATAGAGAGTTAGAAACATCGATCAGCTGCCTCCTGCACACTCCCCACTGGGTATGTGCCCGCAACCAAGGTACATGCCCTTGACCGGAATCGAACCTGGGACCCTTGAGTCCGCAGGCCGACGCTCTATCCACTGAGCCACACCGGTCAGGGCCACACCTCATTTTTTTCTTTTTCTTTTTTTAATGTATTTTTATTGATTTCAGAGAGGAAGGGAGAGGGGGAGAGAGAGAGAGAAACATCAATGACGAGAATCATGGATCGGCCGCCTCCTGCACGCCCCCTACTGGGGATCGAGCCCGCAACCCGGGCATGTGCCCTTGGCCGGAATCGAACCCGGGACCCTTCAGTCCGGGGCTGACGCTCTATCCACTGAGCCACACGGCCAGGGCCTTGTTCTCCCATCTTTGCCGCATCTCCAAGGCCACCTGGTGGAGGAAGTGCTAGAATGAGCATCCTAGGTCGGACAGGAGCGTCTTCCTCTGAGGTGGGGCCGGTCCCCCCGCCCCCACGTGGCCCCCGCGCCACCGGTGGTCCCTGGTCCCTCTCAGACGGCCCTCCGCTCTCCCGTGTCCCCGCAGCCTGCCCGCTGGACTTCCCGGCCTTCCTCAGCGAGTCCCTGGAGGTCCTCTGTCTCAACGACAACCACCTAGACGCCGTGCCCCCCTCGGTGTGCCTGCTGAGGAGCCTGTCGGAGCTCTACCTGGGAAAGTAAGTGCGCAGCCCGGGAGGCAGAGCGTCCGTCCGTCCGTCCGTCCGTCATCCACCTGCGGGCACGGCCAGGGAGACGGGGGCAGGAGAGGGGGGTCAGGAACGGGGCTTGGTCAAGGACGAGCGGGAGGGGAGGCAGGGCGTAGGGATGCTCAGTTATAAAGAGAAGAACAGCCTGGCTGGTGTGGCTCAGTGGTCGAGCACTGACCTATGAACCAGGAGGTCACTGGTTCGATTCCCGGTCAGGGCACATGCCCGGGTTGCAGACTCCATCCCCCGTGGGGGGCGTGCAGGAGGCAGCCGATCAGTGATTCTCACTCATCATGGATGTTTCTATCTCTCTCTCCCTCTCCCTTCCTCTCTGAAATGAATAAAAATATTTAAAATATGTATATATATGGTGGATTTTTTATTTTATTTTATATATTTTTATTGATTTCAGAGAGGAAGGGAGGAGAGAGATAGAAACATCCATGATGAGAGACAACCATGGATCGGCTGCCTCCTGCACGCCCCCCTACTGGGGATCGAGCCCGCAACCCAGGCATGTGCCCTTGACCGGAATTGAACCCGGGACCCTTCCGTCCACAGGCCGATGCTCTATCCACTGAGCCACACCAGCCAGGGCAATATGGTGGGGTTTTTTGAAGAGAAGAACTATTCGTTCATCCTTTCCTTGACTGAGCACCTCCCAGCAGGCACTGCCCCAGGGTTCAGACAGTGTGAAAATCTTCATGGAAATATTACATGATTCAAGTTGCTCTGCCTTTTTGAGAAGAGGTAGTGATTGAGCATCTTTTATTTTTAATATATTTTTATTGATGTCAGAGAGGAAGGGAGAGGGGGAGAAGAGAGAGATGGAAACATCCGTGAGGAGAGAAAATCATGGATCGGCTGCCTCCTGCACGCCCCCTACTGGGGATCGAGCCCACAACCCGCGCATGTGCCCTGACCGGGAATCGAACCCGTGACCTCCTGGTTCCTAGGTCGATGCTCAAGCACGGAGCCACGCCGGCCGGGCGTGATGGATCATCTTTAAGGCGGTGACCAGACGAGAAAGTGGGGGGAGGAGGCCCAGTAAAAGCCACCCCTGACTGTCCAGGGAGAAAGGCTTTGCAATGAGGACTTCAGTGGAATGCTCGAAATTGGGGCCCACGATGTGGGGCTCGGGGTGCAGGCTCTCGGTGGCCCCTGCCGGCCTCCGAGGCTGACCGGCTGCTGCGTGTGCGTGTGCGTGTGCGTGTGCGTGTCCCATGTGCTGTCCTCAGTAATCCTGGCCTGAGAGAACTCCCTCCCGAGCTGGGGCAGCTGAGCAACCTCTGGCAACTGGACATCGAAGACCTGAACGTCAGCAACGTGCCCGCGGAGATCAGGAAAGAAGGTAAATTAAACCGACGAAACAGAAATAGATGCAGAGACGTGGAACCCAGGAAACAGCCTGCGGGATCTCAGGATCTCAGAGGGGTGGTGAGGGTGCGGGGAGGCGCGGGGGGGGGGGGGGGGCGGGGAGGGCGGAGAGATTAACCAGGGAACTTACAGACGTATATGCATAGCCCGTGGACACAGACAAGAGGGTGGCGAAGGCTTGGGAGGGGCGGGTGCAGGGAGGAGGGGGTGAATGGGGAGAAAAAGTAACAACAACAAAAGGGACCTCTGTAACGCTTTCAAATAAGTAAATAAATAAAAGTCGGGCCCGGCCGGTGTGGCTCAGGGGTTAAGCATCAACCTATGAACCCGGAGGTCACGGTTGGATTCCTGGTCAAGGGCACCCGCCCGGGTTGTGGGCTCGATCCCCAGGGAGAGGGCGTGCAGGAGGATTAGGGGTTAGCGTTAGACTTAGGGTCCCGAACAGGCCGGATCCGGCCCGCGGGCCGTAGTTTGCCCACGGCTGCTCTAGCCACAGAGCCAAACCAGCTAAGGCGTCCATTGATGAATAAGAGTGGAAGGGAGGGGGAGAGACAGAGAGAGAGAGAAACATCGACGTGAGAGAGACACACCGATTGGTTGCCTCCTGCACAGGCCCCCAACCGGGGGCGGAGGGGGGGGAGGGGGCTGGGGATCGAGCCTGCAACCGAGGTCCGTGCCCTTGCCTGGGAATCGAACCGGGGAGCCTTCTGCTCGAGGGCCGGCGCTCTATCCGCTGAGCCACACTGCCCTGCGCTGTGTGTCCAGGCCCCAAGGCCATGCTGTCCTACCTGCGCGCCCAGCTGCGGAAGGCGGAGAAGTGCAAGCTGATGAAGATGATCGTGGTGGGGCCCCCGCGCCAGGGCAAATCCACCCTGCTGGAGATCCTGCAGACGGGGCGCGCCCCCCAGCTGGCCCACGGCGAGGCCACCATCAGGACCACCAAGTGGGAGCTGCAGAGGCCCGCGGGCGCCAGAGCCAAGGTCAGGGATGGTCTGGGTGCAGAGGCCCTGAGGGTGGGAGGCAGCGTCCCCGGGCACCTCTCTTCCTCTGCAGAGCGCCCAGGCGGCCCCCCAGCCTGTGTCTGAGGCCCAGGATGTGGGCAGGGCCCCCCCGCTCCTCGGGTGCTGTTTCCATCCAGCTCCTGCCGAAGGCAGCGAATTTCTTTCTTCCTTTCTTTTTTTAATCTATTTTTATTGATTTCAAAGAGGGAGAGAGAGAGAAGCATCAGTGATGAGAGAGAATCATGGATCGGCTGCCTCCTGCATGCCCCCTACGGGGGATCGAGCCCACAACCCGAGCATGTGCCCTGACCCGGAATGGAACCGTGACCTCCTGGTTCATTGGTCACCGCTCAGCCACTGAGCCTCAGCCACGGAGCCACGCCAGCCGGACAAGAGCAGGGAATTTCTTTTTTTTTTTTTTTTAATATATTTTATTGATATTTTACAGAGAGGAAGGGAGAGGGATAGAGAGCTAGAAACATCGATGAGAGAGAAACATCCATCAGCTGCCTCCTACACACTTCCCACTGGGGATGTGCCCGCAACCAAGGCACATGCCCTTGACCGGAATCGAACCCGGGACCCCTCAGTCCGCAGGCCGACGCTCTATCCACTGAGCCAAACCGGTTTCGGCAAGAGCAGGGAATTTCTTAAATGTGACCTTGTAGCTTCTCTGTTAGAAGTTGAGACTGCGGGCCATCGACTCTTAGTCCTGGTTGTCAGTTATGTTTCTTTGATGAGCTTTTATGTATATTTTTAAAATATGTTGTTATTGATTTCATAGAGAAAGGAAGGAAGAGGGGGGAGAGAGGGAAACATCCATGATTCTCTCTCACCGTGGCTGTTTCTCTCTCTCCCTCTCCCTTCCTCTCTGAAATAAATAAAAATAATTTTGTTTAATAAAAGGCAAACTCTTGCCCTGGCTGGTGTGGCTCAGTGGATAGAGCGTCGGCCTGCGGACTTAAGGGTCCCGGGTTTGATTCCCGGTCAAGGGCACATGCCTGGGTTGTGGGCTCCATCCCCAGTAGGGAGCGTGCAGGAGGCAGCTGACCCGTGATTCTCTCTCATCACTGATGTTTCTATCTCTCATTTCCTCTCCCTTCCTGTCTGAAATGAATAGAAAATATATATATTTTTTAATATATTTTACTGATTTTTTACAGAGAGGAAGGGAGAGGGAGAGAGAGTTAGAAACATCGATGAGAGAGAAACATCCATCAGCTGCCTCCTGCACACCTCCTACTGGGGATGTGCCCGCAACCAAGGTCCATGCCCTTGACCGGAATCGAACCCGGGACCCTTCAGTCCGCAGGCCGACGCTCTATCCACTGAGCCACACCGGTGAGGGCAGAAAATATATGTTAGAAATAAAGAATAAAAAAGGCAAACTATTAAAAGAAAGGAAGGACAGCCCCCTCATCTCTGGAACGCCCGGCCCTCTGGCCAGCGGAGAACAGCTGTCCGCGTTCCTCTTTCTCCAAAGGCAGGTCAGGGCCCCCCCTCCCCCTGCCTCCTCCCCTCCCGCCCCCGCAGCTTCGTGGGAATTGCGCTCGGCTCCAGAAAACCGCAGCCGGGCCAGACGCTGACCTCACAGCGCGATAGAGAAGCCCCTTGTACACAGCCCTTCCTGGCACCCCAACAGGCGGCTTTTGTCTCCTTCCCGTGGCGGGGGGGGGGAGGGCAGTCCCCTGCCTCCTGGGGGGGCGCCGCCCTCTGACCTACGTGCCTGAGTCCGGAGGCCCCGCTCCTCCTCCGCCGGGGCCTGGGCTGAGCTCAGACGGAGGTTGGGCCTTCCTGTGACATCAGCGCCCAGGCTCCCGGCAGCGGGGTGCCTCCCACCGTCCGTCTGCAGCCCAGATGGAGGCCGGACAGTGCCCCCCAATGTTCCGCAGACACGGGCGGACTCGGGGCTCAGGGCCCGGCCCCCTGCTCCGTCAGCAGGAGATAGAGGCCCCCCCAAACCCACCTCTGCCCTCCCACCCCCGCGGGTCCCTTCCCCTCACTTGGGTTACGGTCTCTGAGCACACACAGCGAGACGGCCGAGCTTTCCATGGTGATACCTTTGGCTGTTTTTTGTTTTTTGCTAATCGTCACCTGAGAGTTTTGTTTCCATTGATTTTTTTTTTGTTGTTGTTGTGGTTTTGTTTTTGGTGAATCCTCACCTGAGGATATTTTTCCATTGATTTTTAGAGCGAGTAGAAGGGAGAGAGAGAGAGAGAAACATCCATGTGAGAGAAACACATCCATTGGTTGCGTCCTGCACTTGCTCCGACCAGGGCCGGGGATCAAGCCTGCAACTGAGCTACATGCCCTTGACCGGAATCGAACCCGGGACCCTTCAGTCTGCAGGCCAATGTTCTATCCACTGAGCCAAATTGGCTAGGGCTCCATTTATTTTTTAAAATATATATTTTATTGATGTTTTACAGAGAGGAAGGGAGAGGGATAGAGAGTTAGAAACATCAATGAGAGAAACATCCATCAGCTGCCTCCTGCACACCTCCTACTGGGGATGTGCCCGCAGCCAAGGTACATGCCCTTGACTGGAATCGAACCCGGGACCTTTCAGTCTGCAGGCTGACGCTCTATCCACTGAGCCACATTGGTCAGGGCTCCATTAATTTTTTAGAGAGAGAGTGGGAAGGGAGGGAGGGAGGGAGAGAGAGAGAAACATCGATGTGAGAGAGACACATCGATTGGCTGCCTCCTGCACACGACTCAGAACCAGGGCCGGGGATTGAGCCTGCCACCCAGGCACCTGTCCTTGACCGGGAATCGAACCCGAGACCCTTGGTGTGCGGGCCGGTGCTCTAACCCCTGAGCCACGCCGGCTGGGCCGCCAGGCCTTGTTTAGGCCCTAACCACAGTGTTCCGAGCGATGGGCTGTCTCGATGGGACCGCCTGGAACCCAGGTGTGTAATAGGCCCCTCCCCGGCCCCCCCGCCTTGTCGCTCAAGTAGGTTGAGTCCATCGAGTTCAGCGTCTGGGACATCGGCGGCCCGGCCAGCATGGCCACGGTCAATCAGTGCTTCTTCACGGACAAGGCCCTGTACGTGGTGGTGTGGAACCTGGCGCTGGGCGAGGAGGCCGTGGCCAGCCTGCAGTTCTGGCTGCTCAACATCGAGGTGAGAGGCCCCGGCCCGTCAGGCCTCAGTCCTCGGGCATCCCGGGGTCCGGCCGCTTTGCTAGGGCGCCCCCCCCCACCATGGACAGAGAAGGAGGGGAAAAAAAAAAAAAGAAAAGAAATGGTTAGGAAGAAGCGCTTGGCACCTTTTGTTGTTGTTGTGAATCCTCACCGGAGGGTATTTTTCCCCATGGATTTTTAGAGGGAGTGGAAGGGAGGGAGAGAGAGAGAGAGAGAAACATCGATGTAAGAGAGACGCATCAATTGGTTGCCTCCAGCATGATCCCCGACAGGTGCCAGGGCATCCAACCTGCAGCCTAGGTGGGTGCCCTTAACCGGGACTCCAACCACAACCCTTCGGTGCGTGGGCCGACGCGCTAACCACTGAACCAACTCGCCGGGGCGCTTGGCATTGCCTTTTACCTCAATTTAGTGTTTTTGTCGTTGTTGTTTGTTTTTTGTTAATCCCCACCCGGATATCTTTCCATTGATTTTTTAAAATATATTTTATTGATTTTTTTACAGAGAGGAAGGGAGAGGGATTGAGAGTTAGAAACATCGATGAGAGAGAAACATCCATCAGCTGCCTCCTGCACACCCCCACCTGGGGATGTGCCCGCAACCAGGGTACATGCCCTTGACCGGAATCGAACCTGGGACCCTTCAGTCCACAGGCCGACGCTCTAGCCACTGAGCCAAACTGGTTAAGGCTCCATTGGTTTTCTTCTGGAGAGAGTAGAAGGGAGGGAGGGGGAGAGAGAGAGAGAAACATTGATGTGAAAGAGACACATCGATGGATTGCCTCCCGGGGCCGAGGTACGTGCCCTTGACTGGATTCAAACCTGGGACCCTTCAGTCTGCAGGCCGACGCTCTAACCACGGAGCAAAACTCTCCAGGGCCCTTCTCCCTGCATTTCAAAGCCCCTCACTATTGGGGAAAAGGCGACAGGGCTCCCTCTCATTGGAAAGGTGACAGGGCCCGTATGCAGCTGCACTGTCTGCCGAGATCAGAAACCCAGCCCCTGGGAGAGTCACGGGGGGTGGGGGGCCATGCACCCCTCAGTCAGTGCCTGACAGCCCCCCGGGGGTTTGCAGACAGGCGTGCCGAGGCGGCCCTGGGTGAGTGACAGGCTTGGGGCCACAGGCGTCCAGGCGGGCTCACCTGTGCACCTGGCAGGGGGCTCCCCTCCCCTGTGCAGGCGAGGGGCAGGTGCTCAGCCCAGCCCGGGGGCGGGGGGCCCTCCGTTGCAGGCCAAGGCCCCTAACGCGGTGGTGCTGGTGGTGGGAACGCACCTGGACTTGATCGAAAGCAAGTTCCGCGTGGAGAGGATCGCGACGCTGCGGGCGTACGTGCTGGCGCTCTGCCGCTCCCCCTCGGGGTCCCGGGCCACGGGCTTCCCGGACATCACCTTCAAACACCTCCAGTGAGTGTCCCCGGCCTTCCTGTCGCGTGCTCTGACCTCGCCGGTGGCTGTGGCTGCTGGTCCCGCACGTGTCCACCTTCCCTGCAGTACCTGGGGTCCGCCTGCAGGGGGCGCCTAACCAAGGGCTGGGCTCCTCTGGGGCATCTTCTGGCTTGAAGGGTTACAGACAGGGCCGGAGGGAGGGTGAGGAGCAGCGAGGGGTGACCCTCTCTGTGTGCCTGCTTCCTGCGTCACCCCCACCAGCCCTGTGGCCGGGGGCTGAGCCTGCACGGTCCATCCCATTTGGGGTTTTTTCTTAAGATGTTTTTATTGGTTTCAGAGAGGAAGGGAAGAGGGAGAGAGAGAATCAGGGATCGGCTGCCTCCTGCACGCCCCCTCCTGGGGATCGAGCCCACCACCCGGGCATGTGCCCTGACCGGGAATCGAACCGTGACCTCCTGGTTCCTAGGTCGACGCTCCACCGCTGAGCCACGCCGGCCAGACACCTTTATCCATCACTGATTAAGAACACACCCCCGGTCCTCACATGGGGTCTGGGGGGGGTCCCCACGGGGCTGGGATGGGCGAGGGTGCCACTGGGTGTTGGGCAAGATGGACCATTGCTGTGGGCTGGTGCCTCCTCCCACCTCCTGTCCTTGAACTCTCACATCAGCCCTGCAGGGTTTCTCTCGTCCCCATCTTGCAGATGATGAAACTGAGGTTCAGGACAAGCGTAGTACCCTTCTCTGCCGATCGCACAGCGTGCGTGACCACGGCTGCACGAGCCGTTTTGGGGTTCCCTCCCTCTGTGTGGCGTTCCGTGAGCGTGGGAGCACAGGTGGCCCGGGGACACCCCTGCCTGGCTCGGGAGGCAGAATCCCTCCCCCGTGTCCTCGAGAGCGTCCCCTGGGGTCTGTGACAACAGGGGCCCGAGCCCTGGGCCGGAGACCCGGGTTCGCCCTGAGTCGGCTCCTTGCACCACCTCGCTTTGCTCCTCTGTGAAATGGGCGCGTTGGGAAGACAGCGGGGGGAGGGGGGGGGCGCCCTGTCCCAGCACAACCCCCAGGAGCGTCTCTGTGTGCGTGGCTCACGCCTTCTCTCCACTCCCCATCGCTGGGGACGAAACGCTCGGGAGATCAGAGACGCCCCGGTGCTTGTCAGACAGGGAGGTCCGCCCGGCCGGCGTGGCTCAGGGGTTGGGCATCGGACTAGGAACCAGGAGGTCAGGGTTCGATTCCCGGTCAGGGCACAGGCCCGGGTTGTGGGCTCGATCCCCAGGAGGGGACGTGCAGGAGGCAGCTGATCCACCATTCTCTCTCACCATGGATGTTTCTCTTTCCCTCTCCCTTCCTCTCTGACATGAATAAAAAATATATTTTTTTAAAAGAGGGGTCGGGGGGGTCTCCTTTGCTCTCACAGCGAGATCTCCTGCAAGACCCTGGAGGGCCAGGAGGGGCTGCGGCAGCTGATTTTTCACGTCACGTGCAGCATGAGGGACGTGGGCAGCACCATCGGCTGCCAGCGGCTCGTCGGGCGGCTGGTGGGTACCGGAGGCTCCTGGCCCCCGTGCGAGCTCGTTCTGGGGGGGGCAGGGGGGCTGGGCTTGAGGCACCCCACCCGCTCAGGGCTCAGGAGGGCAGCGGGCGGAGGGGGGGCCGGGCCCCCGTGGGATGGGAGGGCTCAGGCCTGCCCACCTGCCCCAGGTGCCCAGGAGCTACCTGAGCCTCCAGGAGGCCGTGCTGGCCGAGCATCAGCGCCGACGCCTGAGCGACGACGTGCAGTACCTGACGGACAGGCAGCTGGAGCGGCTGGTGGGCCAGATGCCCGGCAACGACATCAGTGACTACGAGGACCTGCAGTCCGGTGGGCGGTCACAGGAGGGGGAGGGGCAGCGGGGTGGCCACGGGCAGGGAGAGAGGAGCAGTGGGGGGTAGCCGGGGGCAGCGGGGGGTGGCCACGGGCAGGGAGAGGGGGGCAGCGGGGGGTGGCCGCGGGCAGGGAGATGGGGGCAGCAGGGGTGGCCGCGGGCAGGGAGAGGGGGGCAGCGGGGGTGGCCATGGACAGGGAGAGGGGGGCAGCAGGGGTGGCCGCAGGCAGGGAGAGGGGGGTGTAGGGGGGGTGGCCGCGGGCAGGGAGAGGGGGGCAGCGGGGGGTGGCCGCGGACAGGGAGAGGGGGGCAGCAGGGGGGTGGCCGCGGGCAGGGAGAGGGGGGCAGCAGTGGGGTGGCCGCGGACAGGGAGAGGGGGGCAGCGGGGGGTGGCCGCGGGCAGGGAGAGGGGGGCAGCGGGGGGTGGCCGCGGGCAGGGAGAGGGGGGCAGCGGGGGGTGGCCGCGGACAGGGAGAGGGGGGCAGCGGGGGGTGGCCACGGGCAGGGAGAGGGGGGCAGCGGGGGGTGGCCACGGGCAGGGAGAGGGGGGCAGCAGGGGTGGCCGCGGGCAGGGAGATGGGGGCAGCGGGGGGTGGCCGCGGGCAGGGAGATGGGGGCAGCAGGGGTGGCCGCGGGCAGGGAGAGGGGGGTGTAGGGGGGGTGGCCGCGGGCACGGGGAGCCTGGAGAAGGGTCACCGCTCTGCGCCTGTCCGCAAAGGACCACAGGTGCGCTGCGGGGATTGAGTTTGGGGTCACAAATTAACTTTTTAAAAATACATTTCTGTTGACTTCACACAGAGGAAGGGAGAGGGAGAGAGATAGAAATATCCATGATGAGAGAGAATCATGGACCGGCTGCCTCCTGCACGCCCTACACTGGGGATCGGGCCCGCAACCCGGGCGTGTGCCCTGACTGGGAATTGAACCCTGACCTCCTGGGTCACGGGTCAGTGCTCAACCACTGAGCCACACCGGCCGGGCCACCAATCAACTTTAATGAATGCACGAATTTGCAAAGATGGAATCAGCCCTAGCCGGTTTGCCTCAGCGGATAGAGCATAAGCCCGTCACTGAAAGGTCCCGGGTTTGACTCACGGTCAGGACACATGCCCTGGTTGCAGGCTCGATCCCCAGCATGTGGCATGTAGGAGGCAGCCGATCCGTGATTCTGTCCTATCATGGATGTTTGTCTCTCTCTCTCCCTCTCCCATTTCCTCTCTAAAGTCAATAAAAGTGCGTTAAAATTTAAAGAAGACGGAATCTGGGGAAAACAGGGATCAGTCGTTTCAGCACGTTGGCACCTGCAGGGGGGCAGCCAACCCGGAAGGGCCCCACGTGTTGGCTGCTTCCCCGGAGGAATGTGTCACCCCGGACTCGCCTTTGCGCTTGGTCTGATGCCTCCCCCTCTCCCCCGCTGCCGTGCGCAGCCATCAGCTTCCTCATCGAAACCGGCGCGCTGCTGCACTTCCCGGACACCAGCCACGGCCTGCGGAACCTCTACTTCCTGGACCCCATCTGGCTGTCCGAGTGTCTGCAGCGGATCTTCAACATCAAAGGCTCCCGCTCCGTGGCCAAGAACGGGGTGATCCGGGCGGAGGACCTCCGCATGCTGCTGGTGGGGACCGGCTTCACGCAGCAGACGGAGGAACAGTACTTCCAGTTCCTGGCCAAGTTCGAGATCGCCCTGCCCGTGGCCAACGACAGGTGCGTCCGCAGACCGGGCTGTGTGGGCAGCTCCAGGGAGGGGGGAGGGAGGAGTCGGGGGCCGCAGCTGCTGGGGCCTCAGACCAGGTTTTCTCCAGAGATGGGCCGTGGTGACCTGCGGCCTGTTCGGCTGGCTATTTCTTTCCATGCACAGCTGTCTTTTTGTTGTGGTGAATCCTCACCCGAGGATATTTTTCCATTGATTTTTAGAGAGAGTGGAAGGGAGGGAGTGGGAGAGAGAGAAACGTGGATGTGAGAGAGACACATCAATGGGTTGCCTCCTGCATGCGCCCCAACCAGGGCCCAGGCCGGGAGGAGCCTGCAACTGAGGTACGTGCCCTTGACCAGAATCGAACCCGGGACCCTTTGGTCCGCAGTCAGGGCACATGCCTGGGTTGTGGGCCTGATCCCCAGTAGGGGCCATGCAGGAGGCAGCCAATCCATGATTCCCTCTCATCATTGATGTTTCTCTATCTCTCCTTCTCCCTTCCTCCCTCTGCAATCAATAAAAACTTTTTTTTAAAATCCTCACCCGAGGATATTTTTCCACTGACTTTTAGACAGAGTAGAAGAGAGAGGGGAAAGACAGAGAGAAATATTGATGTGAGAGAAACACATCTATGGGTTGCCTCCTGCTCATGCCCCGCCCAACCAGGGCCCAGGCCGGGGAGGAGCCTGCAACCGAGGTATGTGCCCTTGACCGGAATTGAACCCGGGACCCTTCAGTCTGCAGACTGAACCTCTGTCCACTGAGCAAAACTCGCTAGGGCTCCATAAAAACTCTTGAACATATCTACACTAATAAAAGAGAAATATGCAAATTGGTTGTACCTACTGACGCCCACCAGCCAATCAGGAGTGAGTATGCAAATTAACCCAACAAAGATGATGGGTTAATTTGCATACACAAGCACGGAGTGGCCCGTTGGCGGGGGGCGGAGGGAGCCTCAGGAGCAGCGCTCCAGCCAGAGCGGAGAAGACGGAAGGCGGCCAGAGCGAAGGGCTGGGTCCCGGGTGCCGGAGGAAAACTGGTGCCAGCAGCCGGGGGAAGGAAGGCCTATTGCACGAATCTTCGTGCAGCGGGCTTCTAGTGTAAAAATAATAAAAAGAAAATAAAAAATAAATAAATATATATATATTTATACACACACACACATACACACACACACACACACATATATATATACACACACACATATATATATACACACACATATATATACACACCCACACACATATATATACACACACACACATATATATATACACACACACATATATACACACCCACACACATATATATACACACACACACATATATATATACACACACACATATATATACATACACACACACACATATATACACACACACACACACACACACATATATATATATGTGTGTGTGTGTGTGTTAAAAAATAACTCTTGGAAGGACCTCCCGCTTCCAGCTGTTTTCAAGCGACCACGGCCAAGAACAGCTGAGCGACGCGGTGATGCCGGAGTGCGCGCACCCAACGCCCCTCTTTTGCACAAACAGCCTCCTCTGACTTTAAAGGCGGCCCTGCCGGCTCCATTCGCCAAGAGCAATAAACAGCGGGGAGAGCCGGGAGACGTTGCTCTGACCCCAATATCGGCATTGTCCCGGGGCCCCGTGCAGCTGTGTTTGTTTTTCCTCGGCCGTGTCCCAAGGTCATTGTGAGCCCCGCCCGCCCCCCCGCCCCGGCCCAGGATGCAGGGCAGCCGCGGCGACGGGCTCTGTCTGGCACGTTTGGGACCGCAGAGGGTTTTGTGTCTTTTGACAGCCTCGGTCTCGCCTCTGTCTTGGCGACCTCGCTAACTACATTCATGGTGCCCGTCTTCGAGTTCTCTTGGAACGAGGGATTCTTTTAAAGATATATATGATTGTTCGCTTTTTATTGATGTCAGAGAGGAAGGGAGAGGGAGAGAGAGACAGAAACATCCATGATGAGAGAGAATCATGGACCGGCTGCCTCCTGCACGCCCCCTACTGGGGATGGAGCCCGCAACCCGGGCATGAGCCCTTGACCGGGAATCAAACTGTGACCTCCTGGTTCCTGGGTCGATGCTCAACCACGGAGCCACACCAGCCATTGGGGGGACATTGGAGCATTTATTCCTAACTGCTTTCTTCCTAAAAATAAAATTCCAGCCCTAACCGGTGTGGCTCAGTGGATAGAGCATCGGCCTGCGGACTGAAGGGTCCCAGGTTTGATTCCGGTCAGGGGCATGTACCTTGGTTGAGGGCTCATCCCCAGTAGGGGGTGTGTAGGAGACAGCTGATCGATGTTTCTAACTCTCTATCCCTCTCCCTTCCTCTCTGTAAAAAAATCAATAAAATATATTTAAATAAATAAGTAAATAAATACGAAAATAAAAATAAAATTCCAAGGCCTTAGAAAGAAGGCACCTTTCTACTGGGGTTAGGGCCCCTCCCCACCCCCAGAACTGGGTCTGAAGATTCACAGTGCCCTTTATTTATTTATTTATTTATTTATTTATTTAGGGATATTTTTATTTATATTAATGGGATACTTTTCTCCTTTTTAGAGAGAGTGGAAGGGAGGGGGAGAGAGAGAGAGAGACAGAAACATTGATGTGAGAGAGACACATCCATGGGTTGCCTCGGGCATGTGCCCCGACCAGGGCCAGGGGTCGAGCCTGCAACCGGGGTACGTGCCCTTGCCCGGGAATCGAACCCGGGACCCTGTGAAGGCTCACAGAGCCATTCGGTGTGTTTCAGCTACCTCCTGCCACATCTCCTCCCGGCCAAGCCGGGCCTGGACACGCACGGCATGCGGCACCCCACGGCCAACACCATCCAGAGGGTGTTCAAGATGAGCTTCGTGCCCGTCGGCTTCTGGCAAAGGCTCATCGCGCGGATGCTGATCAGCCTGGCGGAGATGGACCTCCAGGTAGTGGCGGTTGGTTTCTCCGTGGGGACGGGGAGGGGGAGGATGCAGGTAAGGCACCTGCCATTGTGCCCTCCTTGAGGGGGAGCGATGCCCTTGGCTGGAAGGGTTTGAGCAAAAACCGTTTTCCCACCCGGCCAGCCTGGCTCGACCTAGGAACCAGGAGGTCACGGTTCGGTGTCAGGCGCATGCCCGGGTTGAGGGCTCAATCCCCAGTAGGGGGCGTGCAGGAGGCAGCCGATCCATGATTCTCTCTCATCATTGATGTTTCTCTCCCTCTCTCTCCCTTCTTCTCTGAAATCAATAAAAATATTTTTTTTATTAAAAAAGAAAAAGAAAGCCGAAGCCAGTTTGGCTCAGTGGATAGAGCGTCGGCCTGCGGACTGAGGGGTCCCGGGTTCGATTCCGGTCAAGGGCATGTGCCTTGGCTGCGGGCACGTCCCCAGTGGGGGGTGTGCAGGAGGCAGCTGATCGATGTTTCTCTCTCATCGATGTTTCTGGCTTTCTATCCCTCTCCCTTCCTCTCTGTAAAAATATCAATAAAATATATTAAAAAAAAAAAAAAGAAAAAAGAAAAACCATTCTTTCCCCAGCATCTCAGTCCAGGAGAGAAGGCCTGTGCCCTGACCGGGAATCGAGCCGTGACCTCCTGGTTCCTAGGTTGACACGCAACCCCTGAGCCACAGCCGGCCGGGCTGTATTGCCCTCATTTACATTTTTGCTTGTAAAATCAGGGAGGGCCAGACTTGAACAGTCTCTGGGGGGAGACCCTCGCGCGAGCCCACAACCCGGGCATCCGTTCGCAGGGATCCCTCGGGGCCCCTGCCCGTCACGCACACTTGCCCCGGGCAGCTGGATCGGGCAGCTGGATGCCCAGTGGGGGAGGCTGGGGTGGGGGAGACCGTGATCGGTGGTCATGACAGGGCCCCGGGGCCGGCGAGGAGCGCGGGGGCCCTCACGCAGGGTCTTGCCTGTCGCGGCAGCTGTTCGAGACGAAGAAACACAGCAAGAGCCGGCACAGGAGGGTCACCATCTACAGCTTTGCCGGCAACCAGAGGAATCGCTGCAGTACTTTCCGGGTGAAGAGGAACCAGACCATCTACTGGCAGGAAGGGCTCCTGGTCACGTTTGATGGGGGCTACCTCAGGTGGGGACCCGGGACGGGGCCGCCACGGAGCCTCCCCCGGGGCGGGGGCGGGGGCCGGGGGGGGCTGGCCTCCGGGCGTCCAGTTCTGCTCCCGAGAGCAGCTCATGACGGCAGCTGGTGAGAGAGAGGGTGCCGGGGCGCCCACGGTTTGGGGGAACACTGGGAGGCCGGCGTGCACGCGGGTGGGGCGTGGGAGCTCCGAGCTTTCCCAACGTGCCTTGCTCTAGGCATTGCCTGCCTGTGGCTGCCCCTGTGGAACCAGGCGTCCTCAAACTACGGCCCGCGGGCCACGTGCGGCCCGCCGAGGACATGGATCCGGCCCGCCGGGGGCCGCTGCCTGTCCTGCTTAGCAGCCGACGCGTCCCGGGCCCGCAGTGCGCATAGGAATTTGTTCATCGTTTTTTTTTTTTTAAACTATAGTCCGGCCCTCCAACGGTCTGAGGGACAGGGAACTGGCCCCCTGTTTAAAAAGTTTGAGGACCCCTGGACTAGCCTTTTAGAATAATCGGTGCTCTCATTCCTACTCTTGTCCACCGTCCCCAGCATCCTTCTCCCAGGAACAGAGGATGATCCGAAAGAGCCAGAGTGGGGGGTGTTTGTTTTTTTGGGTTTTTTTTTTTTTTTTTCAGTTTCCGGAGGGGTTGGGGGGAAGCAGCGTGGCATTTATTAGACCCGAGAGAAAAGATGGCCCAGGAAGCCACTGTTTCAAAGGAAGCACTTACGCCCTAGCCGGTGTGGCTCAGTGGATAGAGCATCGGCCCCAGGACTGAAGGGTCCCGGGTTCGATCCCGCTCAAGGGCACGTACCTCGGTTGCAGGATCGATCCGATGGCCCTGGTCTGGGAGGCAAGCAATCGATGTGTCTCTCTCCCGTCCATGTGTCTCTCTCTGTGTCTCTCTGCCTCCCGTCCACGCTCTCTATAAATCAATGGAGAAAGATCCTCGGGTGAGGATTGACAAAAAAATAAAATAAAATAAAGGAAGAACTTAGTGCTGTGCGGGAGGAAGTTCCTCACAAAGAAACATGGGAGGAAGAGAGAGAGAGAAACATCAATGATGAGAGAGAATCACGGATCGGCTGCCTCCTGCACGCCCCACACTGGGGATCGAGCCCACAACCCGGGCATGTGCCCTGACCCGGAATCGAACCATGACCTCCATGTTCATAGGTTAACAAGCCAGGCAGGCCGGGCTCGTCTACAATATTTACAATGAATTTTTCAAAATATTCTTCAGTGAGAAAAGAAGGGCGTGGGGGAGAGTGACTTCCTCTGAGCGCCTGACCGGCTCCATTCTCGGTGTCCGCTGCTTCCACGGCGATGTTTCTAGTTCAGGGTCACGGTGGCCACGTGGCCGATGAGAATACCGTGGTCCCGGGGAGAAAGAACGTTCCCAGGTCACACCCAGGTCCCAGCCTGCGCACCCCTTGCTGCAAAGCCCTCAGCACGTCCAGGTCACCGTGTCGGGGGCCGTATGTGGACAAGGCGGGGCCATGCACACAAATACACAAATGCAGGATCCCCCCCCATCCCCACCCCTGACAGTCCTGGCCGAGCACAGGGAGCCTGGGGGTCCCTGCGGGTCGGTCCTCACCCCGGAGGCAAGGAGACGTCCCAGGGTCCTGCACGGCCCCATCACAGTGGAGTCCTCCTTGTCTCCGGGGCCAGCGTGGAGTCCTCGGACGTGAACTGGAAGAAGAAGAAGAGCGGAGGGATAAAAATCATCTGCCAGTCGGAGATGAGGGACTTCTCGGCCATGGCCTTCATCACCGACCACGTCAACTCCTTGATCGATCAGTGGTTTCCCGGTGAGAGAATGTTTGTTTGTTTTCATATTTTTTTTCAATGATGTCAGAGAGGAAGGGAGAGGGAGAGAGAATGAAGCATCCATGATGAGAGAGAATCATTGATCGGCTGCCTCCTGCACACCCCCTACTGGGGATGGAGCCCACAACCCGGGCATGTGCCCTGACCGGAATGGAACCGTGACCTCCTGGTTCCTAGGTCGACGCTCAACTCCTGAGCCACCCCAAAGGAACTAAGAGAAAGTTCTTGAACTCCGTCTTTATTTGTGTTAGTGTAGCGCCCCTTGAACAAGGTGGGTTTAAACCGTGGGGGTCCACTTATATGCCAATTTTTGTTGTTGTTAACCCTCACCCAAGGTTATTTTTCCATTTATTTTTTTATTTTTATTTTTTACAGAGAGGAAGGGAGAGGGATAGACAGTTAGAAACATCGATGAGAGAGAAACATCCATCAGCTGCCTCCTGCACACCTCCTACTGGGGATGTGCCCGCAACCAAGGTACATGCCCTTGACCAGAATCGAACCTGGGACCCTTCAGTCCACAGGCTGATGCTCTATCCACTGAGCCAAACTGGTTCCGGCTCCATTTAATTTTAGAGAGAGTGGAAGGGATGGGGAGAGAGGGAGAGACAGAGAGAGAGAAACATCGATGTGAGAGAGACACACTGATTCGTTGCCTCCCACCCAAAGACCCGACCAGGGCTGGGGACCGAGCCTGCCACTGAGATGCATGCCCTTGACGGGAATCGAACCTTCAGTCCACGGGCTGACACTCTATCCACTGAGCCAAACCAGCAAGGGCTGGGGAGCCCGCCTTCCCCTTCCCTGCCTGCCCCCCCCCCCCCCCCCCCCCGCCTCCACCCCGATCCCACAGGGGCTCAGCCACCCACACGGCCCTTTTCAAAGCCTTTGACTGTCCGCCCAAAGAAAATACTCTTTGAAGTGATGGTTCGGGCCCTCCGGCTGTTTGTTTTGCTCCGGGAGCAGATATGGGGAACCACAGGGTATTCTCCAGGGAGGAGGCCATGGGGCATGGGCCAAAACTGGGCTGCCTCCTCCCGGGGAGCCCTCCCCCTTCCCTCTAAAGGCTGGCGGCTGAGCGAGCAGGGAGTGGGTTGTGAGCCCAGCTGGTGTGGCTCAGTGGTTGAGCGTCGACCTAGGAACCAGGAGGTCACAGTTCGATTCCCGGTCAGGGCACACGCCCGGGTTGTGGGCTCCATCCCCAGTAGGGGGCGTGCAGGAGGCGGCCGATCCATCATGCTCTCTCATCATGGATGTCTCTCTCTCTCTCTCTCCCCCTCTCCCTTCCTCTCTGAAGTTTATAAAAATATTTTTCAAAAGGAAGCTCAGTGCAATAGTCATGTTTCAGGCACAATCTGAGGGCCGAGCGAGAGCACACAGACCGCCCCCCCTTCTTGGAGGGCCCCCCCAGGCCGCGTTTGCAGGTGCTGCTCCGGGACGCCCCCTGCCCCCCTGCAGCCACCATTCTCCGAGCTGTCCCCCACTCTGTCCCCATTTAGCCCTGACGGCCACGGAGAGCGACGGGACACCCCTGATGGAGCAGTACGTGCCCTGCCCGGTGTGCGAGGCCTCCTGGGCCCAGCACACCGACCCCAGCGAGAAAGCGGAGGGCGCGCAGTACTTCGACATGGAGGACTGCGTGCTGATGGCCATCGAGCGGGACTTCATCGCCTGCCCCAGGCACCCCGACCTCCCTGTGCCCCTCCAGGAGCTGGTGCCCGAGCTGTTCATGACCGACTTCCCGGCCAGGTACGCCACCCTGGGTGCTGGCGGCTGCGGCAGCCACCGCCTCCCGCCCTGGCCCAGGGGACTTGTATGTATCTACTTATTTATTGGGTAATCCTTACCCAGGGATATTTTTCCATTGATTTTTTTTTTAAATATATTTTTATTAAATCAAGTGAATTAAAAACCTGAGGAACAGAATAATCTGGTGAATATAATAGAATCAGGCCAAAACCGGTTTGGCTCAGTGGATAGAGCGTCGGCCTGCGGACTGAAAGGTCCCAGGTTCGATTCCGGTCAAGGGCATGTACCTTGGTTGCGGGCACATCCCCAGTAGGAGGTGTGCAAGAGGCAGCTGATCGATGTTTCTCTCTCATCGATGTTTCTGACTATCTATCCCTCTTCCTTACTCTCTGTAAAAAATCAATAAAAATATATTTAAAAATATATATATAATAGAATCAGGGGCATAGAAAGGGAGTGGACTGATAATTCTCAGGGGGAAAGGGGTATGGGGGGTTCAGGAAGAGACTGGACAAAAATCATACACGCATGGATGAGGACAGTGGGGGGGAGGTAAGGGCAGAAGGTGGGGTGGGAACCGGGTGGAGGGGAGCTATGGGGGGAAAAAGGAGAAACAATTGTAATAATCTGAATAAAGATTTATTCTTTAAAAAAAAAGGAAATAAAAAATACTTTAGAAAAAAAAATAAAATAAAATATATTTTTATTGATTTCAGAGAGGAAGGGAGAGAGAAAGAGAGGAACTTCCATGATGAGAGAGAATCATGGATCGGCTGCCTCCTGCACGCCCCCTCCTGGGGATCGACCCAGCAACCCGGGCCTGTGCCCTGACCGGGAATCGAACCCTGACCTCCCGGTTCCTAGGTCGACGCTCCACCGCTGAGCCACGCCGGCCAGGCTGTAGCACGGTTCCTAAATTGCGCCCCTGTCCAGGGGTTGAGGAACCCAGCGGTCTGAGCAGGATCCAGGGTCCAGCACAGGCTCTCTGGGAACTTCAACCGGGGCCCAACCCCGCCCGCAAAGCGCCACCCTCCTCCCCCGGGAGCTCAGGGAGGAGGGCGGGCGCCTGTCCTCACCGGAGCCGTGTCCCCCCCAGGCTCTTCCTGGAGAACAGCAAGCTGGAACACAGCGAGGACGAGAGCAGCGTGCTGGGCCAGGGCGGCAGCGGCACCATCATCTACCGCGCCCGCTACCAAGGCCGGCCCGTGGCTGTGAAGCGCTTCCAGATCAAGAAGTTCAAGAACTTCGCCAACGCCCCAGCCGGTGAGCACGACCCTGCCTCCTTGCTTTTCTTTTAATTTTTTTTTTTAAATACGCTAGAGGCCCGATGCACGAATATTCATGCAAGAGTAGGCCTTCCTTCCCCCGGCTGCCAGCACTGGCTTCCCTCCGGCACCCAGGACCCGGGCTTCCCTCCGGCACCCAGGACCCGGGCTCCCCTCCAGGCACCCAGGACCCGGGCTCCCCTCCAGGCACCCAGGACCCAGGCTCCCCTCCAGGCACCCAGGACCCGGGCTTCCCTCCGGCACCCAGGACCCGGGCTCCCCTCCAGGCACCCAGGACCCGGGCTCCCCTCCAGGCACCCAGGACCCGGGCTCCCCTCCAGGCACCCAGGACCCGGGCTCCCCTCCAGGCACCCAGGTCCCAGGCTCCCCTCCAGGCACCCAGGACCCAGGCTCCCCTCCAGGCACCCAGGACCCAGGCTCCCCTCCAGGCACCCAGGACCCAGGCTCCCCTCCAGGCACCCAGGACCCAGGCTCCCCTCCAGGCACCCAGGACCCAGGCTTCGCTCTGGCCCCAGCTTTGTCTGGAAGGATGTCTGGAATGACGTCCGGAAGGACGTCCAGTCTAATTAGCATATTACCCTTGTATTATTATAGATATACCCTTTTTAAAATGGATTTGAGAGAGGGAGAGGGAGAGAAATCAGAGATTCTAAAAAGCATATAGCCAGGCCAGTGTGACTCAGTGGTTGAGCGCCAACCTATGAACTGAGAGGTCACGGTTCGATTCCCGGTCAGGCCACATGCCGGGTTGTGGACTCGATTCCCAGTGTGGGGCGTGCAGGAGGCAGCCGGTCCATGATTCTCTCTCATCATGGATGTTTCTGTCTCTCCCTCTCCCTTCCTCTCTGAAATTAATTTTTTTAAAATAATTTTTTTAAATAAAATGCGTGTGAACTGATGCCGCGCCGTCCCCTGCAGACACCATGCTGAGGCACCTGCGGGCCACGGACGCCATGAAGAACTTCTCGGAGTTCCGGCAGGAGGCCAGCATGCTGCACGCCCTGCAGCACCCCTGCATCGTGTCCCTCATCGGCATCAGCATCCACCCGCTCTGCTTCGCCCTGGAGCTCGCCCCGCTGGGCAGCCTCAACACCGTGCTGTCCGAGAACGCCAAAGGTGCCCGCCGCTCCCGGAACCTTCCGTAGCCGGGGAGGTGGCTGCTCCTGGGAGGTCCAGGAGTCTGTGGCTGGCCCAGCCAGCGTGGCTCAGTGGTTGAGCGTCGACCTATGAACCAGGAGGTCATAGTTCGGTTCCTGGTCAGGGCACATGCCCAGGTTGCAGGCTCCGTCCCCAGTAGTGCAGGAGGCAGCTGATCCATGATTCTCTCTCTCTCTCTCCGTTCCTCTCTGAAAAAATTAAAAATATTTTTTTAAATGAATAAATAAGAAAGAAGGACAGTTGTGCTGATGATCGTTTGATGTGTCTCTCTTTGCAAAGATTCTTCCTACATGCCCCTGGGCCACATGCTCACCCAGAAGACCGCCTACCAGATCGCCTCGGGCCTGGCCTACCTGCACAAGAAGAACATCATCTTCTGTGACCTGAAGTCCGACAACATCCTGGTCTGGTCTCTGGACGTCAAGGAGCACGTGAACATCAAGCTGTCGGACTATGGCATCTCCAGGCAGTCCTTCCACGAGGGCGCCCTGGGCGTGGAGGGCACGCCCGGCTACCAGGCCCCGGAGATCAGGCCGCGCATCGTGTACGATGAGAAGGTACCCAGCTCAGGGCCCCGGCCCCATGTCAGGCAAGCCATGGATGGATGGATGGATGGATGGATGGATGGACAGACAGATGAGTGATGGATGTACAGATGGATGATGGATGGTTGGATGGATGATGGACAAATGGACAAATAGATGATGGGTGGGTGGGTGAATGGATGGAGAGATGGATGATGTTGGGTGGATGGATGATGGATGGGTGCGCGGGTGGATGGATAGATGGAGAGATGGATGATGGATGGGTGGGTGGATGGATGGAGAGATGGATGATAGATGGGTGGGCGGGTGGATGGATGGAGAGATGGATGATGATGGGTGGATGGATGATGATGGGTGGGAGGGTGAATGGATGGATGGAGAGATGGATGATGGATGGGTCGATGGATAATGGATGGGTGAATGGATAGATGGATAGATGGATGATGGATGGGTGGGTGGATGGATATATGGATGATGGATGGGTGGATGGAGAGAAGGATGATGATGGGTGGATGGATGATGGATGGGTGGATGGATAGATAGATGGATGATGGATGGGTGGATAGAGAAGGATGATGGATGATGGATGATGATGGGTGGATGGATGATGGATGATGGATGGATGGATGATGGATAGGTGGATTGGTGGATGGATAGATGGATGATGGATGGGTGGATGGAGAGAAGGATGATGATGGGTGGATGGATGGATGGATGATGGATGGGTGGATGGAGAGAAGGATGATGATGGGTGGATGGATGATGGATGGGTGGGTCGGTGAGTGCCTCCCTTTGGACAGGGCCCATGATCTCCTTGCCTAAAGGTACCTCCCTCCCCCGTCCACCTGAGGGCCAGCTGGCGAGAGCAGCTGGGCCCAGGCGGGGGCCCTGACTCGCCTTGCCTCCCCGCCCAGGTAGACATGTTCTCGTACGGGATGGTGCTCTATGAGCTGCTGTCGGGACAGCGGCCCGCGCTGGGCCACCACCAGCTGCAGATCGCCAAGAAGCTGTCCAAGGGCATCCGCCCGGTCCTGGGGCAGCCGGAGGAGGTGCAGTTCCATCGGCTGCAGGCGCTCATGATGGAGTGCTGGGACACAAAGCCCGAGAAGGTACCTGGGAGCGCAGGGCCTGGCGCCCAGCCCCTCCGGCCGCTGTGGTGGATGGAGGCTGGGGTCTCCCGGGGCCACGTGGACGGCTGCCCCTGCCCAGCCTTCCCGAAGGGCTGAGAACCTAGAGGGCCACTCCTCCCTGCTCCCCTCTTCTAGAAAGAGGGTCTTCACTGCTCCTCAGACATTCAGATCAGTTCTGTGGGGTGCGTATCACTCTCAAGACAAGTGAGCTCCCTTTTCCTCCCCAGCGTCTGTGTAGCATCATCGTGCGGGTAAAGCATGCCCGCCCCTGGATGGCAAGGCGGGCCCCGTGCAGGAGCAGGGAACGTAGAGGGCTCTTTGGAGAGTAACGCGGAGCAAGTTAGCTCATGAGAAACAGGAGCTTCACGATCATTTTAAAGCGAGTTGCTGTCCATTCAGTGTGGCTCCGTGGTCAGGGCACATGCCCGGGTTGCAGGCTCGATCCCCAGTAGGGGGCATGCAGGAGGCAGCCGACCCATGATTCTCTCTCATTGATGTTTCTGTCTCTCTCTCTTCCTCTCTCTTCCTCTCTGAAATCAATAACATTTAATGACTAGATCATCAATAAAGCGAGTTGTTTTCAGAAAAGGCCAGTGGTTTCGCATTTAAGCCACACTTACCACTTTCGAAAGTGCGAGTGTAAGGTATTGGTAGTAAATGAGGTCTGAGAACGTTTCTTTACAAGATTCAGTGATTCTGCACTCCTGGGCTTGGGGGATGGGAATATAGTTGCCATGGACAACGGTGACCCAGATGCCTCGGAGGGTCTGCTTCTGGCGTATGTTTTGTCTCTTGCTTCAGTTGAGTCTTTTGTTGTTTTTTTAATTGATTTTATTTATTTTTATTTAATATATTTTATTGATGTTTTTACAGAGAGGAGGGATAGAGAGTTAGAAACATCGATGAGAGAGAAACATCCATCAGCTGCCTCCTGCACACCCCCCACTGGGGATGTTCCCGCAACCAAGGTACACGCCCTTGACCGGAATCGAACCCGGGACCCTTCAGTCCGCAGGCCGACGCTCTATCCACTGAGCCAAACCGGTTAGGGCTGTTTTTTTAATTGATTTTAGAAAGAAAGGAAGAGGGAGAGAGAGATAGAAACATCACTAATGAGAGAGAATCATGGATCAGCTGCCTCCTGCACGCCCCGTCACCCGGGCACGTGCCCTTGACCAGAATCAAACCTGGGACCCTTCAGTCTGCTCTATCCATTGCCGACGCTCTGCCCGCTGAGCCACACCGGCTAGGGCTCAGCTGAGTCTTGAACGAGTGGCGTCCACTCCTTCCTCCCTGGTTCAAGACGGTCGGTTTCATAGGCAGAATGGACATTCGTCTGGTGGTTAAGCGACCCCGCTCACGGCCATGGCGGCCTCTCTCCCTCAGCGACCGCTGGCCGTGTCCGTGGTGAGCCAGATGAAGGACCCGACCTTCGCCACCTTCAAGTACCAGCTGCCCTGTGGGAAGCAGACCGCCTTCTTCTCGTCGCAGAGGCAGGAGTACACCGTGGTGTTGTGGGACGGGAAGGAGGAGTCCAGGTAAGGCCTGGAGGCTTGCCACACCGTGCTGGTGTCAGAGAGGGGGCGGCCATGGGGTGGGGGGCCGGTCGGGGGTGACCATGGTGAGAGATGTTTAGTGCATGATGGATTGGAAGCCTGACGGAGACTCCTCAAGAGAGAAAACTGCTCCGGCCGGTGTGGTTCGGTCGGTTGAGCAGCAACCCAGGAACCGAAAGGTCGCCGGTTTGATTCCCGGTCAGGGTACGTGCCCAGGTTTGGGGCTCCATCCTTGGTCGGGGCACGTGAGAGTGCAGGAGGTGGCCGATCAATGTTTCTCTCTCTCTCTCCCTTCCTCTCTGTCTTAAAAAAAAAAAAAAAAATCAATAAAAACATATTTTAGCCCTAGCCAGGGGTGGGCAAACTTTTTGACTCGAGGGCCACCATGGGTTCTTAAACTGGACCGGAGGGCCGGAACAAAAGCATGGATGGAGTGTTTGTGTGAACTAATATAAATTCAAAGTAAAGGAGCGGAGGGGAGAGCAAGAGAACCCTCCGCTCTTTCTGCTCCGCGGGCCGGATAGAACAGCCGAACGGGCCGGATCTGGCCCGCGGGCCGTAGTTTGCCCACGGCTGCCCTAGCCAGTGTGGCTCCGTGGATAGAGCATCAGCCTGCGGACTGAAGAGTCCCGGGTTCGATTCCGGTCAAGGGCACATGCCTAGGTGGCAAGCTCGATCCTCACTAGGGGGCATGCAGGAAGCTGATCAATGATGGATCTCTCTCTCCCTCTCCCTTCCTCTCTGAAATGAATAATATATTAAAAAAAAAAAAAAAACTTTTTTTTTTTTTTAAAACGAAAACATGAGTCCACACATATGGACATGCACACATACAGGTCTGTGATTAAGAGACGTAAAACGGCCTGGCCGGTGTGGCTCAGTGGTTGAGCGTCAGCCCACGAACCAGGAGGTCTGGTTCCACCCGTCGCCGGTTCTCCTCCTCCTCCACGGTTGCCACAGGCCAGGCCGGGACGAGGGAGGCGGCTCCCGGCCCCCTGCGCTGACCGCACGACCGCCGGCCCCTGTAGGAACTACACGGTGGTGAACACGGAGAAGGGCCTCCTGGAAGCGCACAGGATGGGCTGCCCGGGCATGAGGCTCAGCTGCCAGATCAAGGTCCAGGGCTCCCTGTGGACGGCCACCGAGGTACCCCCCGCCCCGACCTCTCCACCCCCGAGCCCCGAGCCCCCACCCCACCCCATGCAGGGCTCTCTGTGGACGGCCACCGAGGTACCCCCCCACCCCGACCTCTCCGCCCCCCGCCTCTCCACCCCCCACCTCTCCACCCCCCACCTCTCCACCCCCGAGCCCCCACCCCATGCAGGGCTCTCTGTGGACGGCCACCGAGGTACCCCCCCCCTCCACCCCCGAGCCCCCACCCCATGCAGGGCTCTCTGTGGACGGCCACCGAGGTACCCCCCCACCTCTCCACCCCTGAGCCCCGAGCCCCCACCCCATGCAGGGCTCTCGTCAGGCGGCCAACTCTGGGAGCCAGGTCTACCCCCTCTAAATACAGGACATCGGGCCCGGCAGGCTCAGTGGTTGACCGTCCAGACCTAGGAACCAGGAGGTCACAGTTCCATTCCTGGTCAGGGCACATGCCCGGGTTGTGGGCTCGATCCCCAGTAGGGGGGCGTTCAGGAGACAGCCGATCTATGATTCTCTCTCATCATGGATGTTCCTCTCTCACTCTCCCTTCCTCTCTGAAATCAATGAAATATATATAGAAAGAGAGAGAGAAAGAGAGAAAGAAAGAAAAGGAAGGAAGGAAGGAAGGAAGGAAGGAAGGAAGGAAGGAAGGAAGGAAGGAAGGAAGGAAGGAAGGAGAGAAAGAGAGAAAGGAAGGAAGGAAGGAAGGAAGGAAGGAAGGAAGGAAGGAAGGAAGGAAGGAAGGAAGGAAGGAAGGAAGGAGAGAAAGAGAAAGGAAGAAAGAAAGAGAAAGAAGGGAAAGAAGGAAGGAAGAAAGAAAAGAGAAAGAAAGAAAGAGAAAGAAAGGAAAGGAAGGAAGAAAGAAAAGAAAGAGAAAGGAAGGAAGGAAGGAAGGAAGGAAGGAAGGAAGGAAGGAAGGAAGGAAGGAAGGAAGATGGGTGCCTCACACCCCAACAGTGGGGTTTCTCTGGGGAACAGGATGGGCAATTTCACTTTTCTTCGTTAGACAACCCCGTCGTTTCCCAAGTTCCTACAAAGAACAGAGCGACCAGAGAGCCTATAGACGCGTTCCTCTCCAAGGCCCAAAGGGACCCCGAGGCCGAGCGGGCCCCGCAGGGACCTCTGGCCCGTGTGCGCCGGGTCTCACGCGGCCCGTCTGCCTCTGCAGGACCAAAAGATCTACATCTACAGCCTCAAGGGCATGTGCCCCTTAAACACGCCCCAGCGGGCCTTGGACACGCCGGCCGTGGTCACCTGCTTCCTGGCGGTGCCTGTGTTGAAGAAGGTGAGGTGTGGGTGGGGGAAGGTGCGTGCACAGGGTCTGGCTCTCCCTGCCGGGTCTTGTGGGGATTGGGGGAGCATAGCCACACCCTCCTGGACGGACCACCAAGCCCAGGTCACTGTCAGCCTTAACCCAGGGGACCTGGGGCCATCATCAGGGCCCTGCCTGTTGGGGAAAACCCACGTGATCAGTAAGACTAAGGCCGTGGTCGGCAAACGGCGGCTCGCGAGCCACACGCAGCTCTTTGGCCCCTTGAGTGTGGCTCTTCTACAAAATACCACGGCCTGGGCGAGTCTATGCTGAAGAAGTGGCATTAGAAGAAGTTTAAGTTTAAGACATTTGGCTCTCCAAAGAAATGTCCATCGTTGTCCTGTTGCTATTTGGCTCTGTTGATGAATGAGTTTGCTGACCATTGCCCTAAGGCAAAGCTCTCCATGCACATACCACAGCCCCAGATTTTGTGCAAAACGCTTTTCGAGGTATATACTAGAGGCCCGGTGCATGGATTCATGCACCAGTGGGGTCCCTCAGCCTGGCCTGCGGGGATCAGGCTGAAAGCAGCTCTCCGACATCCCCCCCAAGGGGTCCCGGATTGTGAGAGGGTGCAGGCCAGGCCAAGGGACCCCACAGGTGCACAGTCAGGGCCGGGGAGGGACCGTGGGAGGGCTCCAGGGCGTGTCCAGCCCATCTCAGCCAGTCCCAACCAGCCAGACCCAAGCAGCAAGTTAACCTACTGGTCGGAGCGTCTACCCCCTGGTGGCCAGTGCACATCATAGCAGATGGTCGAATGAATAGTTGGACACTTAGCATATTAGGCTTTTATTATATAAGATTATGTAGGATTAGAGGCCCGGTGCATGAAATTTGTGCACGGAGGTGGGGAGGTCCCCTCAGCCCAGCCTGCACCCTCTCCAATCCGGGACTCCTTGGGGGATGTCTGACTGCCAGTTTAGGCCCAATTCCGGAGTTCGGGCCTAAACCGGCAGTCGGATATCCCTCTTACAATCCTGGACCGCTGGCTCCTAATCGCTCACCTGCCTGCCTGTCTGGTCGCCCCTAACGGCCCCCTCCCCTCTGGCTTTGCTGGCGTGATTGCCCCTCACTGCCTCTGCATACCGGCCTGATCGCCCCTAACTGCCCCCCCTGCTGGCCTGGTCGCCTCTTACTGCCCCCCCACCCCTGCCGGTCTAGTCGCCCCACGCAGCCTGCTTGTTCAGTCCTTTGGTCGTCCCTCACTAACCCCCCCTGCCGGCCTGGTTGTAGACAGCCATCTTTGTGAGGGCATGAGGGTCAATTTGCATATTCCCTCTTTATTATATAGGATATTGATTTATTTTTAAGTTTCCTGTTTTTCTGTTTTTATTTAATTGTGTTTTTTATTGTTGATAGTATTTACAGATATCTTCCATCTCCCCCCAGATACATATATATATATATATATATATATATATATATATATATATATATATATATATTTTATTGATTTCAGAGAGGAAGGGAGAGGGAGAGAGAGAAACATCCATGATGAGAGAGAATCATGGATCAGCTGCCTCCTGCACACCCCCTCCTGGGGATGGAGCCCGCAACCTGGGCATGTGCCCTGAAGGGGCTCTTCCACTCTCTTAAAAAGAAGGAAAAAAAACCGTGTTGGCGGTCATAATCCAATGTCAGTTTTCCCATCTGTACAATGGGCATAAAAAGAGACTGTAAAGAGGATCTCTGGGGATTACGTACCCAGAGCTTCAGGCCATGGCGCTGGGTGAACATGAACTTATTTTTTTTTTTTAAATATATTTTATTGATTTTTTACAGAGAGGAAGGGAGAGGGATAGAGAGTTAGAAACATCGATGAGAGAGAAACATCCATCAGCTGCCTCCTGCACACCTCCTACTGGGGATGTGCCCGCAACCAAGGTCCATGCCCTTGACCGGAATTGAACCCGGGACCTTTCAGTCCGCAGGCCGACGCTCTATCCACTGAGCCACACCGGTTTCGGCGAACACGATCTTATTCGTACTTTCCGAAGGGTCCCTCCACCCGAGCACAGGTTCCTTTCTTTAAAAAAAAAAAAGAAAAAAGAAAGAAAAAGTCTGAACTCAGCCGTAGAGTCACTTACGATGGTGGCCCCCCGGGGCGAGCCAGGGGCAGCTCGGGGCCCCGAGTGCCAGAGAATAGGACACAAAGCATCATTTAAGGCCACGGCCGGCCCGAGCCCTCCCCCCGCCCCCCCGCACCCCCCCCCCTCCCCCGAGCCAAGGCACCACCACCCGCACGACCAGAGGGAATAAAGCCGGCTCTGTGCGGAGCCTCCCTGCCCGGGTACCTGCCCTCGGAGGCCGCGGACAGGACGGCAGACCCCTGCATTCTTGCACGCGCGCTCACACCCTGCCCGGCCTGGTGCTCGCTGCCCTGGCTGGGGCCGGCACCGGGGCTCCGTAGAGACACAGCTCCTGTTCGCCTGGGCTGCTTCCTGTCCTAAAACCCTACGAAGGATTTCGATACACGTTTCTTTTGTTGTTGTTCATCTTCACCTTCTTTTTCTTTTCTTTTTTTTTTTAATCTATTTTTCTTGATTTCAGAGAGGGAGAGAGAGAGAGAGAAACATCCATGAGGAGAGAGAATCATGGATCGGCTGCCTCCTGCACGCCCCACACTGGGGATGAAGCCCACAACCCGGGCCTGTGCCTTGACCGGGAATCGAACCAGCGACCTCCTGGTTTATTGGTTGATGCTTAACCACTGAGCCACCCCGAATCGGCTGCCTGGACCGGTTTCTTGCCTAAAACCCTGATGAAGGATTTCAATAAATGTTCTTTTTTCTTTTTAAATCTATTTTTATTGATTTCAGAGGGAAGGGAGAGGGAGAGAGAGAGAAACATCCATGATGAGAGAGAATCATGAATCGGCTGCCTCCTGCTCGCCCCCTCCTGGGGATCGAGCCCACAACCCGGGCATGTGCCCTTGACCTGGAATGGAACCGTGACCTCCTGGTCCCTAGGTCAACGCTCAACCCCTGAGCCCTGCCGGCCAGGCACCCCTGCCTTTTCAGGACCCTTTCCCCTGTTCTCCCGGCAGAATTCCTTCCTGGTGCTGGCGGGCCTGGCGGACGGGCTGGTGGCGGCGTTCCCCGTGGCGCGGGGCGCCCCCGAAGACGGCTGCTCCTACCTGTGCTCGCACACGGCCAACAGGTCCAAGTTCGGCATCCCGGACGAGGACGTGCGGCAGAACCCCTACCCCGTGACGGCCATGGAGGTGGTGAACAGCGGGTCCGAGGTCTGGTACAGCAACGGGCCGGGCCTGCTGGTCATCGACTGCACCGGCCTGGACATCAGCCGGCGGCTGGAGCCCTACGCGGCCCCCTCGGCGGTCACCTCGCTCGTGTGCAGCTCGGACTGCGGGGGCGAGGAGGTGGTCTGGTGCCTGGACGACAGGGCCAACCTCTTGGTCATGTACCATTCGGCCACCTACCAGCTGTGCGCCCGCTACTTCTGCGGGGACCCCAACCCTGGGAGGGACCTGTTTCCCGTGCACCCCTCGGGCCTGGAGCCGCCGGACGGCCACGTGGCCAGCCGGCAGGAGCCCAAGGCAGACACCATCGCAGACGTGAGCATCATATATAGCAAGGAGCTGGGCACGCAGATCCTGACGCACCAGGACTCCTTAACCGACTACTGTTCCATGTCATCGTGCTCCTCGTCCCCGCCGCGGCGGGCCCCCCTGTCGCCGGACAGTTCCTCCAGCGTCCTCTTCTCCACCGACGGGGAGGGCTCGGACCGGCTGCTCGAGCCCACGGCCGGT
Organism: Plecotus auritus; assembly: GCF_963455305.1. NCBI lineage: Eukaryota > Metazoa > Chordata > Mammalia > Chiroptera > Vespertilionidae > Plecotus > Plecotus auritus. The sequence goes on along the minus strand of NC_137781.1, from coordinate 4,650,712 downwards.
TCCGACAGGTCCGAGCAGGAGCTGAGTCCCGTGGACGGCGAGGCCTTCAGCCAGCACCTGCAGGCCGTGAAGGTCTTGGCTGTGAAGGATGTCATCTGGGTGCCCAGGTAGGTCTCCCCAGCCCTCCGCCGGCGGGGGTGCGAGCTTGCGGGTGCCCGCCGCTCGCTCTGACTTTGGGAGCGAAGTGAAGGAAGCTTGGGG